>NC_092715.1:35980297-36315883 GCF_047496885.1 Scyliorhinus torazame | reverse complement strand
AGAAATCCACAGGTGGTCAAGGCAAAGGAGGTATAGTTGGAGATACTAACTAGGTTAAAAAATAAACTTCTGAGGTTGGAAGAGCGATAAGACAACTCCAATGCTTTCAAGTCCCGAAAGACGTGTTTTTAGGTAATTTGGACATTCTGAATTCTGCCTCTGTGTACCTGTACAGGGTCCCGAATGTGGCGACTGGGGGCTTTTCACAGTAACTTCATTGCAGTGTTAATGTAATCCGGCTTGTGACAATAAAGATTACTACTAAAAAACTGTGATAAAGTTGGACACTCAAAGTTGGTGGCTTCAGAAAAGTGCTAGGGAGGCAGACTCTTTTACATCAGATAGGCCAGTGGGATGTACTCGAGTGGCAAAAGAAACAATGGTTGCAGCTGAGGAAGTGCAAAACTGTGTACAGCCTGTTCAGATGTTGGTTGATAAGTCAGATCTTTTAATGGTTTCTTTGTGAGGGTAAGGTGTACTCATGCGTACAAGGTGGAGTAGGTAAGGTGGTTAAAATTTTAAGGGATACAGGAGCAAGTCAATCTGTAATGGTAAGAGATAAGAAGATATGTAGTTCAGAAGAAGTATTGGCAGAAAAGTTGATAATATGTGGGATTACCAGTGAAGTGAGCAGTATTCCGGTTTGGTAGACATGTTTCTTTGACCATAAAAGATGCCTAATGGTCTGTTTTATCATTCCTGTGCTTTAGTAGCCTTCCCTCTCTGTCTAACATTAGACAATTCTCATACAGGATCCGAACACTGGGAGATATTAAATGTCGCCTCTTTTTAAGTTGAATGCATTTTTGCTGAAGGCTACAGAATTTCTGACAATGATAATTATAATAAGGAACTTATGATCAAAATTGTCCACAGCCAGTTCTTAATCAGGGAGGCCGTCATATCAAAAGACCACCTTGATTTCTTTCATTGGTCTCTTACCCAGATTACGCACTTGGAACCATAAAATGATGAAAAGCCATGGCACAGAAGGAGGTCAATTGGCCTCTTGTGCCTATGTTGGATCTTGGGAAGAGGATTATTTTCACATGGATCCCCGGTTGACTTCCTAGTCGATACTCAAGAAGCCACTTAAGTGGAGCCCTTTTCTCAAGATAATTCTTCATGGAGCAACCTTTTGGACTTAAACTAGGCAAAGCTCCAATTGAAAACCTAACTCCTTCATCTGTATAATTAGCAGCAAAACCAGCTTAGACCACCAACCCTTCCAATGACAGATGTTGCAGCTCAAAATCTTCTGCCTTTGCGCAAATTATCAAGAGCAATAATGTTTTTGTTTTGTTTGAAATTGGATAGTGTCCAGAAGTGTATTGCTTATTACTGTTCAGCTGCGTTTCCTAGGGAATGTCTTAAGGTAGGAAGTTCTCTTGGTGCAGATTACAGCATTTCACAAGGGTAATAATTAAGAATTTTCTTGTCAGCACAACAGTATCTGCAGCATTCAGTTAGAGATGAGCTCTTAATTAGGAGATTCTATGAATAATTGAAACAAGACAATTTAATTTCATAGGAAAATGTTTGGTTCAATTGTGGACTTCATTAACCATGAAACATAATTACGCCTCACAGTTTCAACACTTCCAGGCGGAAATTTCTAATTTCTCAAACTACAGACTTGGAAAGGTGCTTGTATAATCCTAAAATGCAGTGTTGCTATACTTTGAGATTCCAGCAACGTAACAAATGATAAAGATAAGTCAGATAACCCACATGGTAGATAGTTTTTGAATTTTGGAGCACCATTCAAGCTTCATGTGTCGCTTTGTCTCAATTGGAACCATACTCGCCTCGTTGATTTTGGGTACATCCCGGCCATTATCTAGGCTGTCATACAGTATATTTATAGTATAATTCAGCATCTGCCCTTTTGCCTCGTTCTTTCCTCACTGTTCAGGGCCCCAAACACTCCTTTCAGGTGAAGTAGGGTTTCACTTGCACCTCCTCCAATTTGATCTGCTGCATTCACTGCTCTCAATGCAATCTCCTCTACATTGGAGAGACTAATCACAGACTGGGTGGCTGCTTTACAGAAAACCTTCGCTCAGTCAAGCCGGACCCCAAGCTTCTGGCAACTTGCCATTTTGACTCACCATCGTACCCTCATGTCCACATGTCTGACCTTGGGCTGCTGCAATGCCCCAGTGGAGTCCAATGCAAACTGGAAGAACAAAACCTTGGGCGTGATTCTCCACTCCCACAACGGTTGGGAGAATCGCCTGGGCCGCCAAAATTTCCGGGGACGCTGGTCTGACGCCCTCCCGCGATTCTCCCAAGCGGCGGGAACAGCCCGGTCGGGTTTCTCCCGCAGGCCGGAGAATCGCCGGAGACACCCAAAATGGCGATTATCCAGCACCCCCGCGATTCTGAGGCCCGGATGGGCCGAGCGGCCAGGCCAAAACGGCGGGATCCCCCCGGCGCCGTCCACACCTGGTCGCTGCAGTCGTGGGCGGTGCGTGAACGCTGGGGGGGCGGCCTGTGGGGGGGATCCTGCACCGGGCTTCACCTGCAATGTGGGGTGGCCCGCGATCGGTGCCCACTGATCATAGAATTTACAGTGCAGAAGGAGGCCATTCAGCCCATCGAGTCTGCACCGGCTCTTGGAAAGAGCACCCTACCCAAGGTCAACACCTCCACCCTATCCCCATAACCCAGTAACCCCACCCAACACTAAGGGCAATTTATCAGGGCCAATCCACCTAACCTGCACATCTTTGGACTGTGGGAGGAAACCGGAGCACCCGGAGGAAACCCACGCACACACGGGAAGAACGTGCAGACTCCACACAGACAGTGACCCAAGCCGGGAATCGAACCTGAGACCCTGGAGCTGTGAAGCAATTGTGCTAATCACCATGCTACCGTGCTGCCCCATAAACTTAATCGGGGTAATCATAGAATTTACAGTGCAGAAGGAGGCCATTCGGCCCATCAAGTCTGCACTGGCTCTTGGAAAGAGCACCCTACCCAAGGTCGTCGGGCCGTCCTCTCTGAAGGAGGACCTCCTTCCTTCCGCGGCCCGGCAAGATCCGTCCCCCATCTTCTTGCGGGGCAGATTTGGACAGGACGGCAACCACGCATGCGCGGATGACGTCCGTTATGCGGTGCCGGCCGCGTCATCTATGCGACGCCGCTTTTACGCGGGCGACAAGGCCTGGCGCGGGTAGATGACGCGGCCCCGATACTGGCCCATTGTCAGGGCCTGAATCGGTCGGGACCGGGGCCGTTCCGCACCATCGTGAACCTCGACGGCGTTCACGACGGCGCGGCCACTTCGGCGTGGGAGTGGAGAATCGCGCCCCCTATTTTCACATTCGGCACGTTATGGACTTCTGGACTTAACATTCAGTTTGTAACGACACCCTGGGCCAGTGCTCAGTCAATTCCAGCTCCACTTGACCTGGAGTTACAACACAAGTGAATTAACCGATGATTTTTAGAAAAATACCCAAAGTCTTTGGCCCTTAGCTGTCCAATAATTACAGTCACCTGGGGCGAGATTCTCCGACCCCCCGCCGGGTCGGAGAATCACCGGGAGCTGGCGTGAATCCCGCCCCCGCCGGTTGCCGAATTCTCCGGCACCGGAGATTCGGCGGGGGCGGGAATCGCGCCGTGCCAGTTGGCCGGCCCCCCCCCCCAGCGATTCTCCGGCCCGGATGGGCCGAAGTCCCGCTGTTAGAATGCCTGTCCCGCCGGCGTGGATTAAACCACCTCTCTTACCGGCGGGACAAGGCGGCGTGGGCAGGCTCCGGGGTCCTGGGGGGGGGCGCAGGGCAATCTGGCCCCGGGGGGTGCCCCCACGGCGGCCTGGCCCGCGATCGGGGCCCACCGATCCGCGGGCGGGCCTGTGCCGTGGGGGCACTCTTTTCCTTCCGCCTTCGCCATGGTCTCCACCATGGAGGAGGCGGAAGAGACCCCCTCCACTGCGCATGCGCGGGGATGCCGTGAGCGGCCGGTAACGCTCCCGCGCAGGCGCTGCCCGGCAGTGTCATTTCCGCACCAGCTGGCGGGGCACCAAAGGCCTTTCCCGCCAGCTGGCGGGGCGGAAATCAGTCCGGCTCGGGCCTAGCCCCTCAAGGTTAGGGCTCGGCCCCCCAAGATGTGGAGGATTCCGCACGTTTGGGGCGGCGCGATGCCGGACTGATTTGCGCCGTTTTTGCCGCCGGTCGGCGGACATCGCGCCGATTACGGAGAATTTCGCCCCAGGTTTGTAAGTTTAAACACAATTACTGTTTATTTATAACAAGAACCATAATGAAATAGTAAGAAGTCTTACAACACCAGGTTAAAGTCCAACAGGTTTGTTTCAAATCACTAGCGAATCATCCACCTGAGGAAGGAGTAGTGCTCCGAAAGCTAGTGATTTAAAACAAACTTGTTGGACTTTAACCTGGTGTTGCAAGACTTCTGACTGTGCTCACCCCAGTCCAACGCCGGCATCTACACATCATAATGAAATATGCAGCATACACAACTGGTTAATTATTTTTTTTAAAATTTAGAGTACCCAATTCTTTTTTCTCCAATTAAGGGGCAATTTCGCATGGCCAATCCACCTAACATGCACATCGTTGGGTTGTGGGTATGAAACCCACGCAGACACGGGGAGAATGTGCAAACTCCACATGGACAGTGATCCCGGGCAGGAGGAGTTGGCGCACAACCGCCAGGAGAGGGAGAAAACCGCAGAGGGGAGGGGGACCGCAGGACCTGCAGCCCCTCACGGCAGCAGAGCAGTGGGCATTGGACCTGATAAACTCATTGGTGGGCCCAGGGAGAGGGCTGTCGCTGGGGGGGGGGGGGGGGGGGGGGAGTCAACATCGGGCGAGCAAGTGAGACACTGCTGAGTTGCAGTTCCCCATGGCCTGTGTGTCACTAACCCTAACACCACCCCTCAACTCCCACACCATCACCACCACCCCACATCCCCCCCACACAGCCCTCTCCACTACCGCCCCAAACTGTCACCTCCACTACACCCACCAGACAAAGACACCACTCCCCGAGGGCCGCCTCCACCCCCAACCCACGATCCAATCATACGGCTTGCCTTGTGTCTTGCAGGATCACCTGGTGATGAGACGGGCCCTGCTGGTGTCTCCCTATCCCAACCACAGCCCCAAACCCAGGGAAAGAGAACAGCGAGGAGGTGGAGGACACAGGCCTAGGTGGGAGCCCTTGACCCGCAGACACCCCGGGGACGACACTGACATTCCATCACAGCTGTCTCCAACACCGTCCACCATCCCAGAGAAACTCACCTCGGTTGGGCAATTTAGTGAAGATGCTCCTGGAGCTTACCTGGTGCACACCACTAATGCGCTGTGGTACTGCAGATGGTAGTAGGAACCCCCGAGGGGGTAGACGGTCAGAACGCGGCCCGAACCCAGGGACTGCAGTCTGGATGGGTTTCAGGCTTCTGAGTGTGGGTGGTGGCCGAGGTCCAGGTCAGGGCGGCCCTCTCACAGGGACTCACATGACAGGGACCCCTGGACATTGCAGCGGCGCTCCTGAGCGTGGCCCAGTCACAGCGGGCCCTGGTTGAGGGTGTCGATGCCATGGCCCTAGCACAGGCCAACATGACATAGACCCAGAGGTGGCGCCGTCACTGGCTGACATGGCACACACCCAGAAGGTGGCGGTACAATCGCAGCCTGATGTGGCACTGTCCCAGAGGGAGGTGTGCTTCATCGATGTGGACATTGAGACCCTGGTCGGGGTGGGTGTGGGCCTCTCGGACTGGCAGTGCAGGTGGCAAGGGAGCATCAGGGATTTGCTGCCCTCACACCCCTGCCCATCTGCCATCCCCAGGGAGGTGGAGGTGGGGGCCGTGCCGGCGACTCCCGCAGGGGAGGTGCCGGAACAGCACAGTGCCTCAACTCCCTCCCCCTTTCTGTTCCTGTTGCATCTGGTGGGCAGCGGACAGAACAGGGTGGCACCAGACGACCCACCCAGTCCGGTCGCCCCAGAAGATAGCCGCCAATGGGCATGCAGGTTACAGGGCAGAAATCTCTACTCCTGATGTACCATCTGGGGATCCACATAGGCGAGGTGTTTAGGGCAGAAATATAGACACCAGTTAAGTTGGCACAAGAGCATGGCACAGTATAGCAATAGTGCTAGGGCACAAACCTGTATATATTTGTTCACATTAAATACCTGTGCACAACGTTACAACCTGCCTCGGTGCTCTGTCAGAAGGGTGTGAGGGATGGGCTGGTAGAAGAAGGGCTGCAAGGGCCAGCTCGCATACAGGAATGGCCCACGGTGGAATGTGCTACCGTGGGTAGGAGTCAGATGTTGTCAAACGATCTGGAGAACCAGAGCTCATCGGAGAGTGAGTTGCCGTAAATTCTCCATCCCGTGGACCAGACCCGCTGTTGCTGCCAACCCAGGGGCAGCACCGAATAGTGAGGCAGGTAGGTATCACGGAGGGGTTGCAAAGAGGCGTATGGGGAGGATGTCGTGCAAGGAGGGTGTTCAAGAGAGAGGATGGTCAGCCAAATGGAGGGGGGGTGGTGATGGGATGCCCGTGCCACAGGCCAGTCCTCCTAGTCGATGAACCTGAGGCGATTACATCGTCCCGCGCACGTCAGTCCTGATAAACATGTTCTGCAGGCTCCCGTGCCTGCCCAGGGCTGATGTCCTGCCCATCCTCATCCTCCCCCACATCATCTTCATTGAATGAGGACTGACGTTCATCCCCCTCCTCCAGCATGTCTACCTCTGCTGCGCGAAGTTCTGGAGGACGCAGCAGGCCACCGCGATGTGGGTGATCGACCTAGCGCTATGCTGGACGGCTGCACCAGAGCTGTCCAGGCACCATAACAGCATTTCAGATTGCCGAGTTCCCGCTCGATCACGCCCCTGGTTGCCGCTTGGGCATCGTTGTGGCGGATAGGCATCATCAGCCACAGGGGATAACCTCTGTCAACCAGGGTCCAACCCCTCAGCCGGGGAAGGGGATGCCTGGTAGTGGTCAAGAATCGTCCAGTGTGCCAGGTTGAATTCATTTTGCACGCTGCCCGGGTATTTGGCGCAGACCTGCATGATGCCCAACTCATGATCACACACCAGTTGCACGTTCATCGAGTGGAACCCCTTTCGATTTATGAAGACTGGCCTGCTGACCCTGCGCCCACAGGTCCCGCTACTCCCTCCCTCCCATCCCGGGCACTCTGCCCACCGCACCCCTGGTCCCGTCGGTGTCCGGCACCGTGGAAACCCCTGACCCTGGTGCCTGTCCCTGCTGCCAGAGGGTCCAGTGGCTGGCACTACATGCCAGCGATATGCTCTGCGGTCCCTGTCCGGTGCCCTCCTGCAGGGGCTACTGTGGCCGCTGCCCTTGGGTGGGCCGTGTGCTGCCCCGCAAGTGGGTGGCTGCTATTTGGGCGGGGGTTAGTGAGGGGCACTTTGGGGTGCAGGGGATGGTGGGTCAGGATCACCCATATGACCGGTGTCACTGCATAACCAAGGGCCAAGATAGATGGTCAATGGCGTGTACAGCAAGATGGCTGCCTTTCAGAACGTGGCAATGGCGGTCTGTGCCTGGACACCCGAATTCCTTGGGGGTCACCTGGTCCCACGACCCATCCCCTGGTCACCCATTCTCACCCCCTTGCCCCCCACCCACCCCTCCTCCGGTCCTGGTGGAGGCGCCTCCCTACAGTCTGGCAGCCTCTCCATGCCCTGCCTTCTCTCTCTTCCTCATCAGCCACAGCACCTGTTTCTCGATGTATAAAACCACAAGTAATTCCAGCAGGCGGAGGTGGAGTATCACGGAGGCCCCGGAGAATACCGGGTTAGGCCCGCTGATGATGTGCAAATGGTGTTTAGGCTACGTGCAGCATAGAACGTATTTATGCCGCTATCGAGGCAGCGGAGAATTGCAATTTGGGTTGCCTCCGGCGCCCTCCACGATTTTCGCTTCACGACAGATGCTCCGCCTAATCGCCTTCCCTGATTTCAGCATCGGCCAGAGAGAATCCCGCCCCTGGTCTTTTGTTTGCAGCCTGTAATGATTATCCTGTAGGTTCATTCATTCATGTTCTCTGCATCTTCAGGCATACAGCACTCACGGCCTTTCTGGAGAAACCTGGGAGGCGAGAGGCAGCTCTAGTATCTCTGTATCTCTGCTTCCAGGAGTCAATCTGAGCTCCTTGGGACTCTGAAAACTATTCCACTGGGTTAGGTTCCAATCACCAACTGTTACCGGGCAGAGTATAGTCTTTTGGCCAAATCGTTGGCCGCCAGCCAATCAATCAAACCGAGCCCCGCTCTATCTCTCTCCCTGGTGCTGAAAAGCTTGAAGCTCCAGTTCTCTCCCGCAACTTCTGAATTCCTCATTCCCTCGGCTGCTTGACTTAAAGATACATGCTCTCATGTATTTGCTTTGTTTGGCCCTTTGTTCCGCACTGTAACCAATCACTGTTTGTTGATGTACCATTTGTCAATGTCCTCCGTTGATTATTCTTTTGTCTACTATGTACGTACTGTGTACGTTCCCTTGGCCGCAAAAAAATACTTTTCACTGTACTTGGTACATGTGACAATAAATCAAATCAAATCAAATCAAATAATGGCGTTACCTAAATGACATTTTAAGAAAGACTAGATCGATTGGGCTGACATATGAAGAAAGATTGGATTGACTGGGCTTGGACTCACTGGAGTTTAGAAGAATGAGAGAGGATCTCATAGAAACTTATAAAATCCTGATGGGACTCGACAAGCTAGATGCAGAAAGAATGTTCCCGATCTTGGGGACATCCAGAACTAGAGGTCACAGCCTAAGAATAAGGGGTAAGCCATTCAGGACTGAGATGAGGAAGAGCTTCTTCCCTCAGGGAGTTGTGAACGTGTGGAACTCTCTACCACAGAAAGCTGTTGTGGACAGTTCATTGGATATATTCAAGAGGGAGCTGGACGTGGCCCTTGCGGCTAGAGGGACCAAGGAGTATGGAGAGAAAGCAGGAGTGAGATACTGAATTTGCAAGATCAGCCATGATCATATCGAATGGCGGTGCAGGCTCGAAGGGCTGAATGGCCTACTCCTGCACCAATTTCTATGTTTCTATGGAAGCTTTTCTTTCAAAACGATTGCGGCAATTTAATAACATAATTTATGGTCTATTCTTCAGAATTCATGAATCTTTTATATTTCTATTTAGGGAGTACAAAACTGCTGTAACCATAGCTACCATTGTGAACAGGTGCCTCCAATGTTCTGGTTTCACAGGTCGGCGCAATTTAACCAAATATCATGGGACTACTAAGCACCCGTAGCAATGATCGTGATGGAAAATATATGCTGATCGGCTTTTCGCAATCGCCCCTTAAAATCTTGAAAATCCATAAAGACAACATCCAGTGGTCTTGTGGTCTCCTCAAAATTCAATTAAAATAGCAAATCTAGGGGCGGCACGTGGCGCAGTGGTTAGCACTAGGACTGCGACGCTGAGGACTTGGGTTCGAATCCTGGCCCTGGGTGACTATCCGTGTGGAGTTTGCCCATTCTCCCCTTGTCTGTGTGGATTTCACCCCCACAACCCAAAGATGTGTAGGTCAGGTGGGTTGGCCACGCTAAATTGCCCCTTAATTGGAAAAAAATAAATAATTGGGTACTCTAAATTTAAAAATAAAATAGCAAATTTGAATTAACCGGTTTACTTCTAACTGGACTCATTATGGACTCAAGATAATTTGCCCACATATTAGTTCAGGCTAACAAACTATTCATTTCTTATCTTATCTACTTACCCAATTTTGAGCAAGAATGCAATATTTGCTATCCTTGAGTCCTTTGGCAAAATTTCCAATTATTGGGAAAATAATAATTGGTGCCGCCGCGACCTCCTTCATATTTTGAGATGCACATCCCTTGGATTTAGTGATCTTGAAGAAATTCAGGAACACTCACGTTTATGTATTGTCTGAAAGAGCACCATGACAAGGCCCACTCCCCCACCCTATCCCTATAACCCTGTAACTCCAATTCACCTGCACATCATTGGGCATTGATGGGCAATTTAGAAAGGCCAGTCCACCTAATCTACGCATCTTTAGACTGTGGGAGGAAACCGGAGCACACAGAGGGAACCCACGCGGACACGGCGAGAAAGTGCAAACTGCACTCAAGATTGGAATCAAACCTGGGTTCCTAGCAGTGTGAGAGATCAGTGCTAACCATTGTGCCACCTTGCCACCCTACATCCCTACACCTAGCCCCAGAACCCTCTGAGATGTCTGGCCACCTCTAATTCTGTACATTTGCACAGTCCCAATTTTAATTGCTCCAGTATTGGTGGCTGTGTCTTCAGTTGCCCAGGGCCAAGCTCTTGTGTACCCTTGTTGCATCTTTCTGACTCCCTGGCTCACTTTTTTCCTTTAAGACTTTAAAGCAGGTTTGATTCCCGCTTGGGTCATTGTCAGTGGGAATCTGCACGTTCTCCCGTGTCTGCGTGGGTTTGCTCCAGTTTCCTCTCACTAGGCCTGAAAGATGTGCTGTTAGGTGAATTGGACATTCTGAATCTTCCCTTAGTGTACCCGAACAGGCACCGGAATGTGGCGACCAGGGGATTTTCACAGTAACGTCATTGCAATGTTAATGTAAGCCTACTTGTGGCATGAATAAAGATTATTATTATTATAGTACACAGCGCAGTCATCGTGTGACAATTATCAAAGACTATTAAAGGAAAGGAAAGAAAAGAAAAATACTTTTGAACAGGACTACTCATCCCCCATGAAATTAAGATATACAAATTAATAATCATACAAATCCCATTTATATAGAACGTACCCCTTGTTCCAAAATATATCTATAATACCTGGGTCTTGATTCTCCATTAGCCGACACCGAAATCGGGAAATGCGATCGGGAGGAGAATAGCTTCTGACGCCGAAATCGAGGTAGATGCCGGTTTGATGGCCCCCGGGCTACTCCATGGAACAGTGGTGCGAGCGGAGCCATCGCCTGTGGCCCCCCGCACCTGGCGCAGCCAGTCCTGCGGCGCGCTCTGGTTTTGACAAAGGGCTGAATGTTCATGGCCATGGAGCACAGGGAGTGACCTCTCTCCATCTGGGACTGCACCACATCACGCTGCGGCTGTGCCACCACACTGAGAGTCTGTGCCACATCAGCCAGTGACTGGGCTGCGCCCCTCAGGGACTGTCCACGTCCCTCTGGCCTGTGCCTGGGCAATGCCGCCAATGCTCTCAGCAATGGCCTGCAGTGACTGGGCCATGCTGAGGAGCACCGCTGCAATCTCCAGGTGGCTCTGGCACATGTTTGCCTGTGAGAGGGCAGCCCTGTCCTGGGCCACGGCCCCTGCCTGCACTGAATGCCCCAGATCTTGAACACGCTGTCCCATATCTGACACCGTCGCCCCATTGCCTCCACCGCGGACGCCATCCGTGCGGTGTTGGCCTGGGTGGCACGCATGACTGGCACCAAACCCTGCTTCTGCACGCGGATGGACTCCTCCACTTGTGCCCACAGGGACTGGACGCTGGCCGTCATCCCCTCCCGTAGTCCCTGGGTCTCTGACTGCATCTCCACTGTGGGTGGGACTGGATGTTGCAGAAACCTGGGACCCGTCTGGGCAGCAGGTGGGTGCTGGGGCCGGCCCGCCCTCCGACCGTCCGGCCCCTCGGCTGCTCCTACCTCCACCTGCTGTACCGGACCGACTGTGTGGTGCGCACCAGATAGTGTCCCAGGAGGCTCTTCACTAATGTGCCCAACCGAGGTAATAGTCTCTGGGATGGTGGATGGTGTAAGAGAGAGCTCTGATGGAAAGTTTGGGTCTGCGGATGTGAATATGGCCAAGCAGCCTATTCTAGTGAGGTTGATGGATAATAAAGTGGTTGTAGACTCAGTTTAATGGTTTTCATTCCCTATTAATGCAGCACTCTTCAGTGTTGTATAGCATTGTTCAGATCACAATAAGAGTATTTGACCCATTAGAAGAAGAATATTAGTTGCCATGGAAAATGTACGGTGCAGATTCAAATGAATGCATCATGAATAAGAGATTATTGTTATGAAGAGGAAATATATTTTTTACATTGGAACAAAGGAAAAAAGAGAATCTGATTGACAAGGAAATGACAGACTTTTGTAGATAGTGAAAAAATGATTTCTATTATTTGCTGAATTACTAACAAGGAGGCACAGTCTTACTAAAAGAATAAAAGAGCAGGTTCAAAGACATTTTTCTCTCACGCGGAAGATTCTATAAATATGGTTCACTGAGGCAGACAGCCGAAAATTTAATGAGAGAATTAGGTAAATATTTGAGCACAATACGTACACAGAAAAAAAAACAGGTGAAGAAATTCGACTCGATGTCTGTCTAATCAACCGCAACACAGTTACTGTTGGCATGAATCGGCATCTTTTGTCCTGGAACCTTTTTCATCCCATGCAGTCAATTGATTCAAATACATTTTATGTTTAGAAATTCAAGATGCAAGAGTTGGGATGTATCTCTTCTTTTGCTGTGCCTTGGGCAATGAAATGCTAATTCAGTTTCGCAGCTTAGGAAGCCTGTCGATTCCCCTCTCATTAGTAGGTTAGTGACAGGGTAGAATTTCTACCCACTGACAAGATTCTTTTGCCTACACGCTCAAGTGTCCAAAAAAAAAGGGCTGCATTCTTTATGCAAGGCGGGATGGCAGCAGTAAAACTTCCCATTGGTTTACCGTGATAATAAAAGCAAAATACTGTGGAAATGAAATGAAATGAAATGAAAATCGCTCATTGTCACAAGTAGGCTTCAAATGAAGTTACTGAGAAAAGCCCGTAGCCACCACATTCCGGCGCCTGTTCGGGGAGGCTGGTACGGGAATTGAACCGCACTGCTGGCCTGCCTTGGTCTGCTTTAATAGCCAGCTATTTAGCCTTGTGCTAAACTAGCCCCTCCTCTGCTAAACCAGCCCAACCAGCCCCACTGAATTATCCACTAATTCTTCAAAAATTACCCCAAATCTTGGCTGCCCAATAATTACAGTCACCAGGTTTGTAAATGGAAACACAATTACTTTTTATTAATAACAAGAGCTGTAATGAAATATGCAGCAAATACAACTGGTTAACTATTATCTAATTTCCCTCTAATTTAGCCCCAACCCTCTATACACACACACTAAAGAAAAACACAGAAGGGAGAAAGAGGTAAAAAATCAAAGGGAAATAAAGAGTCTTTGTTTCAGACAGGGCAATGTGTCAGACTCACCTGATGGAGGAGCTACGCTCCTAAAGCTAGTGATTCCAGACAAACCTGTTGGACTTTAACCTGGTGTTGTAAGACTTCTTACTGTGCCCACCCCAGTCCATTGAAATTGTATCCATTGGTAACTTTAATTAAGGACCCAGCTTTCTTCCATATTCTCTGGAGTACAGAAAAATGAGCGATTACTTCATTCCAACACAGAAAATTCTCGACAGTCTCAACAGAGTAGGTGCAGGAAGGATGTTTCCCCTGGTTGGGGGTTCTAGAAGCAAAGGTCACAGTCTCAGGATAATGAGTGAGAGACTACAGAGAGTCGTGAACACAGCCCAGTCCATCACGCAAACCCGCCTCCCATCCATTGACTCTGTCTACACCTCCCGCTGCCTTGGGAAAGCAGGCAGCATTATTGATTGATTTGTTGTCCCATGTACCGAAGTACAGTGAAAAGTAATTTTCTGCAGTCAAGGGAACATGCACAGTAAGCACATTGTAGACAAAAAGAATAATCAACCTAGTACATTGACAAATAGTGATTGGTTACAGTGTGGAACAAGGGCTAAACAAAGCAAATACATGAGCAAGAGCGACATAGGGCATCGTGAATAGTGTTCTTACAGGAAACAGATCAGTCCGAGGGGGAGTCGTTGAGGAGTCTAGTAGTTGTGGGGAAGAAGCTGTTCCTATGCCTGGATGTGCGGCCCTTCAGACTTCTGTATCTTCTGCCTGACGGAAAGGCCTGGAAGAGGGCAAAGCCTGGGTAGGAGGGGTCTCTGACAATGCTGTCTGCCTTCCTGAGGCAGCAAGAGGTGTGGACAGAATCAATGGGAAGGTGGCAAGCTTGTGTGATGCATTGGGCTGAGTGCACCACACTCTGCAGTTTCTTGTGATCTTGGGCCGAGCAGTTGCCATACCAAGTTGTGCATAATCAAAGACCCCTCCCACCCGGATTATACTCTCTTCCAACATCTTCCATCAGGCAGAAGATACAAAAGTTTGAGAACACGCACTAATAGATTCAAAAACAGCTTCATCCCGCTCTTATCGGACTCCTGAATGACTCTCTTATGGACTGAACTGATCTCTCCATGCATCTTCTCTACTGAGTAGCTCTATACACCGTATCCTTCACCCAATGTCTATGTATTTACATTGTGTATTTATCTATGTCCTATGTTCTGCATGTATGGAGCGATCTGCCTGAACTGTACGCAGAACAATACTTTTCACTGCGCCTCGGTACACATGACAATAAATCTAAATCTCATCTAAGACTGAGATGAGGAGGAATTTCTTCACTCAGATGGTGGTGAGTCTTTGGAATTCTCTACCAGCAAGGGATGTGCATGCTTAGTCACTGAGTATGTTGAAGGCTGAGATCGATAGATTTCTAAATATTAAAACATCAAGGGATACTGGGATAGTGCAGAAAAATGGTGTTGAAATAGAAGATCTGCCATGATTTCATTGGAGAGTTTTGTTTTTATTTTGTTGCATAAAATTGTTATTTTGGTATGTAAATTATTTTAAATGTACTTCGAACTTTGATTCCCAATAACCCAATAACCCCTCCTAACCTCTTGGACACTGAGGGCAATTTTATTATGGTCAATCCAGCTAACCTGCACATCTTTGGACTGTGGGAAACGGAGCATCCGGAGGAAACCCACGCAGAAACGGGGAGAACGTGCAGACTCCGCACAGACAGTGACCGAAGCTGGGTCGAATCAAACCTGGGACCCTAGAGCTGTGAAGCAATTGTGTAACCATGCTGCCCCTTAATTGGAAAAATAAATTGGGTACTCTAAATTAAAAAAAAAAAACTTCTCAGACAAGTAGAATTGAAATTCAATAAAGCTGAACCGCTTGACCCTCAGAGTGCGTCTCAGTGTGGGGTTTTACTCACAGTTCGGTTGTGCTCCACAAAGTGGAAGGCAGGGCTGCAACTCATGGGACCCAACCCAGGAGCATCACAGTAGCTCCCAGTGCTGGCCCTCTGTATTCACCTCCTCCACACACTTTACAGCTCCCACGAAGGACAGGCACACCTTCAGTGGTGATTTGAGCTCAGGTCTAGCATGGAGAACATAGGAAGCAATGCCTGCATGCTCACCCCCAACTCCCTTCAAGCAAGGGGCGACCCGGAGTGAATGGAAGGTAAGGCCTGCCAGTGACTCCTCCCAGTCCCCGGCCCCAAATTAAACTTATCGGAGTCCCCCCACGCCCTCTCCGGTGCACCCTGAGCAGTTAACACCCTGGTGATTCATGGCAGATATATCCCCCTCGGAGGTGATGCCGCCAAGTACACATTTATGAAGACCTGTTGTAAATAGCGCTGGCATGACATCACTCCAGCGACCGCAGAATATTCTGTGAGTGGTGAAGGCCCGGAGTGAGTGCCTCCTATTGACATGTTAATGTATTCAATGAGGCTCCTGGGCTCCTGTGACGCAATTCGTTTTGGAGCAATTCTCTCACGGACAGAGAGCGGGGGTTCAAAATCGCCCCCTACATTTTACAGAAAACATTCCATGACATGAAATACAAGCATGATTCCGCTTTGTCGCTATTCCCTCAGCCGACTTATTTTCACTATATTCTTTCACGGGACCTGGCCATCACAGGCAAGGTCCGGCATTTGTTGCCTATTTTTAATTGCCCCTTGAACTGAGTGGCTTGCTCAGCCAATTCAGAGGGACAGTTGAGCTTCAACCCCATTGCTGGCATCACATGGAGGTCAGACCAGGTAAGGATGGCAGATTTCCTTGTCAGGTATCTTCCATTAGTGAACAAGATGAGTCCTTACAAGAGAGGCTTGCATACCCTTACAGCAGTTGATGATGATTTTTTCATAGTTTTCATTGCTGAACCTAGATGGCATGCTGGTACAATGATTAGCATTGCTGCCTCACAGCATCAGGGACCATCCAGGTTTGATTCTGGCCTTGGATGACCGCCTGAGTGGAGTTTGCACCTCCCCCCAAATTACCCTTAAGCTCCAAAGATGTGCAGGTTAAGTGAGGTCACGGTGTTACCGGGATAGGGCGGGTGGAAGTGGGTCTAGGCATGGTGCTCTTTCTGAGGGTCGGTGTGGACTCGATGGGCCGAATGTCCTCCTTCTGCACTGTAGAAATTCTATGGTAATTTACAGTCAGCCTTTCTGATTGAATTGAAGATCAGAAGCTGACATGGTGACGGGACGTGAACCCATCCCCTCTGGATTACTCGTATTGTGAAATTACCACTTTGCCACCATCTCCCTTACTGCAATCTCCAAGCAAACTTGACTTTTCAAAGGCTGCATCCTCATTGCAAAGGCGCCCCTGCAGTGTTCCAATTTTACATTTATTCCCGTTTATGGAGCAGAACTGAGAGTGAATATATAAAAGAAGTGACTGAGTCATTTAGAGCGAGGTCAATATTGAAGATAGACACCTGTCCCCACTCAGCAGTGCAAAGGCATTTTGTAACTGGCTTCATGGAGATTTGGGGTCAATGTCCGCTGAAAGTATCAACGAGATGTCTTTCTTTTCTTCTTATTTACAAGGAGGCATTGAAGATACAACATGTTAAACTGAGATTTTCTATAGCCGTTACTCTGTGCGTCCATTCACAGAAAAGTAATGCATTTTCTTGTATGATTCATGTATGTCTTTTGAGCAAAATATTAATCAGCTTGTTGTCTGTCAGCAACTTAGAATGCACACCGCAGGGCATATGTGAGGAAAACAGGGTGGGATTCTCTCAGCCCGGGGCCGGGCCTGAGAATCCCCGCGACCGGCGCGAATCGCGCCACGCCGCCCCGAAGGTGGCACGTGATTCTCCACACAGCAGAGAATAAGTGCCATTGGCGCACCGTGGTTGGCGCGGCGGCGGTCGGGGGCCGCTCAACGTGGCCTGCCCGCCAATTCTCACCCCGGGATGGGCCAAGCGGCCGTCATAAAAACGCCGAGTCCAGCCGGCGCCATCCACACCTGCTCTCAGCCGTCGGGAACTCACCGTGGAAGGGTCGAGGGGCAGCCTGTGTGGAGGGGGAGGGGAGTTCTGATCCCACGGGGCGGGGGGCCTCCGATGTGGCCTGTCCCGCGACCGGGGCCCACCGATCGGTGGGCCAGCCTCTCTGGCTGGCGGCCTCCTTTCTCCCGCGCCGGCCCCTGTAGTCCTGCATCATGTTGCGTCGGGGCCGGCGCGTTGAAGGAAGCCACTGCGCATGGGCGGGTTGGCGTCGGGGCCACTGCGCATGAATGCGTTGGCGCCGGGGCCACTGTGCATGCGCGGATACTGCGGCGCCCAGTTCATGCCGGGATCAGCAGCTGGAGCCGCTCCTGTAGTGGCCAGAATTGCTGATCCTGAGGCCGCGTTGACGCCGTCGGGAAACGCAACGGCGTTTCCGACGGCATCAACACTTAGCCTCCGGATCACAGAATCCCGCCAACAATGTCTAATTGATGTATTATGAGTATCTCATTGTTCGAAAGAGACAAAGACAAGGCCATTGAGCACCTTGAGCATGCTGTAGTGGTATATTATTCCAATATGCTTTAGGAACTACAGCCAATATTTTCCAGCCCTTCCCATCGGCGGCATCTTGCGATCCAACCGCTTTGAACAGAGATTTCAGTTGCTCGCCGACTCCGCTGCGGGAAACGCATGGCGGTGGGAGAGGGCTGGAAAATCCAGTTCATACATGTGTTTTGCAAAAGGCTCTTTCTGCTTATCCCCTTATTTTCCCTTTCTTTTATTTTGCCGTTATCATTTTTGCTCCACAGGTGATTAATAGACATAGAACATAGAACATAGAACAATACAGCGCAGTACAGGCCCTTCGGCCCACGATGTTGCACCGAAACAAAAGCCATCTAACCTACACTATGCCATTATCATCCATATGTTTATCCAATAAACTTTTAAATGCCCTCAATGTTGGCGAGTTCACTACTGTAGCAGGTAGGGCATTCCACGGCCTCACTACTCTTTGCGTAAAGAACCTACCTCTGACCTCTGTACTATATCTATTACCCCTCAGTTTAAAGTTATGTCCCCTCGTGCCAGCCATATCCATCCGCGGGAGAAGGCTCTCACTGTCCACCCTATCCAACCCCCTGATCATTTTGTACGCCTCTATTAAGTCTCCTCTTAACCTTCTTCTCACCAACGAAAACAACCTCAAGTCCATCAGCCTTTCCTCATAAGATATTCCCTCCATACCAGGCAACATCCTGGTAAATCTCCTCTGCACCCACTCCAAAGCCTCCACGTCCTTCCTATAATGCGGTGACCAGAACTGTACGCAATACTCCAAATGCGGCCGTACCAGAGTTCTGTACAGCTGCAACATGACCTCCCGACTCCGGAACTCAATCCCTCTACCAATAAAGGCCAACACTCCATAGGCCTTCTTCACAACCCTATCAACCTGGGTGGCAACTTTCAGGGATCTATGTACATGGACACCTAGATCCCTCTGCTCAACCACACTTTCAAGAACTTTACCATTAGCCAAATATTCCGCATTCCTGTTATTCCTTCCAAAGTGAATCACCTCACACTTCTCTACATTAAACTCCATTTGCCACCTCTCAGCCCAGCTCTGCAGCTTATCTATATCCCTCTGTAACCTGCTACATCCTTCCACACTATCGACAACACCACCGACTTTAGTATCGTCTGCAAATTTACTCACCCACCCTTCTGCGCCTTCCTCTAGGTCATTGATAAAAATGACAATCAGCAACGGCCCCAGAACAGATCCTTGTGGTTCTCCACTTGTGACTGTACTCCATTCTGAACATTTCCCATCAACCACCACCCTCTGTCTTCTTTCAGCTAGCCAATTTCTGATCCACATCTCTAAATCACGCTCAATCCCCAGCCTCCGTATTTTTTGCAATAGCCTACCGTGGGGAACCTTATCAAACGCTTTGCTGAAATCCATATACACCACATCAACTGCTCTACCCTCGTCTACCTGTTCAGTCACCTTCTCAAAGAACTCAATAAGGTTTGTGAGGCATGACCTACCCTTCACAAAGCCATGCTGACTATCCCTGATCATATTATTCCTATCTAGATGATTATAAATCTTGTCTCTTATAATCCCCTCCAAGACTTTACCCACTACAGACGTGAGGCTCACCGGTCTATAGTTGCCGGGGTTGTCTCTGCTCCCCTTTTTGAACAAAGGGACCACATTTGCTGTCATCCAGTCCTCTGGCACTATTCCTGTAGCCAATGATGACATAAAAATCAAAGCCAAAGGTCCAGCAATCTCTTCCCTGGCCTCCCAGAGAATCCTAGGATAAATCCCATCAGGTCCCGGGGACTTATCTATTTTCAGCCTGTCCAGAATTGCCAACACCTCTTCCCTACGTACCTCAATGCCATCTATTCTATTAGCCTGGGGCTCAGCATTCTCCTCCACAACATTATCTTTTTCCTGAGTGAATACTGACGAAAAATATTCATTTAGTATCTCGCCTATCTCTTCAGACTCCACACACAATTTCCCATCCCTGTCCTTGACTGGTCCTACTCTTTCCCTAGTCATTCGCTTATTCCTGACATACCTATAGAAAGCTTTTGGGTTTTCCTTGATCCTTCCTGCCAAATACTTCTCATGTCCCCTCCTTGCTCGTCTTAGCTCTCTCTTTAGATCCTTCCTCGCTACCTTGTAACTATCCATCACCCCAACCGAAACTTCACACTTCATCTTCACATAGGCCTCCTTCTTCCTCTTAACAAGAGATTCCACTTCCTTGGTAAACCACGGTTCCCTCGCTCGACGCCTTCCTCCCTGTCTGACCGGTACATACTTATCAAGAACACGCAGTAGCTGATCCTTGAACAAGCCCCACTTATCCAGTGTGCCCAACACTTGCAGCCTACTTCTCCACCTTATCCCCCCCAAGTCACGTCTAATGGCATCATAATTGCCCTTCCCCTAGCTATAACTCTTGCCCTGCGGTGTATACTTATCCCTTTCCATCATTAACGTAAACGTCACCGAATTGTGGTCACTGTCCCCAAAGTGCTCTCCTACCTCCGAATCCAACACCTGGCCTGGTTCATTACCCAAAACCAAATCCAACTTGGCCTCGCCTCTTGTTGGCCTGTCAACATATTGTTTCAGGAAACCCTCCTGCACACACTGTACAAAAAACGACCCATCTATTGTACTTTCATGTATCTTTCAGTGAAACAGCAGAGAGAATGAGGAATTCAGATGTTACAGGAGAGAACACTCTGCTAGTCCCTGCTACTTTGAACAGGAGCTTCAGATTTTTCATCACCAGAGTGAGAGAGAGAGAGGGTGGGACTCGGTTTGATTGATTGACCAAAAGGCCGTACTCTGCCTGTTAACAAGTAGTGATTGGACCCTATCACAGTGGGATGGTTCTCAGAGACCCGAGGGAGCATTTGAGTCCGAGGCACAGAAAGACAAAGATCTACTTCTTCTCCATCTTCAGAACAGCTGTGGGTGCTGTATTCCTGAAGCTGCAGAGAACCTGAATGAATGAATCTACAGGAAAACCATTACAGGTTGCAAACAAAGACCGGGGCCCTCTTTCTCTATCCAGAAAGCCTGTGAGTGCTGTATTTCTGAAACTACAGAGACGTGAATGAATCTACAGTAAAGGCCTCAAACTGAAAGCAAAGTTTGAAGAGGTGTGAGGTGCTAAACACCACCATCTGCAACAAAGACTTTTTTCCTTTTACTTAGAATTTTTATCCCTTTCTTTCCCTCTGTGTTTGTTTGTGTTTGTTTGTGTTGTGTCTGTTTGTAGCGAGTGGGGGGCAAGTTAAAGTGGGGGAATTAGGAATTACATAATAGTTAACCAGTTGTATTTCCTGCATATTTCTGCTTGTTATTAATAAAAAAGTAATTGTGTTTACATTTACAAATCTGGGGAACGGCGCGATGTCTGCCGACTGGCGCCCAAAACGGCGCCAATCAGATGGGCATCGCACCGCCCCAAAGGTGCGGAATGCTCCGCATCTTTGGGGGCCGAGCCCCAACGTTTAGGGACTAGGCCGACGCCGGAGGAATTTCCGCCCCGCCAGCTGGCGGAAAAGGCCTTTGTTGCCCCGCCAGCTGGCGCGGAAATGACATCTCCGGGCGGCGCATGCGCGGGAGCGTCAGCGGCCGCTGACAGCGTCCCGCGCATGCGCAGTGGAGGGAGTCTCTTCCACCTCCGCCATGGTGGAGACCGTGGCGAAGGCGGAAGGGAAAGAGTGCCCCCACGGCACAGGCCCGCCCGCGGATCGGTGGGCCCCGATCGCGGGCCAGGCCACCGTGGGGGCACCCCCCGGGGCCAGATCACCCCCCCCCCCCCAGGACCCCGGAGCACGCCCGCGCCACCTTGTCCCGCCGGTAAGAGAGGTGGTTCAATTTACGCCGGCAGGACAGGCAATTTATCGGTGGGACTTCG
The DNA here is from genome assembly GCF_047496885.1 of Scyliorhinus torazame. Lineage (NCBI taxonomy): Eukaryota > Metazoa > Chordata > Chondrichthyes > Carcharhiniformes > Scyliorhinidae > Scyliorhinus > Scyliorhinus torazame. The sequence continues at coordinate 36,294,207 of NC_092715.1, read as the reverse complement.
GCCTATCCGGGCCGGAGAATCGAGCGGGGGGGCCCGCCAATTGGCGCGGTGCGATTCCCACCCCCGCCGAATATCCGGTGCCAGAGACTTCGGCAACCGGCGGCGGCGGGATTCACGCCAGCCCCCGGCGATTCTCCGACCCGGCGGGGGGTCGGAGAATGTCGCCCCTGGTGACTGTAATCATTGGGCAGCCAAGGGCCAATGACTTTAAGTATTTTTCTAAGATTTATTGGTTAATTTCAATTGTGTTGTGACTGCGGGTCAAACCGTGCGTGAATTGACCACACACTAACCCAGGGTGTCGTGACAGTATACATAAATATCCAGACTCCTCATTACTCACGAATGGACCATAATCTGCATATTTAACCAACAATATATCACTCCACAGCACATGATGGAACTTGAGAAATACATTCAATGAAGCTCCAGTGTTTGAGTAAAAATTGTGATTATTTTGAACTTTTGCACATCACAAGCCCAACAATGTCTCATCTGTATCTGAACTCCATTTACACTCCTTGGTTCCGTAACCTTGTCTAACAAAAACATCTTACAATCTTGTTTCATAGTCTTCAATTTATCTCACCTCAACATTATTTTGGGAGAGGAAGTCCACAACTGCACTATCGTACAATAATTTATATCTCCAAGTTATTTCACTGGACATTTAGTTATTGCGTGGTAAAATTGAATTCCTAACCGTGGGTTAGTTCAAGTGAAGAACCAGTAAATCATAGAATCCCTACAGTGCAGGAGGAGGCCATTTGGCCCATCGAGTCTGCATCGCCCCTCCGAAAGTGCACTCTACCCAGGTCCACTCCCTATCCACTCCACCGCTATTCCTGTAATCCCTGTAACCTAACTTGCACATCCCTAGACACTAAGGGCAATTTAGCGTGGACAATCCACCTAACCTGCATATCTTTAGACTGTGGGTGGAAACATGAGTACCCGAAGAAAACCCACGCACACACGGAGAACATGCAAACACTACACAGTAGTGTTAATGTGAAGGACTATCTAAGGCTGATTCGAAATCTGTTTAAAAAAAAAGTCACATCACTTAGGAGGTCTTTTTAAAGATTTCATTGAATGCAACAAAATCAATAGAAGATTTCATAGTTTTGTGATCAACGTACTGGAACACAGTCTGAACGTGTTCAACATGCACTGGTGAGCAACTTGCTTGCTGTTACAATAACAGACACACAGCTGGTAACAGGAGCAGTGGCAACTTGGCTGTTCACTTGAAAAATTGATGTACAATCCCTAATTACAGTGGATGCTGTGGTGCCTGTTTTCAGCATTGAATTTGACCATCAGCCGGTTCAGTGAATGTTAGCAAATAAACGCGAGCAGTCCTACATATTAGTGCATGATGTTCGTATTAAGGAAGTGTGCAGCATGTTAACGTGAAGGGATGCAGTGTTTGTACTGATGGTAACACACAGAAGGCTCAACTAATCACTGCTCCCAACATGTGAAATAATCTCCCAGCTGGTTTACAAGTCTTTCTGTCATTCTGTGACGTGAGGGTAGAAATTATGATTGCCTCTGCCCTCATAGTTTATGCTGTGGCTCCACTCTTCGCACTCTTGCCTATGAGTCAGTGGTTGTCAGTTCCAGTCCCACTCTCACCAGAACATCAGCTGACACCCCATTGCAAAAACACCTTACACGTAGACAGTGATTTTAACAGGGTAATACATTATCGCTTCTTGGCCTTTTGGCTAAGGTCAAGCCTTTTCTTGTCAGCTTGGATCTTATATATCTCCCTTGTGGAGACCATGAATTGGGTTCAATTTGAATTGTTTTTGGAGTGGGCAATGAGATGGATTAATGTCCACTCTGCACATTGGCTTAGTAACTTTAGCGATGACTAGTGTGTGCCTCAGGGGTCGGTGTTGGGACCACAACTTTTCACAATAACGATCTGGAAGAAGGAACTGAGGGCGCTGTTGCTTAATTTGCAGATGATACAGAGATATGCAGAGGGACAGGTAGTATTGAGGTAGCATGGGGGCTGTAGAAGGAATTAGAAAGGCTGGGAGAGTGGGCAAACAAGAAGTGACAGATGGAATACAATGTTGAAAATGTCAGGTTATGCACTTTGGTGGGAAGAATGGAGGAATAGACTATTTTCTAAATGGGAAAAGGCTTGGGAAATCAGAAGCACAAAGAGACTTTGGAGTCCTAGTTCAAGATTCTCTTAAGGTTAACGTGCAGGCTCAGTTGGCAATTAGGAAGGCAAAGGCAATGTTGTCATTCATGTCAAGAGGGCTAGAGTACAAGAGCAGGGATGTACTTCTGAGGCTGTATAAGACTCTGGTCAGACCCCATTTGGAGTATTGTGAGCAGTTTTGGGCCCCATATCTAAGGAAGGATATGCTGGCCTTGGAAAGGGTCCAGAGGAGGTTCACAAGAATGATCCCTGGGATGAAGAACTTGTCGTAAGAGGAACATTTGAGGACTCTGGGTCTGTACTCGTTGGAGTTTAGAAGGATGAGAGGGGATCTTATTGAAACTTACAAGATGCTGCGAGGCCTGGATAGAGTGAACATGGAGAGGATGTTTCCACTTGAAGGAAAACCTAGAACCCGAGGGCACGGCCTCAGACTGAAGGGATGATCCTTTTGAACAGAGATGAGGAGGAATTTCTTCAGCTAGTGGGTGGTGAATCTGTGGGACTCTGCTGCAGAAGGCTGTGGAGGCCAAATCACTGAGTGTCTTTAAAACAGAGATAGATAGGTTCTTGATTAATAGGCGATCAGTTGTTATGGGGAGAAGGCAGGAGAATGGGGATGAGAAAATATCAGCCATGATTGAATGGCAGAGCAGACTAGATGGGTCGAATGGCCTAATTTTGCTCCTATGTCTTATGGTCTTATAAATGGTATGAAATGTTTTTTAATAACATGGTAATACATTCCAAGGATATTTGCAAGAATGTTATCCAACAGGATTTGACACAGAACCACAGAAGTCGATACCATACTAGATAACCGAAAACTTGGTCAAAGAGGTAGACTTCAAGGGGAAGAGCGGGGTGGAGAAGTTTGAGTGGGAAATCCAGAGCAACGTATTTGGAAAATTGAAGTTGCCTGCCAATGAAGAGGGGCACAAGAATCCAGAATTAGAGGAGCTCAGAGTTCTCAGAGGATTGCAGGCTGGGAGAAAGTTACAGTAGGGCAGCACGGTAGCATGGTGGTTAGGACAATTGCTTCACAGCTCCAGGGTCCCAGGTTCGATTCCCCGCTGAGTCACTGTCTGTGCAGAGTTTGAACGTTCTCCCAGTGTCTGCGTGGGTTTCCTCCGGGTGCTCCGGTTTCCTCCCACAGTCCAAAGATGTGCAGGTTAGATGGATTGGCCATGCTAAATTGCCCTTAGTGTCCAAAATTGGCCTTAGTGCTGGGTGGGGTTACTGGGTTATGGGGATAGGGTGGAGGTGTGCGGTTGGGTAGGATGCTCTTTCCAAGAGCCGGTGCAGACTCGATGGGCCGAATGGCCTCCTTCTGCACTGTAAATTCTATGCAAATTCTAAGGCAGCACGGTAGCATTGTGGATAGTACAATTGCTTCACAGCTCCAGGGTCCCAGGTTCGATTCCGGCTTGGGTCACTGTCTGTGCGGAGTCTGCACATCCTCCCCGTGTGTGCGTGGGTTTCCTCCGGGTACGCCGGTTTCCTTCCACAGTCCAAAGATGTGTAGGTTAGGTGGATTGGCCATTATAAATTGCCCTTCGTGTCCAAAATTGCCCTTAGTGTTGGGTGGGGTTACTAGGTTATGGGGATAGGGTGGAGGTGTTGACCTTGGGTAGGGTGCTCTTTCCAAGAGCCGGTGCAGACTCGATTGGCCGAATGGCCTCCTGCTGCACTGTAAATTCTATGATAAGATAGGGAAGGATGAGAACATACCATGGCAGTATTGCACTGCCACTGCTCACTGTGAACTTTGATTCAGCTCCAGTTCATCTTTCCATATCTCCCATTGTAGCAAATGGTTGAGTGAATGCTTAAGAACATTAAAAGAGTCGAAATAGGCCATTTGGCCAATCAAGTATTGAGCCCCTATTGAATTAAGATATGGAGATGCCGGCGTTGGACTGCGGTGGGCACAGTAAGAGGTCTTACACCAGGTTAAAGTCCAACAGGTTTGTTTCGATTCACTAGCTTTCGGAGTGCAGCTCCTTCTTCTGGTGAATCTAGTGAATCGAAACAAACCTGTTGGACTTTAGCCTGGTGTTGTAAGACTTCTTACCATATTTAATTAGATTATGGCTGAACTGAATTTTGACTGCATTTACTCGGCTTGATCCCATATCCCTGAATCCGCTTGCCAAACATAAATCTGTTTGACATTTCAGATTGAGCACAAACCTCAATAACCTTTTGAAGATGAGGTTTTCAGATTTTCACGTCCCTTTGCGTGAAGGAATGCCTCCGTGTTTCACACCTAAAATGCTGAGCTTTTAATGTGACTGATTTGTAATCAGCCAGGTAATCAAGGGTTCTGGGGAAGAGGGGGGAATGTGGAGTTGTGGATTATCACATCAGATGAGTTACTATTTCACTGAATGGCGGGGCAGACTCGATGGGCCGAATTTCTGCGCCTACATCCAATGGTCTTATGGTGTACTTTCACAGAATCATAGAAGCATAGAATCCCTCCAGTGCAGAAAGCCGCCATTCGGCCCATCGGGTCTGCACTGACCCTCTGAAAGAGCACCCTACCTAGGCCCAAACCCCCACCCTATCCCTGTAACCCCACCTGTGGGCAATTTAGCATAGCCAATCCACCTAACCTGCACATATCTGCACACAATTTAAATTATCCCTCTTGAGAAGAAATATTTATCAGCTCAAATCCTTTAATCGTCCGAGTACTTCAATCCAATCACCCCTTAATCTTCTATACTCAAGAGAATACAAGCCAAGTCCATCAAATCTGTTGAACTGCTGGTCATTATATCAGACATCAGCAAAGAGCGGAAACTTCAGAGAAACTCTGAAAGTTCAAAAGCACTTCTTCAGCTTAAAGTTAGCAGGTGGTGGCAATCATAGAGATCAGAAGGTGGAACTTATACTACAAGGAATGGTAGAGGTGAATACAACAGATGCCTTGATGAGGAAGCTAGATAACTTCATGAGGGACAAAGGAACAGGATATCCTGATAGTCAGGAGTGTGATGGAATGCTCTCCACTTGCCTGGATGAGTGCAGCTCCAACAACACTCAAGAAGCTTGACACTATTCAGGACAAAGCAGTCTGCTTGATTGACACCCCACCCATAAATGTTCACTCCCTCTGCCACTGATGCACAGTAGCAGCTGTGTGTACCATCTGCAAGATGCACTGCAGGATCTCAGAAGGCAGCACCTTCCAAACCCACAGCCGCTACAATCCAGAAGGAGAAAGGCAGCAGATACATGGGAAATGCCAGACCTGGAAGTTCCCCGCCAAGTCACTCACCATCGTGACTTGGAAATGTATCGCTATTCCTTCACTGTCGCTGGGGCAACATCCTGAAACTCCCTTACTAACAGTACTCTGGGTGTACCTACACAGCACAGACTGCAGCGGTTCAAGAAGGCAGCTCATCATCACCTTCCCAGGGCAATTAGGGATGGGCAATAAATGGTGGGACTAGCCAGCGAAGTCCAATCCATAAATAAACAAAAAAAGGATGAAATAAGAAATGGAAGATTGTCTGCAGCAGAAACACCTGCATAGATATGGTAGGCTCACTGAACTATTTTGCTGCAACAAAAGTAACTGGAATTAGCGCATATTTGCTAATTTGCTAGTTTTGTGACACCATTTCCCCAACATCAGTGTGACTGTAGCAATTGATCGTGGAATTCAAAGTGCAAATTGCTTTCAACGCAACTAGAGTTTCTACACTCTTTAGCTCAGGTTTGTAAACAATGAACAGGTCCTGAGCTCAAAACTGGTCAAACAAACTATCCACCCCCCCCTCAACCCCCCCCCATCCCCCCCCCCCCCCCCACCCCTCCCCACCTCCGTCAGGTAAATTAATCATTGAGAGATTCTGTTAATTGGGCTTATTTACAGGCATTTGAGAAAATATCAAACATTACCCTGGGTCTTTTGGAGTTATAGAGTCATACAGTTTTATAGCACAGAATGAGGCCCTTCGGCCCATTGTAAAAATGCCAGCTATCAAGTCTCTTTTCTAATCCAATTTTTAAGCACTTGGTCGATTGCCTTGTATGATATGATGCTTCAAGTCCTCATCTGAATGCTTCTTAACTGCTGCAAGGGTTTCCCCCCTCTACATTTCAGGCAATGAATTCCAGATTCCATAGAAACATAGGAACAGGAGTAAGCCATTGAGCCCCTCACGCCAGTCCTTTCATGGACAGATCATGGCTGACCTGTGGCTTAACTCCATATACCTGCGTTTGGCCCATATCCCTTATTTATTTGCTCAACAAAAATCTATCTACCTCAGATTTAAAATCAACAACTGATCTAGCTTCAACTGCAAGTTTCAAACCTCTACCACCTTTTGAGTGAAGAGATTCTTCCTAACATCTCTCCTGAACGGTTTAGCCCTAATTTGTCCTGTCTTTTCCTGTTAATATCTTCCCATCACCCTCAAATTCCCATTAAATCTCCTACCCCTCCCCTTAAATCTGTGCTCCCTGGTTATTAACTCCCCTCCTAGGGGTAAAAGTGTCTCCCTATGGACTCGCCAACATTAAGGGCATTTAAATGGTCATTGTATAAACATATGGATGATAATGGAATTGTATAGATGGGCTTTAGATTGGTTTCATAGGTGAGTGCCACATCGAGGGCCGAAGGGCCTGTACTGCGCTGTAATGTTCTATTGTTCTATCGACCCTATCTCTGTCCTTCATAATTTCATGCACCTCAGTCAGGTTCCCCCTCTCCCCTCAGTTTTCTCTGCTCCAAGGAAAACAACCCCAGCCTAATCAGCATCTCTTCATAGCTGAAATGTTCCATCCCAGGCAACATCCTGGTGAATCTCCGCTGCACCCGTTCTCGTGCCAGGACATTTTTTCTATGTTTTAAAAGGTCTTGAAGGGGTAATGATAATTTATGCTAATTAGAAAAATAGATTTGTGTCTTCTTTCAGAGGATTTTCACAGTAGCTTCATTGAAGTGTTAATGGAAGCCTACTTGTGACACAAATAAAGATCATTATTAATAAGTCATTTTCAGGTGTTTTAAATGAGGAAGGCAGTGACATAATGAATTTGCCACTGGCCCAGCAATCCAGAGGCTGAAGGTGAAACTCTGGATTCGAATCCCACCGCAGCAGATGGAGAAATTTGAATTCAATAAAAATCAGAAACTAAAAATTTAATGATGACCGTGAAACCGTTTTTTATTGTTGTAATATCAATCTGGTCACTACTGTCCTTTTGGGAAGGATATCTGCCGTCCTTACCTGGTCTGACCTACATATGACTCCAGACCCACAATGTGGTTGACTCTTGAATGCCCTCTGAAATCGCCCAGCAAGCCATTCAATTCAAGGCCAATTGGAGATGGAGAACACATGCTGGCCTTGCCAGTGATGCCCATGGCTGGTTTAGCACAGTGGGCTAAATAGCTGGCTTGTCATGCAGAACAAGGCAGCAGCGTGGGTTCAATTCCCGTACCGGCCTCCCCGAACAGGTGTCGGAATGTGGCGACTAGGGGCTTTTCACAGTAACTGCATTGAAGCCTACTTGTGACAATAAGCGATTATTAATATTATTATTATTTGATAATAAAAGGACTCACAGTTTGTGACTTGACTCTTTGACAGAATCATCCAATCCTGCCAGTTACGGGAATTGTAGTGGGCTTAATTTGGCATATGAGTCTTACAAACATCAGTTTCCCATTGTTGGGAAAAAATGTTCAAAGTTTGCTCTCCCGACTTTCAAGATGAGCTAAAAGAGGGTGGAGTTCCTGACGAAAATTACTGCAACCCTATTTGCGTGCAATAGCATGTCACAAATGCCCATTAAAAGGTCAACTTGCCGGGATGACTCCTGACAGTCAAATGGTGAGTTAATCGCCGTAGGAGTCTCAACCTTTGTCCTGTCCTGGTGGCAAAAGAATTAATATGGCTAGTCCAGTTCAGTTTCTGGTCAATGGTAACCCCCAGGATGTTGGTTGTGTGGGATTTAGCAATGGTAAGGCCATTGAATGTCAAGGGGCAATGGTTAGATCCTCTCCTGTAGGAGATGGTTATTGCTTGGCACTTGTGTGGCACAAATGTCACTTGCTACTTGTCAGCTCAAGCCTGGATATTGTCCAGGTCTTGCTGCATTTGGCAAGGACTGCTTCATTATCTGAGGAGTCACGAATGGTGCTGAACATATGTGCAGTTATCTGCAAACATCATGGTGGCACAGTGATCGTATGACCTTATGATCATTGATGAAGCAGCTGAAGATGGTTGGGCCTAGGGCATTAACCTGAGGAACTCCTGCAGTGATATCCTTGAGCTGAGATGATTCACCTCTAACCATCAGAACCAACTTCCTTTGTGCCAGGTCTGACTCCAATCAGCTGAGAGTTTTTTCCCTGATTCCAACTGACTCCGATGCCGTACTCGGTCAAATGCTGCCTTGATGTCAAGGACAGTCACTCTCACCTCACCCCTGGCATTCAGCTCCTTTGTCCACGTTTGAATCAAGGCTGTAATGAGGTCAGGAGCTGAGTGTCCCTTGGGAAACCCAAACTGAGCCTCCCTGAACAGGTTATTGCTGAGTAAGTGCCACTTGATAACACTGTTGATGATTCCTTCCATCACTTAGCTGATGATGGAGAGTAGACTGATAGGGCGGTACTTGGCTGGGTTGGATTTGTCCTGTTTCCTGTCCTGTTTCCACATTGCCGGATAGATGCCAGTGTTGTAGGTAAGATTCATTCACAAGGACATTCAGCATTGAAAATGCACATCACATCTTCTTCCAGACAGTTTTGGAAACCTTACTACGATTACAGCACCCAAAAACAGTACTGCACATCTGAAAATGCATTTACAGTGAAACTTGGGACAAACAAATCTGAGTTAAGTCACTACTGGTAATCGTGCCATCCACAAGCAATGGATATCAGTGCAACAGTAAGAACACATGCAACAACATCAAGGAAGTCTTCTCCCAAAGCATAGATAATTGGCAGCCAGGAATATTGGCCAGGCAGCTCAATGACAAATAATGGCCACAGACGTGATTGAATGGTGGAGTGGACTCGATGGGCCGAATGGCCTTACTTCCGCTCCTATGTCTTATGGTCTTATGGTCTTATGGGCACATATTGCAATGTATAATTATCAACTGCTGACCCTGGTGACAATGTGGAAGAACTGAAGCAATTGATGGGACTAATTGGGAGACAACATTCTGGAGTCATAACTGACCATAGCACTTTGAAGCAACAAATTGAAAAATGTAATCCTTGAGACATGGAGACGGATAGACTCAACATATATTTAAAATTGTCATTCTTTGGTCATCGGGATTCTATTTTCCCGCTGGCAGCGCACCACCACCCATTGGTGTCTTCAATGGTAAATCGTATCAACAAGCGGAGAGAAGAGAGAATCTTGCCAAATGAGTGCGCACCCAAAACATGTCTGTGCATTCAACATTTCTTACTCTTTCTAACTCTACATCTATGTCTAGGTGCAGCCTCGACATCTACAGGTGCTGATTGCGAGGCCCTGCTGTTTGAAAGGACTATGGTGCACATGCTCTAGTGGCCTGATAAAATACAGTGAAAATTGTCATTGATAAGAGTACATCTGTGCGAAGGGGCTTTTGATAAGTGGATTAATTTAGCAGCAGGAAAACAGGTGTTTACCTAAGTGACTAGGGGGGTGAACAATGGCGTATAGAAATATGTGTTAGAACTGTAGAAGAGGTGAGCACAAAATTAAGAAAGAAGATTATAATTTACACTTATATGGGTAAAGTAAATGGGATTATAGTAAATGGGATTAGGCAGATAGGTCATGTGTTTTTCATGTGTCAGTGCAGACATTATGGGCCTAAGGAGCTCTTTCTGCACTGTGTGATTCCGTGACCATATACGCTAAAAACCTGGTCCATGGTGCTATTGAGATAGAATAACATAAAAGGGAAACAATACTGAATCCACAGCAGGGTTAATCGGAGACGGTACAAGGGATGAAGGAGGGAGAGTCAGGGGAAAGTTAACAAGCAAGACTCTTCCAAAAAACACAGAACCCCCAATCTAAAAGCTGCTGGATTCCACATACTTCAGAGACCAACTCCGCTGGATGAATCCAATCCACCTAACCTGCACATCTTTGGACTGTGGGAGGAAACCGGAGCACCCGGAGGAAACCCACGCACACACGGGGAGGATGTGCAGACTCCGCACAGACAGTGTCCCAGGTTCGATTCCGGCTTGGGTCACTGTCTGTGCGGAGTCTGCACATCCTCCCCGTGTGAGCGTGGGTTTCCTCCGGGTGCTCCGGTTTCCTCCCACAGTCCAAAGATGTGCAGGTTAGGTGGATTCACCATGATAAATTGCCCTTCGTGTCCAAAATTGCCCTTAGTGTTGGGTGGGGTTACTGGGTTATGGGGATAGGGTGGAGGTGTTGACCTTGGGTAGGGTGCTCTTTCTAAGAGCCGGTGCAGACTCGATGGGCCGAATGGCCTCCTTCTGCATTGTAAATTCTATGAATAAAAAAATAAAAATAAAAACTCTCCCAAACCTAAAGATAACTCGTAGGTGGTAACTATTGGCTGGTTTTAACTCACAGTTATATTGAATGGGATGTTGTATTGGGACAAGGAACAGTTTTCATAGTTCAGGAATGGAGATAGATGGGAATGGGTTTATTGTCATGAGATATTGGGTATGTTTAGTCATCATTGCAGTTAAGGGCACTGTTTCGTATTATAGTCTTTTGTGTGTTTCTTTGAAGTTTTTTTAAATAACTTTAGTGTACCCAATTCATTTTTTCCAACTAAGGGACAATTTAGCGTGGCCAATCCACCTACCCTGCACATCTTTGTGTTGTGGGAGTGAAACCCACGCAAACACGGGGAGAATGTGCAAACTCCACACGGACCGTGACCCAGAGCCGGAATCGAACCTGGGACCTCGGCGCTGTGAGGCAGCAGTGCTAACCATTGCGCACCATGCTGTCCTTTCTTTTGAGTTAACAAATAAACTTTTATGATTGATTGCAACAAGACTGGAACTTTCCTCACTGGTCTGCATATCTTTCCTCACATTGTAGCAAATTGAAAATATATGTCACTAAGAACGTGTTTCAAGTTATATGGATATTTGATGTACCTTCTCATTTAATATCAGCAGCGTTCTTAACACTGGGTACCCTTGGATGGCTGGCTGGTGCTGCTTCTCCCTAAGCATGCCTAATTATTCCTGTTCTACTCTTTGAGAGAAATGGGCCTCACACGGGCAGAAGAGACAAAGTTCTACAGTACCACCTCTATTCCTGGTCCGCTGGCGTTTGATATGTATTATCTTGTCCTGCAGAAAGACAGAATAATTCATTGTGAGGTAATTAGTTAACCGAGCATTTCAGAAGCATGCATGCCTTATGTCAGCGCTGAGTCCTCCCTAGCAACGCCTCAGTAAAGGAATTAAGGGTTCTGGTGAGCGGGCGTGTGAGTGGGTCGGCACAGTGGGTCAGTGGTTAGCACTGCTGCCTCACAGCTCCAGGGCCCTGGGTTCACTTCCAGCCTCGGGTGACTGGCTGTATGGAATTTGCCCTTTCTCCCTGTGTCTGCGTGGGTTTCCTCCCACAGTCCAAAGATGTGCAGGTTAGGTGGATTGGCCATGTGTTAGGTGGGGTTACTCGGTTGCTTTTGATAGGGTGGAGGCGTGGGATTAAATAGGGTGCTGTTTCCAAGGGCTGGTGTAAACTCAATGGACCGAATAGCCGCCTTTTGAACTGTTAATTCAAGATTCTATGAAATGGAGCTGAGTACACAGATAGATCAGCCATGGTCTTATTGAATGGCGCAGCAGGCTCGAGGGGCCAGATGGCCTACTCCTGCTCCTCGTTCTTATGTTTGTTATGTTAACTAATGAAGACGTTTTTATAAGGTGGCTGACACACATTCAGGACTCATCTGTTATTCATGTGTGCCATGCTATTTGCCATTTCAACCCTTTGCCTGCCTAATGTCCTTATGAGAGTGTGAGCTGGCAGTAGGTAGACACTGCACCCGATCTGGTGGAGCACAGCCGATTATTCACTCTTTCAGAATGGGAGTCACTCCGATTTCCTTGCTTGCCACCAACCTGAATGGAAGATTCCTCTCTATGATTCAAAATAGTTATCTTTGCGATAAATCCACTTTCAGCCTATATTTTTCAAAACTCAAGTTACCACATTTGAGTGTAATAAATATTTAATGAAAATCGCTTATTGTCACAAGTAGACTTCAATGAAGTTACTGTGAAAAGCCCCTAGTCACCACATTCCGGCGCCTGTTCGGGGAGGCTGGTACGGGAATACTTTTAAAGCTTTTTTAACCATAGTTCAAAATGCTGTTCAATTGGTTCATAGCTGTTTTCACATTTGGCATTACGCAAATAAGTCGGAACGGACACTGGGGTGGAAAGAAGCCACTTGTCAAATCAGAACAATGTTAAGTGCAATTTGCACCAGAGTCACCAAAATGCGAAACACTCGACTGAAAAACAGCTGAAACCGTTTCCCACCTAAAGTGCTGAGGGACTGCGGTTGAATGAATGAATCAGTTGAAGAGACAAACTAAAAAGTCCATAGAAATAGGCCCTTTAAATAATTCTTAGCGCTATTTAATATCACAATTTGTGCGCTTTGGTGGAAAGCAATAGCATCAGTGAAGACCAGATTCCATAAAGAATTTTGTCAATTTCCCGATCTAAAAATGTTGAAGAAATGAATTCTGCCGAAAGGCCATTATCATATTTTACTTGTTATTTCACGTTATTGACTTTGCAGAGCAATGTATTATTAGGTACGTTCTGCTCTGTAATTTAGTGAAATGGCAAGCTCACCCGAAGATTCACTGAATCTTACCATCTGATTGATGGTGGTTGGCTGCTATGAGGGATTTAATTTTTAATGTGTGCAAATCCCAGTGTAAAGCCCAGCAATAATGAACCATTAAAATGTGCAGCAGCAAAGCCGAATATTAATAAACAAGAGCAATGCAGCCAGTGTCATAAGAATAACGGCAGGAAAGCACGGGCTGGAGGTCGACGCAAAGATAAATAAGAACTCTGCAGTCTAATCCACAAGCCCAAGTATAGGACTGGGTTAGCCACTCCACTTCACCTTGCTTTTCATGTGACATTTAATTGTTTGCTAAGCACAATCCATTGGTAATGCAGCACTAAGTGGGAAGGAGCTAGCTGATTATTCTGCTCAACAAACTGTTTGAAACAAGACAGTTGTCAAGAGCAACTTGCCAGCATCTTATGCAGATTTATTTCGAACCAAGACGCAACCTATAGATATCAGAATGATTCAGTGTTCGAGCAGGAATTTTGAAGCTCTTGGATGACAGCAAATTGGGGGGGTGGGGGGAGTGCTAAATGCTGCAGAATATCGCAACAGTTTACTGCAGGACCTTAATAAACCCACAGAATGGGCAAATAATTATCAAATAGAACATACAGTGCAGAGGGAGGCCATTCGGCCCTTCGAGCCTGCATCAACCCACTTAAGCCCTCACTTCCATCCTATCCCCATAACCCAGTAACCCCTCCTAAACTTTTTGGTCACTAAGGGCAATTTATCATGTCCAATCCACCTAACCTGCACGTCTTTGGACTGTGGGAGGAAACCAGAGCACCCGGAGGAAACCCACGCGTACACAGGGAGGATGTGCAGACTGCACAGACAGTGACCTAGCGGGGAATCGAACCTGGGACCCTGGCGCTGTGAAGCTTCAGTGCTATCCACTTGTGCTACCGTGCTACCCCATTGCTCAACCTCACATTCAATACAGATGAATGTGAGGTAGTGCATTTTGGTGGCTGGAATGAGAAGATCGTCTGTACTTGGAATAGGTGGGATATCGGAACAAAGCGATCTCATAGTGCAAGCACATCAATCACTAAAAATTCTTTGAATCTGTCTATATATATGTTTCTGGAACATACCTCTTCATTCCTGAGGAAGGAGCAGTGCTCCGAAAGCTAGTGACATCGAAACAAACCTGTTGGACTTTAACCTGGTGTTGTAAAACTTCTTACTGTGCTCACCCCAGTCCAACGCCGGCATCTCCACATCACGACAAAAAATTGTGACAAAGGTGAAAGAGGTCATTAAAAAAATACAGACCAAGTGCTGTATTTTATTTCTCGAGGGATAGAATTGAAAAAGTCGGAGGTTATGCCAAACCTGAATCGAACCACACAGAATACTATGTACAGTTCTGGTTATAAAACATATATAGAGGTGCTGGAGAGGGCGCAAAGAGGATTTACAAGGAGGATACAAGAAATGCATGGGCATACATATTAGGAAGAAGTGATGGGCTGGGTCTCTGTTCTCTTCAGGGTGACCGAATCAAGGTTTTTAATAGAGGTTTTGATAGAGTGGACACAGAAAAAATGTTTCCTCGTGAGGAAGAGCACCTCGGGATATAGGAACAGGAGTAGACTATTTAGCCCCTCAAACCTGTCCCGCCATTCAATGTGTTCACGGTTATAAGAGCATCAGAACTGGGAGCAGGAGTAGGCCATCTGGCCCCTCGAGCCTGCTCCGCCATTCAATAAGATCACGGCTGATCGGGCAGCACGGTGGCACAGTGGTTAGCACTGCAGCCTCATGGCATCAAGGTCCCAGGTTCGGTCCCAGCTCTGGGTCACTGTCCGTGGGGAGTTTACACATTCTCCCCGTGTTTGCGTGGGTTTTGTCCCCACAACCCAAAAGGTGTGCAGGGTAGGTGGATTGGCCATGCTAAATTGCCCCTTAATTGGAAAAATTAATTGGGTACTCTTAAAAAAAAGGATCATGGCTGATCTTTCAGTGGACTCAGCTCCACTTATCCACCCGCTCACCGTAAATATTTATTCCTTTACTGTTCAAAATCTATCTACCTTTGCCTTAAAAACATTTAATGAGGTAGCCTCAACTGCTTCACTGGGCAGGGACATGAACAGATTCACAACCCTTTTGGTGAAAAAGTTCCTCCCCAACGCTGTCCTAATTCTGCTCCCTCTTATTTTGAGGCTGTGCCTCTTAGTTCTAATTCCACCCACCAGTGGAAACAACCCCCCTGCTACTATTCTATCTATTCCATTCATAATTTCATATGTTTCTATAAGATCCCCCCCTCATCTTCTAAATTCCAAAGAGTATAGTCCCAGTCTCATAGTCTCCTTTCAACTCTGGAATCAACCTAGTGAATCTCCTCTGCAGCCCCTCCAATACCAGTACATTCTTTCTCAAGTAAGGAGATCAATACTGTACATAGTCCTCCAGCTGCAACACATCTCTGCTTTTAAACTCCATCCTTCTAGCAATGAAGAACAAAATTCCATTTGCCTTCTTCATTACCTGCTGCATCTGCAAACCAACCTTTTGCAATTCATGCACAATGAAAATGAAATGAAATGAAAATGAAAATGGCTTATTGTCACAAGTAGGCTTCAAATGAAGTTACTGCCTGTGGAAGTAGTTGAGTCGGAAACATTAGGGACCTTCAAGCAGCTATTGGATAGGTACATGGATTACAGTAGAATGATATAGTGTAGATTAATTTGTTCTTAAGGGCAGCATGGTAGTATTGTGGATAGCACAATTGCTTCGTGGCTCCAGGGTCCCGGGTTCGATTCCGGCTTGGGTCACTGTCTGTGCGGAGTCTGCACATCCTCCCTATGTGTGTGGGGGTTTCCTCTGGGTGCTCCGGTTTCCTCCCATGGTCCACGGATGTACAGGTTAGGTGGATTGGCCATGATAAATTGCCCTTAGTGTCCAAAATTGGGTGGGGTTATGGGGATAGGGTGGAGGTGTTGACCTTGGGTGGGGTGCTCTTTCCAGGAGCCGGTGCAGACTCGATGGGCCGAATGGCCTACTTCTGCACTGTAAATTCTATGATAATCTATGATTAATCTAGGACAAAGGTTCAGCACAACATCGTGGGCCGAAGGGCCTGTTCTGTGCTGTATTTTTCTATGTTCTATGGTCTATGTGAAATCACCTGAGGAAGGAGCAGTGCTCCAAAAGCTAGTGATTTGAAACAAACATGTTGGACTTTAACCTGGTGTTGTAAGACTTCTTACTGTGCTCACCCCAGTCCAATGCCGGCATTGATGTGTTAAGTAAGTTGGTTCAACGTTGACTGCAACTGGATGCAGTGAAACTAGAAACAGGCTTGTGACACAGGAGATGGTCCAACACTGTTTTATTGAACGTCCTGATTGCTGTACATAGTCTGCTGTGAGTTGACACTCTATCAATCTAACTGATAACCTTCTACTGGCTTGAACAGAATAACTCTCAACCTCATGGTGATAGTGCTCACTGGCTTGTGCACTCTTACTATCTCAGTAGCTGTGTCCTGTAGAGAGAGGGAGAGTCTGAATGCCCTGTGTGCTTTATAGTGGTGGTGTCCTGTCTGCTGATTGGTTGATATGTGTTGTGTGTGTTCATTGGTTATACTGTATGTCAATCACTGCCTGTCTGCATCTCATTATGTACATGAGTGGATATTATCACATCTCCCCTTTTTGAAGTAAATTTTGGAACGTGGCGATGTATATACATGCATGATTATATACAAGTGGTGGGTGAATGAACATATGTACATGGGAAGGTGTCTATCGTGCAGATACAGAGCAAACTGAACAAAATTTACAAGATTTAAGTCTATAGATTTAGTCTTTGTGGCGGGCGACAAATTCTTGTTGATCGCCTCAGAGGTGGAGGGGGGGGACGCTGACGCTTGGACAGGCGGGATTGCTGCCAGATCGGTGGATCGGACCTGCAGAAAACAGCGTAGTGGCCAGGCTTTCCACACTGTAGGCATCGCCTGCCTTTGGCTGGACGTTGCCGCTTTAAATGGGCGGAGCCACAATTCAGACACGTCATGACGCTGACGTCAGCACGTTCTGTGCGCCATCGCGCATGCGCAGTGCGGTCGGCCGACATTCACGCATGCGCCTCAGGGTCTTCGGCCTCATCGTCCACCTGGTCGTGGTGCGCATGCGAGGGGACACGAGAAAAGCGCGTGAAATGGCCACTCTCCTCGATGCTCAGGCCTTGCATTTTCGCTATGGCCTGCACCCTTTCTGCCTCATGGGAGGCCAGTTTTGCAGTTTCTGCAGCCCTGATGCGGGAGTAGCGATTTCTGGCATGCTCATGGACAATGCATGTTTCGATGGAGACAGAGAGGGTCAACTGTTTGACTTTGAGGAGCTGCTCCCACAGGGAGTCGGACTGGACCCCGAAAACGATCTGATCCCGGATCATGGAATCAATCGTCGAGTCATAATTACATGACTGCGCAAGGATGCAGAAATGGGTCAAGAAAGACTGAAAAGGTTCATACTTACCCTGAAGCCTCTGTTGGAAGATGTACCGTTCAAAGCTCTCATTCACCTCAATGTCGCAGTGGCTGTCGAATTTCAGCAGAACTGTCTTGAACTTTGTCGTGGCTTTGCCATCGGCAAATGTAAGCTAGCTATAGATGTGAATGGCGTGACCCCCTGCAGTCGACAGGAACAGCGCAATCTTTCTTGCATCCGATGTTGCCTCGAGGTCGGAGGCCTCGATGTACAGGAGGAACTTTTGTGTGAAGACGTTCCAGTTGGTGCCGAGGTTGCCGGAGAACCGGAGTTGCGAAGGAGGCTGGATGTTTTCCATGCCGCTGGATGGCTGCTTGCTGGTCGTTGCAGATGCACTTGAGGTAGGTCATTAGGATTAATAGCACTCTGGTACCATGATGTGTGAAGTAAATTGGTTCAATGTTGACTGCAACTGGATGCAGTGAAACTAGAAACAGTCTTTTGACACAGGAGATGGTCCAACACTGTTTTATTAAACTTCCTGATTGCTGTACATAATCTGCTGTGAGTTGACACTCTATCAATCTAACTGATAACCTCCTACTGGCTTGACCAGACTAGCTCTCTACCTCATGGTGATAGTGCTCACTGGCTTGTGCACTCTTACTATCTCAGTAGCTGTGTCCTGTAGAGAGGGAGAGTCTGAATGCCCTGTGTGCTTTATAGTGGTGGTGTCCTGTCTGCTGATTGGTTGTTATGTGTTGTGTTTCTTCATTGGTTATCCTGTATGTCAATCACTGCCTGTCTGCATCTCATTATTGCATCTCGCTGTAATCTCTCAGTACAGCGAGATTACAGAACGTGCTTAAGAAAGAAAGAATTTGCTTTATTTATGACACTTTTCCTGACCTCAGGATATACGAGGCACAGTACAGCCAATGAAGTACTTTTGAAATGCAGTCACTGTTACAACACAGGAAAGAATAGTCAATTAGCCAATTAACAGGTAACTAGGTCATACTTAGTCAATTAGCCAATTAACAGAGAATTATCCATCCATAATGAATGGATATTATGACAGGCATCTCCACATCATCACATTTATCAACATTGAACTCCATCTGTCAGACCCTTGCCCACTCACTTAAACTATCTCTATCTCTCTGCAGACTTTCAATGTCTTCTGCACACTTGGCTCTACTCATCTTCGTGTCATCTGCAAGAGAATATTCGGCCTGTCAATCCGTCCACAATATCACATTATTCTCTAAGTGATATGGAAAAATATACAATTATATGTAATTTTAAATGAGACAAAATACGTTTCTCAGAAACATCAACATTGCTTCATTGTATTGCATTGACTGTTGTTAAGTGAGTAATCAGGCAAACATTTTGCACACTGCAATATAAAAACAAAGTGGAGAAATAGAGGAATATTAGACAGGATAATCTTGAAATAGTACCGTGCAATTAGTCATACATTCCTGAACAGCTCAACGGAGTCTGGGTTTAATGGTCCAGAAGCCGAACCTCACAGTACCCATGATTTGGATATTATTTAGACCATTAAGACATGCTCATACTGGCCTCACCATTCAGGGGATGTATCCAGCACAATCAACAAGGGACATACCAAATGTCCGGGTCAACATGTCTTACCCAAAGGACAGTGAAGCACTCCCTTAGTACAGTGAGATTACAGAACGTGCTGAAGAAAGAAAGAATTTGCTTTATTTATGACACTTTTCCTGACCTCAGGATATACGAGGGACAGTACAGCCAATGAAGTACTTTTGAAATGCAGTCACTGTTACAACACAGGAGAGCCTAGTCAATTAGCCAATTAACAGAGAATTAATCTGCTAATCAACCAAATCATCTACTCACCTGATGTTGATTGAGGGCTAAATATCTTGCAAGATGTTTCCTCCATTTTTCTTCAAAATAGTGCCATGCGATATTTTATATCCACCTGAGAGGACAGAAAGGGTTAACTTCTCAGTGAGTTGGCACTGCTGACCATGCAGCACTCCGTCAGTGCTTGACTGGAGTGGGAGCACGTGATCCCACAGCCTTTGGGCTGAAAGCTGAGGGTGAAATTGCCTGAGGCACTTTCAGAAAACAACTTTAAAATTGTGGACAAGGGAATTTGATGTGAATATGATCACCAGTGTGCTATCAGAGAAAATTAAATTCCTTAATATTTATGCATCTATTTTAGCAAGGCGACTGCAATGCAGAGCTTTCATTCCAGAAGCTGCTTACCATTTCTTCCTTAATATGATTGATCACTATCTTAAATTTCTTTCAATCAAGACTTTATAATTGTATTTTAAGCATGATGTCAGAGTGCCACTAAATCCACTTTTGCTTCAAGATCCAGTTTCATTTTTGGCTCTGCGACGCCTTGGCACTATTTTTACACACATTAAATTGACTATCTCCCACTGCAGAAATTAAACCCATGGAGCAGATTTTAAACTCAGAATTAATTCCATTAATCTGTTATCATCTCCGGTTTATGACGGCCTTGGCCTTTCCGCTGTGTGTATTTTTCTTTACAGTTTGCCTAGGTTTGCATTTTTGCCCATCAACTATTGTGACCAAAGTTAATCCATTCCTGAAGTGAGGCTGTATTGCCAAAAGTTTTGAGTTTCGACACTGCATGCGAAACCTACAGTTTGAGCAATGCCAACCTCGCCCCATTGCCACCCCGAGCAGAATGTTATGCAGTGAAGGCCAAGACCCAGGAGCACAACTGTTGCCGGGAACCTAGAGTGTCATGATGTCGATGTCAACCTAGTGCAGTAATAACTGGGTCTGGTAGAGGAAGAGTAAAGTAATGGACGGCGACTATGTGCTGCCAACTCAAAATCATTTTTTTCCAATTAAGTGGCAATTTAGCACGCCCAATCCACCTACCCTGCATATATTTGAGCTGTGGGGTGAGATCCACTCAGACACGGGGAGAATGTGCAACCTCCACACAGGGCTGGGATTGAACCCGGGTTCTGGGTGCCGTAAGGCAGCCGTGCTAACCACTGGGCCACCACATCGCCCTGCCAACTCGAAATAATGAAGAGTGCATCAAATAAGGGACATAATCCTGGAGTGGTGACATTAGTAGACAAATGGATGACATGTTGCGATGGACATTTCCTAATATTAAAAGGGGGATTAACCCACTCAAAATGGATGGGTTAACGGCTGTGCCGAGATCCACAGCAAATGTGGCGGCAGTCTGCTGATTGTCTGCGGTGACCTTGGCGGAAGTCCTCTGGTCACTGCGCCTAATTTTAAATTTTTGACAACATGTTAAAGCATAAGTCAGTGGGAATGAAAATCAGAAGAGATACGTAACTGGTAGCTAATCCCATATCTATCGCCTGTTTAATTTTTTCACAATTTACTCATAGTAAATTACTAATACAAGCTTTAATTTCTACTGTGCGGAAAATAGCAATGCAATTGCCTGGAGATTTGAAGAAGAAAGAAGACAGATCAGAGGGCTTTTAATAGAAGCAAGGTAATGGAACTAATAAGCGATTGCTATTTTTATTGAATGAGCAGATAAAAATGGATGACAGACATCCTCAGGTCAGAACTCATGTTGCCTTATAAATTGAAGGACACATGGAGATACGTTATTTAGCCTTAAACACTCATTCTAAAATAACAGCAAAAACGTCACACGGAATGTTTAAGAGAAAACAATATCCCATAGAAGTAAGGTGATGGCGGGGTCAGGGGTCGAGTCTGGATTTTGGGAGGGAGTCCTGTTCACAGCGAGTTCTAAATTGCGGGGGGGGGGGGGGGAGAGTAGAGGTCAAAAAGAGGTGGGGATTGTGGATGGGGAGGAGGATACCGATCGTGTGGGGATAGCTCCCAAATGCAAAGGTCTTCAGCCCATGACAATGTTCCTTCGAACCTCTCTTCACTGTGCATGTTTGTTGACTGCATGCTGCCTTTACGACTAATGTTGAGCCACATAAGCACAGATCTTAAAGGGAGCGCAGCCTGTTCGCAGTCTGTTTGTTCCCTGCGGCACAGAGGAAATATTGGTCCAGATTGTCCAGGGGTTTACCATTCAGAGAGGGTAAAGGCATTGTCGGTGCGGAGCCATAGCGATCTTCATCGTAAGCGGGGGGAGGTGTCGTGAGGGTTGGGGAGACTGAACTGCTGGAGGAAGGAGGGACAGTGATGGGCGAATCCAAGAGCTTTGATGCACATCTTTGGACACTAAGGGGCAATTTAACAGGGGCAATCCACCCAACCTGCACATCTTTGGACCTTGGGAGAAAATCGGAACACTCGGAGGAAGCCCACGCAGACACGGGGAGAATGTGCAAACTCCACACAGCCAGTGGCCCAAGGCTGACCACAGGTCCCTGGAACTGTGAGGCAGCAGTGCAAACCACTGTGTCACCATGCTGCCCACTGTGGGCAGTGATGGTAGTTGGACGCTTGTGGGAGAGCAGACAGATTGTGGGGATTCAGGGGTGTTTTGGGGATTTCTTCTGAACCGGAAGGAAGCCTTTCTGCCCCTCTTGTCCCACGAATGTCTCTCAGAGGTATGTAACTCCTGGATTCCGTCCCTACCACATCCTTGGAACTGTCAAATTTTCCCAGGCCATCATCCAGGCAATCTGTCATTAAAAATAAATTGAACTTGAAAATGTAGACATGAAGCCTCATGATAACCCATTCTGGTGAGCGGATTGGTCGTCCACCCGTGTCCCGCCTCCATTCAAACTGGAAATGGATATCATTGAATGGGTTGTTCCTGCTCACGGCTTCTTTTACATAGAAACATAGGAAACAGAAGCAGGAGGAGGCCATTCGGCCCTTAGAGCCTGCTCCACCATTCATTATGATCATGGTTGATCACCCAGTTCAATACCCCGATCCCGCCTTCCCCCATATCCCTTGATCCCTTTAGCCCCAAGAGTTATATCTAATTCTTTCTTAAAATTACACAACGTCATGGCCTCAACTACTTTCTGTGGTTGCAAATTCCATAAATTCACCTGAGGAAGGAGCTGCACTCCGACAGCTTGTGAATAGAAACAAACCTGTTGGACTTTAACCTGGTGTTGTAAGACTTCTTACTGTGCCCACCCCAGTCTAATGCCAGCATCTCCACATCATGTTTCCGCTGACATGCAGGTATGTTTGTATTCTAACAGCTGCCTGATAGTTATTATAATTGTAGTTACTCTGATATTATACATAAGATATATATATATAAGATATATATTATATATATAAAATAGCTATTATAATTATGAATTACATCAAGTCATTATAAGATGAATAGTCAGCTCATTTACACTTGTTAGAAGCTACATATATTTATACATAGGGACCTGTATTCTGCAGGCAAAAGGAACTTTTCCTGCCATTGTGTCTTTTTGAAAATAATAATAGCGCCTTGTACATTCTTCGTGGCAACAGTGCTAACTTGCAATCAGCATCCTTTTCTCAAGTGGTATAAATGATTGTTTTGTTTGAAATTTGGCATTCTTGAGTCTGTCCTGATAACTACAAGGTAAAAAACTTTGACACAAGTGTTTTCGAACACCAAGTTTGGATCTGAGAAAGTCAAATATGAATCTGTGCTCAATGGTCAGAGACAAGGGCCTGTCGAGGGGCAAAGGAATTTAGGTGTCCATGTACCTATCACAGAAGGTTAGTGCACGGATATAAAAAACAATCAAAAAGGCAAATGAAATCAAAGCATCCTTTGATCTCAGGAAGATTTGTATTCAATAGAGAGCAATCTATGCTTCAACTGCACAGAGTTTTGGTCAGAATCTAATTGGAAAGATATAATGGTCCTGGAGGGGGTCTGGTGCATTCTCCAGAATAATATCAGAGCTTCAAGGGTTAAAATATGAGGATTAGATTTGTTTTTACTCCCTTGAATTTCCCTTATATAGGTGCTAAAGGGATTCAATAGCGTACTTAGAGAGAATATGTGACCTCAGTTGGGAAAAATCAGAATGATAGGGGATAAAATTGGCATTGAGTCAGTGAGGAGTAAAATTTATGAAGGATAGTGGCAATCTGGGACTTTTCAGCCCCCAAAAGGCTGTAGATGTTGTGTGAAGCAAAATATCCAACACTGAGATCAATCGGTTTTTGTTACCTGTCGGTATCAAGGAACATGGATGAAGTTCATAAGATATCGGAGCAGAATTAGGTCATTCGGCACTTCAAGTCTGCTCCGCCATCTATCATGGTGGATATCAAGGTGGGTAATTTGGAGTTGAGGAATTTAATCGAGCAATGAAGGAGCTGAATAGTTGACTCTTGTTTCCTAATCATTATTTGATTGATTGATTTGATTTATTGTCACATGTACCGAAGTACAGTGAAAAGTATTTTTCTGTGGCCGATGGAACGTATACAGTACGTACATAGTAGACAAACGAATAATTAACGGAGGACATTGACAAATTCCTAATAATAATCAGAGATAGGTTTGAGGAAAAGGGGTTAAGGGAAAAATTTTCAAAGTGAAAAACGAAGGGCGAGATCTTTCGGTTGTTCAAGCCTGCGGGACCTTCCTGTTCCACCGACGGCACATCTCCACCATGGGTTTCCCTGCGGATTCAATGGGAAATCCATTGACAGCGGTGGGACCAGAAGATCCCATCACCGGCCAACAGCGGGCCGCCTCCAGCAGCCAGAAACAAGGCTCTAAGTCAGAAAGTGACTCAGGGCGGTGACAGCTTCAAAGGAGCCCAGAGTTTAAAGTGTCAAGTGTCAGACTGACACATAAGGGGAAAGAGGTTGCAGAGCTAATGGAGTACGAGGCCAACCAGGGGCTTGTTGGTGAAAACAATGGATTTGAATATTTTCCCTTGTAACCTCTAAGCTCCGGGGTTTAGTAACTGGGGAGTGCCCCAAAGATGTGGGAAGCGCCTCCCTGCCTGGAAGTAAGGACTGCACGGCAATTCCCCGAGACATTCAACTTCTATTTGGGAAAATTTCAGATGGTTCTGATTGTGTTACAGTAATTGTTGCCCAGAAAAGGCAAGAAGAATTAAAACCACTTCTAACTTTCGGGTAACTATAGTACTGACTTCTCCTTTAATTCTCTTCCCCCGTGGGACTCTTCCCATCCCCCGGCACTTGACTATCACCCAGCCCCTCCCCAAACCTTCCCCTGACTCCCCTCCATGAGACCCCCCCCCCCCCAATGCATTGCCCAACCCCAACTATACACCTGACACCACCACAGGATCCCCTACCACATTCCCCAATCTCCATGGGATCCCTGACTACCCCCGAGTGCTTACGGGATCCTGGATATCATTAATCAATCAATATGATCGTTGTATTGATCACTTTACCTAGCTCCAAGCCGATAAATTATTAGGTTTATTGAGTGAAATTTTAGAACTTTCTACAATAGCTCAATAGGTGAGGTGAGACTGACTGCTCTTGGAATGAAGACAGCATTTGACTGAGTGTGGTACCAAGGAGGTCAAACATAATTAAAAACAATGAGAATTTGGGAAATCTGTTTAGTGATTCGAGTCATATCAAGCACAAAGGAAAATGGTTGTGGTTGTTGGAGGCCAAACATCTCAGTCCCAGGAAAACTCGACAGGAGTTCCTCAGGTTGTGTCCTAACCATTGCTCCTTGATTTTCAAAGAATGTTACCATCACTGAAATCCTCGTATCAACATCTTGGGGGATACCATTGACCAGAAACTGAATTGGACTAGCCATATATAATATATAATAATAGCTTATTGACAAGTAGGCTTCAATTAAGTTACTGTGAAAAGCCCCAAGTCGCCACATTCCAGTGCCTGTTCGGGGAGGCCGGTACGGGAATTGAACCCGCGCTGCTGGCATTGTTCTGCATTACAAGCCAGCTGTTTAGCCCACTGTGCTACTGTGACTACAAGAGCAGGTCAGAGGCTGGGACTCCTGCAGTGAGTAATCACCACCTGACTTCCCAAAGCCTGTCCACCATCTACAAAGTATAAATCAGGAGTGTGACGTGTAGCCATCTAAGATGGCCACCTGCAAAGGACCATGGGAATTATGGCTAACCCAGTTAAAACAGGCATCTCACCACCACCTTACCAAGGGAAATTAGGGAAGGGCAGTGATGCCCAAAAACCAATGAAAAAATAAAAATAAATACATTTTGCTGGTCCAACACCATAACAATTGTACTGTCATGTCCTGATGTATTTGTCTGTGAATGCAAATGGCAGACGAGAAGGTTGATTGGCAAGTGGAACTTGATGTGTGATAGGGTATAAATTGTTCGAAGTGAGTCAGAGTTTATATAGGGTGGAGCTTGAGAAGCTAACAAGAAATGTTGGAACAGTTGAGGATGGCGATGAAACAGCATAGCCAGGGATTTTCAGCCGCAGTGGGAGTGAGATAAAACTTAAAACCATAAGACATAGGGGCAGAATTAGGCCACTCGGACCATCGAATCTGCTTCGCCACTCAATCTTGGCTGATATTTTTCTCATCCCCATTCTTCTGCCTTCTCCCCATAAGCCCTGATCCCCTTATTGATCAAGAACCTATCTATCTCTGTCTTAAAGACACTCTGTGATTTGGCCTCCACAGCCTTCTGCAGCAATGAGTTCCGCAGATTCACCACCCTCTGGCTGAAGAAAAGGTAGACGCTGAGCATTTAGGTTTAACTCAAGTACAGAATCAAGAAGCTTAGGTAATACACCATCAGGTTACACTTGAATAAACCTCTGGAGAGAGGGATGAAGTCACGGATTCCAATGGCCTTTTAGTTAGCAATGTTGGGGAAAGTACTTGCTCATTTATGCCTTGGATCCATAACCTCAATTAAGCATTGGGTTTGGATATTTCAAATGGATTTATGTCAAAGAAGTGGGGATGGGGTGGAGGAGATTTGTTTTTGACGTGGCGGGTTTTTAGGACATCGAGTGCACTGCCCGAAATGGTGATGGAACCACATTCAGCAATAACCCTCAAAAGGGAACTGGATAAATGCGCGAGAAGGAAACACAATACAGTCTTACGGGCAATGAGCAGAGAAATGGGAAGAATTGGATTGCTCCTCGAAAGAGCTGGCACAGGCCCAATGGGCCGAATGGTCTTATTTGTTGTAAAATTCTATGATTCTGTGAATCTCGTCGTGAGAAAAAAGTTTGAGACAATATAGAGGGAAGGTGTAATATTAGATTGAATATGCAACAGTCCTCCAAAATCGATTAGTGATCTTCAAGTCAGCAAACACCTGGATTTTAATCACTGCTGCGTAGTTGGACCCTCTGCTGCAATCAAAACAAAGGCTGACAGGCGCAGAATAAATGAACAAGAACATCAAGGTTGCCTTTTTCAGATTGTCAGAGGACTCTGTTTCTTAATTACTTTTCCGATCAAGTTTTTTTTATTAACCTTCTCCCCCGTCACATTGTTTTTTTTAAACTAAGACTGAGAAAACTCAGAAAGGCAGTTTGTATCTGATATCGTCGGGTTCAAATTGCAAAATGATTGACGAGTGTTTATTTTGGCTGCAATTCCTCCCTCGTCTTTTTAAATAACAAATGGCCACCCACCTCTGTTGAATCAGCAAGCACCGGAAATGCGTACAAGCTGTCAAAGACACTTGTCACTAATATTATGCAGTACGAATTCAATCTATGTGGCTCAGTCCAAAGGCACAGTCAGGCTCATCAACCGTGAAGATGTGCGTTCAGATAAAGACCTGGTGAGCCTTGGTGAGGCGTCCTCATGCAGTGGACAACCTCATTTCATAACAGCAATCGTTTTTATCAGCCGAAGTTCTTCGTTTGTATCGCTCCTCGGGGCATTCCAAAGTACTTTGCAGCCAATCAAGTAGGTTGGAAGTGTAGTCACTCCTGTAATGTTGGAAACACAGAATCTAATTTGTGCACAAGCTCCCACAAACTTTAATGTGATGGGTAAACAAACAGATAATCTGACTTTGTAACATTATCTGGGAGTGTAAGTGTTGACCAGGGCACGGTGGGGGAGACACCCCAGTCTTTCTTCAAAATAGTACCATTAGTACCAAGGGATCTTTATTTCTCCCTTTTGAAATATGGAGTCGCCGGCATTTTCAGCACTCCCTCACCACTGCACTGGAGCTGATGTTGAGCTGCATTATTTAATGCAGACTGCGATTCATCCAAAAAATGACTAAGGCACGATTCTCCCAAAAGGGAGCAAAGCCCCTGGCGAGCACGTGTAGCCGCGTGCTCCCCGGCACTCGCGATGCCGAGAAACACACGGCTATTCAACGGCGATGCGCACGGCCGAGGCCGCACATAGCCCCGTGTTTTGTACAATGAGGAGCTCTGCTCGCCAGAACTCCCCAGTGTCGCAACAGATCAGGCCGCCATTTCCAAGGCCCCGGAAACAATGCCCGACCTCCCCCCCCTCCCCCCAGCAGAATGTACTATGGGTGGGTCCTGAGCATTCCCAGCAACCCCCCCATCCCCAACAACAACCTTGGCAGTGCCAGGTTTCCACCTAGGTGGCATTGTCAGGGTGCCAGACTCGCACAGCCCAAAGGGCATGCAGCTGAGGGTCTCCAATCCCCAGGGAGGCCCTCATGATAAGCCGTTCCGCCTGGCTCCACTTTGTGGGGACCAGTGCCGAATGGCGCTTATCCGAAGTCTCTGAGGAGAAGGGGATGAATCCCAAAGCCTCAGGTACCTCGGGAATCTGCACATTAGAGTGGGGCTTACTGCTTCGCAGTAATATGCAGATTTGCTAAAAGGTGATCCCGGCTATTGTGGGCAGGATTCACATCGCAACTTCTCGCAAGATTGCGTTGAATCTCGCAAGGCGTTGCGAGCCGGGTAGTTTCCCGGAGAGGGATATCCCGGTTTTCAACAGCCACACTGCGCTGTGGCGAGCTGCTTATCCGGAGTAGCGAGGCCGTTGGATCATTTCAGGTGAGTTTGGCAGGGTGCTTCTTGGCGGCTTTATGGGTGCGATTCAGACTTGCATTCGCCCACACTTTCGTTATCATGGGGCTTGGGGAGTTTCTCCCCTGTCTAACCCACACTTAGAATATTGGGCACCAGTGGGGAGCTGAACCCGCCGGCAAGACCAGCTTCACAGAGATCGGGGCAGCATTTTGAAAGGTTGCCATGATTTCAAAGTGAGCTTGCTGGTCCTCCACATCCCCCACCGCAGACATGAACATTACCACCACCACCCCCAAGTAAGGACACCCTGGTATGGGGGTCATTGAAGGCTTCCCTTTTCAGGTCCCCCACCCTCCCTTTCAGGACCCCCCCCCCCCCCCCCCCCCACACACACCTTTCAGGACATTCCCTTCAATCCCCAATCTTTCTGTTCCCCTTCATCCTCCACCCTTCATATACCCCCGAACCCCTCTGTTTCATGGGCATAGCGCCCCCCCCCCCCCCTCCCAGACCTTGACTCTGGGCAGAGCCGGCCTGGCACCTGGCAATGTCTTTGGCACTCTGGCAGTGCCAACCTGGTTGGCCAGAGTGCCAGGTAGGCCCTGCCAGGATGCCTGGGTGCAGGGGTAGTGCCAGGGTATTGACCTGCCCTATACCCAACCACCCGGAGTTTCCAATGACCTCCGAGATCCCCAGAATGGCCATTACACCTTGTCTCCTCTTGTGTAGACCCTTACTAATTAGCGCCTGGTTGAGGCCTCGCTGGTGTGGCTGCTGACTCCCGGGCACTGGGAGAATGCAGCCTCAACTAGGCCGTGCGACAGGGAAAACCCTTAATCCATCTCATTGCTTATTCCAAAAACCAATTCAAATTCAAATTGAAGCCAATTCATGGTCTCCACAAGAGACACGTACAAGATCCAAGCTGCCAAGAAAAGGCTTTGCACCTCATCTTGGACTTGATCCGACACTAGATCTCAGCCAAAAGGCTGAGAAGCGATTAGGCAATGCTTTTTTATCACACCCAGTGAGGGCGTGATACAGATTGCACTGCATGTCGCGGATTGGGTGACTCATTTTCATATCTGGAGCAAAGCCCGCTTTGGGCCTCTCTCGACAATGCCGGGCACAATGCAGTGGTAACATCATGCCCGCAGAATCTATTCGCCATGAAATTTAAGGTTTTGACGCTGGTACAGGGTGATGGTTCACCATTACCGTCTCAAGGATAATCAGGAATGGGCAATAAACACTGACCACATCTCATGAATGAACGGAAAATGGACCATTGTTGACTGCAGAATAGCACAACCAGAGTTACTGATTGAAGTGGACATCATTGTGATGTTTTAGAATAGGTTAGATAGTTGATAAGAAAAAAGAATGAAGTGTTTTGGGGACAGAGTTGATAAATGGGGTTGGAATTTCTGCTCTTGTGCAGATAACCCCCAGCATGGTCAAGATGAGTTGATTACTTGCTTCTGTGCTCCAAACTTTATGTAATTCAATCTGATATGGAAATGATGGACTGAAAAGCTGGAGATAAATTAAATGATGGAAGGGAGCCCTTAGGTCAACTGGGAAATCTTCTTTTCAGTCCCTGCTTAGGTACGAATATGTTCCTCACTTCCTTCGAAATGTTGAAGAAAATTACTTTTTTGATGAAGAAGCGTGTTTTGTGTGATAGTTCTCCCCTGAGCATTGGAGTAGGTTGAGAGCTGTAACCTATCTCACGAGGCAGGGTTTGATTGTGTTGCAATTTTTCTTGCTGGAATCCTAAAGGATGGCAGAACATGAAAGTCTCAGGAGGCACATTCAGCTCAGTTATCTACTGCGAAGATAACTTCCCTTTCCTTCCACTCGAGTCAGATTGAACAAAGTCACCAAAAGGTTTTCCTTTATTCTTACCTTCAATCAAGCAGCTTTTCTTTTTCAAGAGAATAATCCACAGTCGGAAACAAATCTGGCAGGCAGGAGATGCTCTTTCGACAACAATATCAATGTCTGTGGTTTCGGAAAATCTCATCAGCAGGAGACGCTGGAAAATGCATAGCCCTGAGCAGTGGTCACCAGAGGAGAGCCACGTGATGTGAATTCCAAGTTCAATGGTGCAAAGAATACCAATAAGATGGAACCGTTGTGCAAAGTCGACTCTTTGTTTTACATTCAGGAGTAAATAATCTGCTACCATTGTCTCTGCTTCTTTTCTGTAACAAATGTGTCTTTCAACCTCCAGTCGCAGGGGGTTCTCCTGCAGATTTTTCTCATTCAAATACCATTTTCTGATTAGTTCCTCTGTATCAAAGCAGACTAGCGCAGGCTGCCACAGGACCCGCCCTTGTTAAATTGGGAATAGGTTACAAGTTGAGAGGGGGGCTGTCTAAGTCAGTGGATAGAATTTTCCATTGTTGCATTTAATTGTGGTGGCGGATGCGTTTATGGCTCCCTCGGAGTGGCGGGAGCCCGCGTCCGATTCCACGCTTGGAAAGTCATTCATTATGCGCAGGCGAAGAGCTCTCCGAATCACTGGACAGGTCAGGAACCGATTCATCCACTCAGCGTTAGATGGCGGGACCGAAGGCCCAGACGTCATATGTAAACACCACGTGAACACGCACATCTCACTCCCCCCCGGCCCACCTGTCTCCACGAGAGATGCCTGGTGACCAGAAGAAGTCCGCACCCTGCTTAACCCACCAGACCCCTGATCAGAGAAAAGCAGGCACACAGGGATGTCCTCTAGCCCAAGGAATGGTTCCAGGAAGCACACTAGCCTCACGCCATTGGCCTGGGATCCTGTCACAGAGCAGGTCAGCGTGGCTGGCATCCATGCCAGTACCGACATCCAGCACAGGAAAAGGGATGAATAATCTCATCCCCTCCACCAGGGGCAGAGGCACCCTCCTCATCCTTCATCCTTCAAGATCCTCCAATATCAAACTCTAATCATGGCATCATATGTTCAAAGGGCCACTCTTTTCAGTGATCTCACACAACGATTAGCAGGGGACATATATCAACACTGATTATCTCACGGAGACTTTTCCATCACCACTATTCCACCATACCAATAAGATTGTTCCAGGTTGCTCATGCTCCTTGCTCAACCCCTTTTCTTATAATTATAACAATCTTTATTATTGTAGGCTTACATTAACACTGCAATGAAGTTCCTGTGAAAAGCCCCTGGTTGCCACATTCCAGCACCTGTTCGGATACACAGAGGGAGAATTCAGAATGTCCAATTCACCGAACAGCACGTCTTTCGGAACTTGTGGGAGGAAACTGGAGCATTGAACATTGAACATTGAACATTACAGCGCAGTACAGGCCCTTTGGCCCTCGATGTTGCGTCGACCTTTGAAACCACTGTAAAGCCCATCTACAATATTCCCTTATCATCCATATGTTTATCCAATGACCATTTAAATGCCCTTAATGTTGGCGAGTCCACTACTGTTACAGGCAGGGCATTCCACACCCTTACTACTCTCTGAGTAAAGAATCTACCTCTGACATCTGTCCTATATCTATCACCCCTCAATTTAAAGCTATGTCCCCTCGTGCTCGACATCACCATCCGAGGAAAAAGGCTCTCACTGTCCACCCTATCCAATCCTCTGATCATCTTGTATGCCTCAATTAAGTCACCTCTTAACCTTCTTCTTTCTAAAGAAAATAACCTCAAGTCCCTCAGCCTTCCCTCATAAGATCTTCCCTCCAGACCAGGCAACATCCTGGTATATCTCCTCTGCACCCTTTCCAATGCTTCCACATCCTTCCTATAATGCGGCGACAAGAATTGCACGCAATACTCCAAATGCGGCCGCACCAGAGTTTTGTGCAGCTGCAACATGACCTCATGGCTCCGAAACTCAATCCCTCTAACAATTAAAGCTAACACACCGTACGTCTTCTTAACAACCCTCTCAACCTGGGTGGCAACTTTCAGGGATCTATGTACATGGAAACCAAGATCTCTCTGCTCATCCACACTACCAAGAATCTTACCATTTGCCCTGTACTCTGTCTTCATGTTATTCATTCCAAAATGAATTACCTCGCATTGTTCTGCACTAAACTCCATTTGCCACATCTCAGCCCAGCTCTGCAGCTTATCTATGTCCCTATGTAACGTGTTACATCCTTCCACACTGTCCACAACTCCACCGACTTTAGTGTCATCGGCAAATTTACTCACCCATCCTTCTCCGCCATCCTCCAGGTCATTTATAAAAATGACAAACAGCAGCGGCCCCAAAACAGATCCTTGTGGTACACCACTAGTAACTGGACTCCAGGCTGAACATTTCCCATCAACCACCACCCTTTGCCTTCTTCCAGCTAGACAATGTCTGATCCAAACTGCTAAATCACCCTGAATCCCATGCCTCTGTAATTTCTGCAATAGCCTACCGTGGGGAACCTTATCAAACGCTTTACTGAAATCCATATACATCACATCAACTGCTTTACCCTCGTCCACCTGTTTGGTTACCTTCTCAAAGAACTCAATAAGGTTTGTGAGGCACGACCTACCCTTCACAAAACCGTGTTGACTATCTCTAATTAAATTATTCCTTTCCAGATGATTGTACATCCTATCTCTTATCAATCTTTCCAAGACTTTGCCCACAACAGAAGTAAGGCTCACTGGTCTATAGTTACCGGGGTTGTCTCTACTCCCCTTCTTGAACAAGGGGACAACATTTGCTATCCTCCAGTCTTCTGTCACTATTCCGGTAGACAATTATGACATAAAGCTCAAAGCCAAAGGCTCAGCAATCTCCTCCCTAGCTTCCCATAGAATCCTAGGATAAATCCCATCCGGCCCAGGGGACTTATCTATTTTCACACTTTCCAGAATTGCTAACACCACCTCCTTAAGAACCTCAAGCCCTTCTAGTCTAGTAGCCTGTATCTCAGTATTCTCCTCGACAACATTATCTTTTTCATGTGTGAATACTGACGAAAAATATTCATTTAGCACCTCTCCTATCTCCTCGGACTCCACGCACAACTTTCCACTACTGTCCTTGACTGGCCCCACTCTTACCCTAGTCATTCTTTTATTCCTGACATATCTATAGAAAGCTTTAGGGTTATCCTTGATCCTACCTGCCAAAGACTTCTCATGTCCCCTCCTGGCTCTTCTTAGCTCTCTCTTTAGGTCCTTCCTAGCTAACTTGTAACTCTCGAGCGCCTTAACTGAACCTTCCCATCTCATCTTTACATAAGCCTCCTTCTTCCTCTTAACAAGTGATTCAACTACTTTAGTAAACCATGGTTCCCTCGCTCGACCAATTCCACCCTGCCTGACAGGGACATACATATCAAGGACACGCAGTAGCTGTTCCTCGAACCATCTCCACATTTTAATTGTGCCCATCCCCTGCAGTTTTCCTCCCCATCCTATGCATCCTAATTCTTGCCTTATCGCATCATAATTGCCTTTCCCCCAGCTATAAATCTTGCCCTGCGGTATATACCTATCCTTTTCCATCACTAAAGTAAACATAATCGAATTGTGGTCACTATCACCAAAGTGCTCACCTCCCTCCAAATCTAACACCTGTCCAGGTTCATTTCCCAGTACCAAATCCAATATGGTCTCGCCTCTCGTTCGCCTATCTACATACTGTGTCAGGAAACCCTCCTGCACACATTGGACAAAAAAGGACC
Organism: Scyliorhinus torazame; assembly: GCF_047496885.1. Classification (NCBI taxonomy): domain Eukaryota; kingdom Metazoa; phylum Chordata; class Chondrichthyes; order Carcharhiniformes; family Scyliorhinidae; genus Scyliorhinus; species Scyliorhinus torazame. Next base: position 36,260,101 of record NC_092715.1, on the reverse strand, counting down.
CATCTAACGTGCTCAAACTATAGCGTTTCCAGTCAATATTTGGAAAGTTAAAGTCCTCCATAACAACTACCCTGTTACTTTCGCTCTTATCCAGAATCATCTTTGCAATCCTTTCCTCTACATCTCTGGAACTTTTCGGAGGCCGATAGAAAACTCCCAGCAGGGTGACCTCTCCTTTCCTGTTTCTGACCTCAGCCCATACCACCTCAGTAGACAAGTCCTCATCGAACGTCCTTTCTGCCACCGTAATACTGTCCTTGACTAACAATGCCACCCCTCCCCCTCTTATACCACCTTCTCTGAGCTTACTGAAATATCTAAACCCCGGCACATGTAACAACCATTTCTGTCCCTGCTCTATCCATGTCTCCGAAATGGCCACAACATCGAAGTCCCAGGTACCAACCCACCTTATTTCGGATGCTGCTGGCATTAAAGTAGACACACTTTAAACCACTTTCCTGTCTGCCGGTACACTCCTGCACAAATGTTCCTTTGAAACCTTACCCCTGACCTCAGTACTCTCAACTTCCTGTATATTGGAGCTACAATTCAGGTTCCCAGACCCCTCTTGAACTAGTTTAAACCCTCCCGAAGAGCATTGGCAAATTTCCCCCCCAGGATATTAGTACCCCTCTGGACCAGGTGTTGACCATCCCGTTTGTAGAGGTCCCACCTACCCCAGAATGAGCCCCAATTATCCAGGTATCTGAAACCCTCCCTCCTGCACCATCCCTGCAGCCACGTGTTCAACTGCTCTCTCTCTCCCTATTCCTCATCTCGCTAACAACGGGTAACAACCCAGAGATAATAACTCTGTTTGTTCTCGATCTAAGTTTTCACCCTAGCTCCCAGAATTCCTGCCTTACATCCCTATCCCTTTTCCTACCTATGTCGTTGGTGCCTGTGTGGAACACGACTTGGGGCTGCTCCCCCTCCCCTTAAGGATCAAAAAAAAACGATCCGAGACATCGCGGATCCTGGCACCTGGGAGGAAACACACCAACCGCGAGTCTCTCTCGTTCCCACAGAATCTCCTATTTATCCCCATAACTATAGAGTCACCAATGACTAATGCTCTACTCCTCTCCCCCCTTCCCTTCTGAGCAACAGGGACAGACTCTATGCCAGAGACCTGTACCTCATGGCTTACCCGTGGTAAGTCATCCCCCCCAACAGTATCCAAAGCGGATACTTGTTATTCAGGGGAACAACCACAGAGGATCCCTGTACTGACTGTTTCCTCCCAGCCCCTCTCACCATCACCCATCTGTCTATATTCTTTGTAGTAACTACATCCCTAAAGCTTCTATCTATGACTACCTCTGCCTCCCGAATGATCCGAAGTTCATCCAGCTCCAGCTCCAGTTCCCTAACACGGTTTCTGAGGAGCTGGAAATGGGTGCACTTCCCACATATGAAATCAGCAGGGACACTGACGGTGTCCCTCACCTCAAACATTCTGCAGGAGGAACATTGCACTGCCTTCCCTGCCATCCCCTCTAGATAAAGCAAGAAGAAAGAAGGAGAAAAAAAAAGAAAAGAAGAGCTTACCTTATATTCACTAAACCCCTAGGTTAGAGGAGGTGGAAGGGTGGGGGACACTACAAGTGTAGTGTCTCGGGTTTAGCAACCGCCCAACTTATATACAAAACCTACCTGATTCCCACACTGCACACCGGCTCCCTCTCTCTCTCCCGCTCCCGGAAATGAAGGCCGTTGGAACCTGGGAGTAAGTTTAAACACTTATCTGCTTCACAAGCTGCATTCCGGCTCCCTCTCTTTCTCCTGCTCCCGGAAATGAAGGCCGCTGGAACCTGGGAGTAAGTTTAAACACTTACCTGATTCCCAAGCTGCACACCGGCTCCCTCTCTCTCTCCCGCTCCCATAAATGAAGGCCGCTGGAACCTGGGGGTAAGTTTAAACACTTACCTGCTTCACAAGCTGCACTCCGGCTCCCTCTCTCTCTCTCCTGGAAATGAAGGCCGCTGGAACCTGGGAGTATGTTTAAACACTTACCTGCTTCACAAGCTGCACTCTGGCTCCCTCTCTCTCTCCCGCTCCCGGAAATGAAGGCCGCTGGAACCTGGGAGTAAGTTTAAACACTTACCTGCTTCACAAGCTGCACTCCGGCTCCCTCTCTCTCTCCCGCACCCGGAGGAAACCCACGCAGACACGGGGAGAACGTGCAGACTCCGCACAGAGAGTGACCCAAACCGGGAATTGAACCTTGGAACCTGGAACTGTGAAGCAACAGTGCTACCCACTGTGCTACCGTGCCGCCCTGTGTCGGACTCACCACAGACAGGGCGATATGTATCTTTCCCAATCTATGCTCCATCTCTTCTCAGAAAATGACTTTTATTTGTCTTCAGCCAAGCTTGCCGGCAACAGAAGTGAAATAGTGTGGACCAGGGTAGGCATAAATAACATCTTTGCCCTCCCAGATTTTGAAGAGTCTGCAGCTGAGATCACTGGGGAGGACAGGGGTTCCTCCTGCGGGAAAGGGGAGATCAGATTATCCCAGTACAAATCAGTTCATCACATCATGACGATCACAGTGAGTCACATGCTGTCTTATCTTCCTCGTGCTGATCAACTGAAGCTCTATCCTCTATGTTAGAGGCACAAGTAAATCGATGCCCACAAGAGTGGCCACCATTATCCGGAGCCCCCAGGCCACAGCAAAAGAGGAAGCTGAGGAAACACTGTTACAATGCTGACTCACACCCTCCAACAGCACAGAGTCGCACACGTTGAGGAAAAGCTCCAGATTAGGCTCAGGCCTACTTAACATGCGCACAGACCCATCCCCGCACAGTCGGAGGCAGGAATAACCCAGGTCTCCGGCACTCAGAGGGCTGCTGGAGACCAGCCACCTGCTCAGTCCGGGTCAGATGATGAGCCTCTGCGAGCAGATGCCAACTGAATGCTGCAGATGCAACAACAGATGGTGGGCCATCAGGCTGATATTCAGCAGTCACTCAGCAGACTCGTGTGAATGATTGATGAGCCCGTCCACTTTCTGCCTGATGTCGTGACTCTGACATGCATGCACCTTGAGGTCACCAAGGGAAGGTTAGTGACCACCATACACAGCTTATTCCTTCATGCTTTGCTGGATTTGCGCTTGGCCCTGATCTCCATGGCCATATACCCTAATGGATACCATCAGCATGGAACTCTATAAAAAGATGGTTAGGCCACAGCTAGAGTATTGTGTGCAGTGCTGGATCCGTATTATATAAGGGATGCGAGAGAACTGGAAAGGGTGCAGAGGAGATTTACCAGGATGCTTCCTGGGCTGGAGAGTTTTAGTTACAAAGAGAGATTGGACAGACTGTGGTTGTTTCCTTGGAGTAGAGAATGCTGAGGGGGGACATGATTAATATGTAGAAAATTGTGAGGGGCATGGAGAGGGTAGACAGGAAGAACCTTTGCTCCTTGGCAAAGAGAGCAATGACCAGGGGGCGTGGATTTAAGATAAGGCGCAGGAGGTTTAGAGGGGATGCGAGGAAATCCTTTTTCACCCAGAGGTTGGTGAGGTTTGGAACTCAGTGCCTGAAAGACTAGTGGAGGCAGAGACCCTCGTAAATATAAGAAGTATTCCGATGTGCACTTGCGATGCCAAGGCATACAAGGCTATGGGCCAAGTGCTGAAAAATGGGATTAGAATAGTTTGGTGGTTATTTTTGCTTCACGCAGGCTCGATGGGCCGAAGGGCCCTTTCTGTGCTGTCAACCTCTCTGACTCTGTGACAGGGGCGAGGATATTGAGTTATTCTCAAATTATTTGTCATTTTAATGCGACCTTCCTCCAGGTACAATTCATCCTCGAGGACTCAGGGCAAGACCCTCAGGCAACCAAAGGGAGGATGAGCATCGGCTGGAGACCCCAAGGACCTTCTCTCAGGACACTCCAAGGGTTCTCCAGATGCTCTGAATCCCCACTACCTGTGACCCCATCGCTTAAGATAATATCATCAGCCCTGTGTGATGTCAGCGAGATGTGTTAACATCTTTAATAGAAGTGTGTGATGTATGTGCTTCCAACCCTTCTTCCTCAAAGAAGGTCGATGTGTGAGGGTGGCTCGCCAGTCTTGACTGACCAGCAGCAGTATGTCTCCTCTGTGCTCGTGACAAAAGACAAGACATGAAGGGGAGGAAGATGTCCCTCGGCACCGGCTGTTGTCATTACCTAATTATGTTGTGGCGACTGCTTCAAGTCAGTTTTCACCGCTTTCATTATTCAATAGACTATCACTTCCCAGAACAAGCCCATACACAGGGCACCGCAGACATTTGCGGAGATCATGGCCTAGTGAATCATTAATCCAGAAGTGCAAATGCGAATGCTGGACTAGTTCTCGATGCAACATGGTTTGATATCTCTTGAGATAAGTTGGAATAATGTTGAGGACCAGGAGAAGCATGGCCATCTTTCCTCACCTTCATTTTACTCCTCCTGAAGTCTACAAGTGAACAAAGTGACATGGGCCTGTTCCCATGTCTTGCTTCCTCTGTAGGATTATTGCTTTCTAAATGACCCTCATCACTCTCTTGAGGTTCCTGGGCCTCTGGATTTTCATCCCCCCGAAGAGCTCCCACCCTCTGCCATTTTATCCTTTGGCAAGGGCTCATGGGCTGGATTCTCCATTGGCAGGATCCTCCCTTTTGCGGCAGCACACTCACGCCCGCGGATTTCCCGATGGCGTGGGGGTGCCCAAAATGGGAAACCCGGCTACCGCCGGGGGCATGCCACACTGGAAAACGGGTGCGGCAGGTCGGAGAATCCCGCCCCATATCTTTGCAGTGCCAGATTGTGAAGGATGCAACTCACTGCAATGATGCGTGCAAACCTATTGGGGGTATATTGCAATAAGCCACCTAAATGGACCAGGCATCTGAAACACATCTTCAAAATGCCAATGGTCTGCTCGATTAGGGACCATTTGGAGCTGTGAGCAGTATTGTACCTCTCCTATCTAAAGGTGAGGCATTGGTGTCATCAGCCAGCATTTCAGTGGCTACCTCTTATCTCCAATCTTCCCTGTAGATTTTCAGGCCCTACAAAAATCTCTGGCATCTGGGAATGATTCAGGATGGAGAAGACTTGGCAACTACCAGGGTAGCTGGCGCAAACATGCATTATGTCCTTCTGATGATCACACACCAATTTCACATTGATGGAATATTAGCCTTTGCAGTTTACAAACATTAGGGGCTACTGCTATGGAGCCCTTAAAGCCACACAGATACAGTCAATTGCACTCTGTACTCTTGGGAAGCTGGAGATGGCTGAATCTCACAGTCTGGCTATCATTGTCCATAGCAAACCTAACATACTGATATGCTTTCCTGTAAAGGGCAAATGCAACCTACTTTATATATCTATATGTTTTGGACTGTGAGCTGCCACACAGCTCCTTTATTGATCCCTGGAATGGCCCACAGGCATTGAAAATGAGCCTGTGATCACCTTTAAGGCCCCTTGTAAGGTGTGCCTCATTTGTGAAGAGGACAGCCTTCTTTGGTGTCCCCTTGATCTGGTTATTTTCCTCTATTGTCTGGATCTCACCTTCTGACCTTCTTGTACTTGCTTTGGTTCCCTTGACGCTGGCTTTCGGGTAGCCCCTGCTGGTCGAGCTGTGCTCTGTGTTGCCTGTCCCTCTTATCACCTCCTCCATTGCATTAGCACCCTCATTGAGTCCTGGAACCAATTCTGCTTTAGCCTTCTCTCTAAAATGCAACATCGAGGACATTAATGGGGGACAATTTAAGGTTGTGAAGCTCACAGTCCGCTACCTATAGGAATTGCAATGGTTTCAGCCCAACCTGCCTTGTATTTGAGGTGCCACCACCCACAGTGAAGTGACCAGGATACCACCCCAGAATCACAACATCTGAATCCCTCATTGATATGAGAAGGTTTGAATGACAAGCGTTACCTGGACCGGATGAGGTACCCGGAAGAGCACTCAGGTCTTGTGCGGATCAGCTGGCGGGGGCAGCACGGTAGCATTGTGATTAGCACAATTGCTTCACAGCTCCAGCGTGGGTTTCCTCCGGGTGCTCCGGTTTCCTCTCACAGTCCAAAGATGTGCAGGTTAGGTGGATTGGCCATGATAAATTGCCCTTAGTGTCCAAAATTGCCCTTAGTGTTGGGTGGGGTTACTGGGTATGGGGCTAGGGTGGAGGTGTTGACCTTGGGTAGGGTGCACTTTCCAAGAGCTGGTGCAGACTCGATGGGCCAAATGGCCTTCTTCTGCACTGTAAATTCTATGATAATCTATGATATCTTCAACCTCTCTCTACAACAATCTGAGGTCCCTATCTGCTTCAAGACGACCATCACCCCTGTACCAAAAACAAGTCAAGCAGCGTGCCTTAATGACTATCATCCAGTGGCTCTGACATCCATCATCATGAAGCTTCGAAAGGTTAGTCATGGCACGAATCAAACTCCAGACTTCCGGATTGCCTTGACCCACTACAGTTTGCCTACCGCTGCAACAGGTCCACAGCAGATGCCATCTCCATGGCCCTGCACTCTACCCTGGAACACCTGGATAACAAAGACACCTATGTCAGACTCCTAGTTATCAACTACAGCTCAGCCTTCAACACCATCTCAAAACCCCGTGGCCTTGGCCTCGGCTCCTCCCTCTCTGACTGGAACCTGAACTTTCTAACCCACAGACCACAATCAGTAAAGATAGGCAACAACACCTCCTCCACAATTATCCTCAACACCAGTACCCCACAAGGCTGTATCCTCAGCCCCCTACTATACTCCTTATACACCTATGACTGTGTGGCCAAATTCCCCTCCAACTCGATCTTCAAATTTGCTGATGGCACCACCGTAGTGGGTCGGATTTCAAACAATGACGAGACAGAGTACAGGAATGAGATAGAGAATCTGGTGAACTGGTGCGACGACAATAATCTCTCCCTCAATGTCAACAAAACGAAGGAGATTGTCATTGACTTCAGGAAGCGTAGTGGAGAACATGCCCCTGTCGACATCAATGGGAACGAAGTAGAAAGGGTCGAGAGCTTCAAGTTTTTAGGTGTACAGATCACCAACAGCCTGTCTTGGTCCCCCCATGTTGACACTAGTTAAGAAAGCCCACCAACGACTCTACTTTCTCAGAAGACTGAGGAAATTTTGCATGTCAGCTACGACCCTCACCAACTTCTACAGATGCACCATAGAAAGCATTCTTTCTGGTTGTATCACAGCTTGGTATGGAGCCTGCTCTACCTAAGACCGCAGGAAACTACAAAAGGTAGGGCAGCATGGTGGCGCAGTGAGTTAGCCTTACAGCCTCACAGCGCTGAAGTCCCAGGTTCGATCCCGGCTCTGAGTCACTGTCCGTGTGGAGTATGCACATTCTCCCCGTGTTTGCATGGGTTTCGCCCCCACAACCCAAAGGTGTGCAGAGTAGGTGGATTGGCCATGCTAAATTGCCCCTTAATTGGAAAAAAATTTTTTTTTAAAGAAACTACAAAAGGTTGTGAACGTAGCCCAGTCCATCACGCAAACCAGCCTCCCATCCATTGACTCTGTCTATAATTCCCGCTGCCTCAGAAAGGCAGCCAGCATAATTAAGGACCCCATGCACCCCGGACATACACTCTTCCACCTCCTTCCATCAGGAAAAAGGTACCAAAGTTTGAGGTCACGTACCAACTGCAGCACACAAAGACTCCGAGAGACGAATAGAGTGAAGTCGATGAGGCTTTATTAAGCGTGACTGTTTCCCCCGCAGTTCGGTAGCAGACTGCCTGCGGGGGAGGACTCCAGGTACTTATACCCCGCCTTCAGGGCGGAGCTAGAGGTCAACGTCCAACCAGGACCCGGGATCTGTCAGCCAATGACATCATGGCTTCACAGTCCCACATGACCCCTAATGCATACTACCACATTCACCCCTTGTTAAAAATGAACCCGGCGGGGTGATGCTTCGCATGGTGGTAAGGGTTTACAAGGCTGGTCCTGGGAGGAAAACGTTCACATGTTATAACAGTATGTACAAGGTTTTTATTTTTTGTTTCAAACTATTTACAGTAATCGTCAGGAAAAGACAAAATGTTCTCGTTAAAAGTCCACATATTGTACTGTTAGATCGACGCCACGAGTCGGTCGGGCGGTCTGGTCGTCCGTGTCGATCGCCTCGGCCCCGGTGGTGGTGGTGGTGCTTGTTTCGGTGTTGTCTTCTCCGGGAGCCTTACGGTTTCAGCTTGGGCTTCATTCCTGGTCGGGCCTGGGAGGAGGACTGATCCTCCTGGGAAGGGGGCGGTCGCGGAGTGCGGGGGTGGCAGGAAGGGGGGGGGTTGGGTGATTGGTGTCGGGGGGGGGTGTGTGTTGCCGGCGGGCGCCAGATCTCGCAGAGAGACCGTGTCCTGTCGGCCGTCGGGGTACTCCACGAAAGCGTATTGCGGGTTCGCGTGAAGGAGGTGAACCCTTTCGACCAACGGGTCCGACTTGTGCGCCCGCACGTGCTTTCGGAGCAAGATGGGTCCTGGGGCCGCCAGCCAGGTCGGCAGCGACGTTCCAGAGGAGGACTTCCTGGGGAAGACAAGGAGGCGCTCATGAGGCGTTTGGTTAGTGCTAGTACACAGTAGTGACCGGATGGAGTGGAGGGCGTCCGGAAGGACCTCCTGCCGCCGTGAAACTGGGAGGTCCCTGGACCGTAGGGCCAGTAGGACGGTCTTCCAGACCGTGCCGTTCTCCCTCTCTACTTGCCCGTTCCCCCGGGGGTTGTAGCTGGTCGTCCTGCTCGAGGCTATCCCGTTGCTGAGCAGGAACTGGCGCAGCTCGTCACTCATGAAGGAGGACCCCCTGTCGCTGTGGACGTATGCGGGGCAACCGAACAGTGTGAAGATGGTGTTCAGGGCTTTAATGACTGTGGCCGCGGTCATGTCAGAACAGGGGATGGCGAATGGGAAGCGGGAGTACTCGTCCACCATATTCAGGAAGTATATGTTGCGGTCGGTGGAGGGGAGGGGTCCTTTGAAATCCAGACTAAGGCGTTCAAAGGGGCGGGAAGCCTTAATCAGGTGCGCACCATCCGGCCTGAAAAAATGCGGTTTGCACTCTGCGCAGATGTGGCAGTTCCTCGTGACTGTACGGACCTCCTCTAAGGAGTATGGGAGGTTGCGGGACTTGATAAAGTGGTAAAACCGAGTGACCCCCGGGTGGCAGAGGTCCTCGTGGAGGGTTTGGAGGCGGTTAATTTGTGCGTTGGCACATGTGCCGCGGGATAGGGCATCGGACGGCTCGTTCAGCTTTCCGGGACGATACAAGATCTCGTAGTTGAAGGTGGAGAGCTCGATCCTCCACCTTAAGATCTTGTCGTTTTTGATTTTGCCCCTCTGTGCATTATCGAACATGAAGGCTACCGACCGTTGGTCCGTGAGGAGAGTGAATCTCCTGCCGGCCAGGTAATGCCTCCAATGTCGCACAGCTTCCACTATGGCTTGGGCTTCCTTTTCCACTGAGGAGTGGCGGATTTTTGAAGCGTGGAGGGTTCGGGAGAAAAAGGCCACGGGTCTGCCCGCTTGGTTAAGGGTGGCCGCTAGAGCTACGTCAGAGGCGTCGCTCTCGACCTGGAAGGGGAGGGACTCGTCTATGGCGCGCATCGTGGCCTTTGCGATATCCGCTTTGATGCGGCTGAAGGCCTGGCAAGCCTCTGTCGACAGAGGGAAGGTCGTGGTCTGTATTAAGGGGCGGTCCTTGTCTGCGTACTGGGGGACGCACTGGGCGTAGTATGAAAAAAACCCCAGGCAGCGTTTCAGGGCTTTTGAGCAGTGCGGGAGGGGAAATTCCATGAGGGCGCGCATACGTTCGGGGTCGGGGCCTATTATTCCATTGCGCACTACGTAGCCCAGGATGGCTAGCCGGTTGGTGCTAAAAACGCACTTGTCCTCGTTGTACGTGAGGTTCAAGGCTTTAGCGGTCTGGAGGAATTTTTGGAGGTTGGCGTCGTGGTCCTGCTGATCGTGGCCGCAGATGGTTACATTGTCGAGATACGGGAACGTGGCCCGCAACCCGTGTTGATCAACCATTCGGTCCATCTCTCGTTGGAAGACCGAGACCCCGTTTGTGACACCAAATGGGACCCTTAGGAAATGGTATAATCGCCCGTCTGCCTCGAAGGCTGTGTACTTGCGGTCACTTGGGCGGATGGGGAGCTGATGGTAGGCGGATTGGGTCCACGGTGGAGAAGACTTTATATTGGGCAATCCGATTGACCATGTCGGATATGCGGGGGAGAGGGTACGCGTCTAGTTGTGTGTACCTGTTGATGGGCTGGCTATAGTCTATGACCATCCTTTGCTTCTCCCCTGTCTTTACTACTACCACCTGTGCTCTCCAAGGACTATTGCTGGCCTGGATTATGCCTTCCTTTAGTAGCCGAATGAAGGTCCGGTCCTGGGCGCTGTACCGTCTGCTCCTAGTGGCGACGGGTTTGCAATCCGGGGTGAGGTTTGCAAACAAGGACGGGGGTTGCACCTTGAGGGTTGCGAGGCCGCAGATAGTAAGTGGGGGTATTGGACCGCAGAATTTGAAGGTAAGGCTCTGTAGATTGCACTGGAATTCTAATCCCAGTAATGTGGGGGCGCAGAATTGGGGAAGGACGTAGAGCCTGTAGTTTTTGAACTCCCTCCCCTGCACCATTAGGGTAACTATGCAGAAGCCTTTGATCTGTACAGAGTGGGATACTGCAGCTAGGGAAATCTTTTGTGCGCTGGGATGGGTGGTCAAAGAACAGCGTCTTACCGTGTCGGGGTGGATAAAGCTCTCCGTGCTCCCGGAGTCGACTCAGCATGGTGTCTCGTGCCCGTTTATCAGCACCGTTGTCGTCGTCGTCTGGAGTGTCCGGGGCCGAGCTTGGTCCAGCGTTATTGAAGCGAGACGTGGTTGTAGTAGTTGAGCGTCTTCTTCGAACCCCGTGGAGCCGTCGACACTGGGGTCCGTTGTTGCCGTCCAAGATGGCGTCGGGGTTGAACAAAATGGCTGCCCCCATGCATCGCACATGGCTGGGGGGTCACAAGATGGCGGCGGGGATGGACAAAATGGCCGCCCCCATGCGTCGTACAGGTCTGGGGTGGTCCAAGATGGCGGCGCCCTTCCTCCCCTCGTGGTGGCCGGGACCCAAAATGGCTGCGCCTGCGGGTCGCACATGGGGCGCTGGGGGGGTTGGGGAGCGTTAGGAACGCGCAGGGCTCGCTCATCTCTGGGGACAGCGGTGGTCGGGACCCAAAGTGGTAGCGCCGGCGGGTCATACATGGGGCGCGTGGGGGGTTGGGGAGCATAAGCGGCGTGCAGGGCTCCCTGTTCTCCCGGGACCGCGGTGGTCGGGACCCAGAGTGGCTGCGCCTGCGGGTCGTACATGGGGCACAGGGGGGGTTGGGGAGCGTAAGCGGCGTGCAGGGCTCCCTGTTCTCCCGGGACAGCGGCGACCTCGCGGGACCGGCACACAACCGCGAAATGGCCCATTTTCCCGCAGCTCTTGCAGATCGCTGCGCGGGCCGGGCAGCGCTGCCGGGGGTGTTTCGCCTGGCCGCAGAAATAGCAGCGGGCGCCCCCGGTGCGACTTGGTGTTTGGACCGCGCAAGCCTGTGGGGTGTCCGGGGGGGGGGGGGGTGGGTTTGTCGCGACGGGTACGTACGGAGCCCAATGGGCTGCCGCGCGGTCGGGGCCGTAGGCGTGGGTATTTCGCACGGCCACGTCGAGGGAGGCTGCTAGGGCCCGTGCCTCTGAGAGTCCTAGCGACTCTTTTTCTAGAAGTCTTTGGCGGATTTGGGAGGAGTTCATACCTGCCACAAAAGCATCGCGCATTAACATGTCCGTGTGTTCATTTGCGTTCACCGACGGGCAGCTGCAGGCTCGTCCCAAAATTAGTAGCGCGGCGTAGAATTCATCTATCGATTCTCCGGGACTTTGCCGTCTCGTTGCGAGTTGATAGCGAGCGTAGATCTGGTTTACTGGGCGGACATAGAGACTTTTTAGTGCTGCGAACGCCGTCTGGAAATCCTCTGCATCTTCGATGAAAGAGAAAATCTCCGTGCTTAACCTCGAGTGCAGGACCTGTAGTTTTTGGTCTTCTGTGACCCGGCCGGTGGCCGTTCTGAGGTAGGCCTCAAAACAAGTCTGCCAGTGCTTGAAAGCTGCTGCCACGTTCACTGCGTGGGGGCTGACCCTCAGGCATTCCGGGATGATCCTGAGCTCCATAGTCCTTTTTAGTCGCGCTTAATAAATTGTAGCGCACAAAGACTCCGAGAGACGAATAGAGTGAAGTCGATGAGGCTTTATTAAGCGTGACTGTTTCCCCCGCAGTTCGGTAGCAGAGTGCCTGCGGGGGAGGACTCCAGGTACTTATACTCCGCCTTCAGGGTGGAGCTAGAGGTCAACGTCCAACCAGGACCCGGGATCTGTCAGCCAATGACATCATGGCTTCACAGTCCCACATGACCCCTAATGCATACTACCACACCAACCGACTCAAGAACAGCTTCTTCCCTACTGCTATCAGACTTTTGAATGGACCTAACTCGTATTAAGTTGATCCTTTCTCCACACCTTGCTATAACTGTAACATTATATTCTGCAGTCTCTCCTTCCCTATGTACGGTATGCATTGTTTGTACAGCATGCAAGAAACAATACTTTTCACTGTGTACTAATACATGCGACGATAATAAATCAAATCAAATCAAATCAAAAACCTAACCTGGTTCAGTGCTCCAATCTCTGATCTGGCATTCCAATTAACAGGCACCTTTGGCCTGTGAGGAATGCCAATTCTGGAAAGCACCTGACTAGCCTCCATTAATTAAATGCCCGATATGATGTACCTGCACTTTCTCCCAGATTGCCTGCATCTCCAAATGATTATTCTGATGTGTCAATGCTGATATCTGTGAATGTAATGTGCAGCCATTGAGGTCTGAGTGTCCCTCTTCAAGATGTCTTCCTCCTTTCCCCATAATAAGGCTCTTATTTTCTCTTGCAGTACCAGAAAGTTAGAGCCCCCCCCCCCCCCGAAAGAGTTCTTTAGTGCAGCAGAGCAGTCCGCCCTTACAGCCTCCTACCCCTTCTGTTCACATTCTCTTCTCCCTTTGAATTCAAACTATGCAATGACTCCAATAGAGCTCAGCAATATTATTTCAAAACACGTTTTGATGCTCTCCCTCTGAACTCCCGTACCCCCGATATCTACCTGGAGAATCACAATGGGAAGGTAGAGCCTCCCTCTTGTTATTCTCCAGCCTTTCCCCATAATCAGGATCCCATAGTTGTTATGGTGGGCATTACTATTTCCCACCCGAGCCCATTACTAAAGAAGAGCCTGTGCCCAATGTAGACCGATATCTTCCTTATCTGGAGACTGTGCACATTATCACCTATTTAGATGTATCGTCAAGAAGAGCCTCACATAGCCCAATTCCACCTTTAGTATGTGTTCCCAAAATACAGGCTGCAGAGGCCATTGATCACAATCACCATACTCTCTGCAGTCCAGTACAGAATATTACAACCCCCTGGGCTCGGGCGTGGTCAATTCCAGCCAACTTGATCTGGGGTCACAATACTGGTAAATTAATCACTAATTCTTCGAAAATTACCCCAAATCTTTGACTCTTGGCTGCCCAATAATTACAGTCACCAGGTTTGTAATTGTAAACACAATTACTTTTTATTAATAACAAGAGCTGTATTGAAATGTGAAACACAACTAGTTAACTATTATCTACTTCCCCTCTAACTTAGCCCCAACCCTATATACACACACACACACACACAACAGAAAAACAGAGAAGGAAGAAAGGGGTAAAAAATCAAAGGGAAATAAAGTCTTTGTTTCAGATAGGGCAATGTGTCAGACTCACCTGATGAAGGAGCTACGCTCCGAAAGCTAGTGATTCCAGACAAACCGGTTGGACTTTAACCTGGTGTTGTAAGACTTCTTACTGCGCCCACCTCAGTCCAATGCCAGCATCTTCACATCATAGTTTTTTGTGGCACCTTACTCCTCGTCAAACTTTGCCTTCAGTTCAAGGCTTTTACTGTAGATTCTTGTTTCCCCAGCAGTAGGACATTATATTCCTTAGCAGCAGAAAGCACAATATAAAATTTCTGGCAGCATCTGGAGAGACTGACAAATGCCAATGTTATTGTACAGTAAATCAGCAAGAAACCCTCAAAAGCACTTGCTGGCTTTGTCAGTAAGATCAGCCAGTTGAATCTATATGCAAAGCTTGGGAGTTCTTGCAGAGTTATCCCTTTCAAGCCCTTGCTTGCTGTGTTTTCAGCTTGCCACAATTCATTTGGATGAGCAGCCATCAAGTTGGATGATCAACCATGATAGTGATGAATGGTGGAGCAGACTCGAAGAGCCAGAAGGCATCCTCCTGCTCCTATCTTCTATGTATCTAGTATTCATGCTTCTCCGAAGTTGGTTAACAATGACAGTAAGAACCAAACTCCTGTCAAACTACGACAAGGAATTACGAGCGAAGACCTGTCATTCTGTGTGGGGGAAACACCAGATGAAGATCATCCAGACCTTGGGTTTGCAGCATTTGAGTTACAACGAATGGCACTGACATTTATGAATTGACACCCCATTTCGACTTACAACCTTGGTTCGACGCTATGACGCCAGCATGTTCAAGATTGCATATTGACTTTCTTCGCCACCCATCTGTATGACTTGACAGTCCAAACCGTCTTGATGAGGTTGGAACCCGATGTTTTATTCTGTTAAGTTTTTTTTGGCCTGATTTTAATGCATTTGTACACTTATATTGCATTTAATATGCACTCAGACTCACAGAAGCTCAAGGTTAAATAGACAACTGACAGTGATCGATGGTTTCATTATATCCCTCAGACGAACCGAGGAACTCGTGCTAAGAAGTGCAGATGTCAACAGTCGCCTCAGTGACTTGACAGGGCAACAGTGGAGAGCATTTAACACCATCAGGCACCCCATGAGTGATTCCGGCCTTGATTCAGGAACCAATCCCCCAGTAATAACGTTGTTCCTTTGGGATAAGTCGATTCTGACTTGCTACATTTGAACTTACAACGTGGTTTTTAGGAGCCAATTGTGTCGTAAGTCTGAGGACTGCCTGTAATTCTGTTAGAAGGAATTCTGGATGAAGATCGGAGTTCTTTCATTCCATGACGTGGACTTCCAGGCATAGCCCACTTGAGACAGTCTATTCTGCTGTGTGGTAGCCAACAGCCGTCTAAATTGCTCTCCTTGACAAAAGTTGATGATAACATTAGGATAGAAATTACTTTGCTGATCTTATCATAACAAAGCTTATTACAATTGGAGGTTGCAGGCTGCTTTTACAGCATTGTTAACCTATTGGCTATGAGTTAATGCGACAATTAAAATAGAGGAGATAGGATTGTGACACAATGTTTGACAGCATTGCATAATACTTCAAACACTGGCGTTGTCACAGATGGCAAACAGATGCATGAGGATGTCACATTAAACAGCACCATTCAATTAAATCTACATCAGAAAGTTACAAACCAAAGGTCCTGTAATTCTGCTGAGCTTTTACTGATCCCCTGGTAAAACCACAACATAGATGTAGAACCTGTACTTAGATAGTGTATTTCATGATATTAGGATGTTCCAAAGTGCTTTGCAGCCTATAAGGAACTTTTAAGATGTAGTCAGTTTATGATAGCATAGTGGTTAGCATTGTTGCTTCACAGCGCCAGGGTCCCGGGTTCGGTTCCCGGCTTGCGTCACTGTCTGTGCAGAGTCTGAACGTTCTCCCCGTGTCTGCGTGGGTTTCCTCTGGGGGCTCCGGTTTCCTCCCCCAAGTCGCGAAAGATGTGCTTGTTAGGTGAATTGGATATTCTGAATTCTCCCTCAGTGTATCCAAACAAGAGCCATGGTGTGGCGACGGGAGATTTTCACAGAAACTTCATTGCAGTGTTAATGTAAGCCTACTTAAGGCACTAATAAAGATTATATTTTTAAAAATACGTAAAAGCTGAGATGCTCTTCCTGCTGCAAACTGAAATGGTCTTTGTACAATATTAAGTATTTCAGACACCACGTCCATGAGTTTAACATCTCTTTATGGGCTACTAAACTATTCAGTGCCTCCTTCTGATAGTCAGGGATAAACCGATGCTCATGTAGGAGTGGGGTGACCTTACGAGACTAAGATGCCAACGAGGAGTCTCATTTCTCCCCAGGAATTCATATCCGCATTTGGGTGCAACCTATTTACAATTTTCTGATGATTGTGTGTCCCATGTTTCCTGGTCGGTGATGCTTCATCAGAACATTTTGAGGACTATGCCTTGGGTTTTAGGATCGGCAAGTTACTCTGTGTGCTTTCAACTCTGCTCTATTTTCATTTGGATTCATGGATTAAATTTGATGAAGCTGTTGTTCTAACTTTGTCATGAGGGCCTATTCTACCTCTTTCTTCCTCCGGCAGTTTTATTAAAATATTATCTTAATCTGCTTTCAATTTTGATCATGGGTTATGGTGTATGAAATTGCAGTTGTCTGAAAATTAATGTTACATTGTGCACTCCCGGCATTTTCTCATCTGATTACATTCTCTTCTGATTACATTCAGCGTTGCGTGCTCTTCTTATCCTTTCCTTATTTCACTGATCACTGCATTCCATTCTCAGATAAATTTCTTGAGTGATCGGGACATCTTTTCCATGCTGAGAACTAAGGGCAAATAGAATCACCAGGCCCTCATAATATCAATAATAGCTTGCCCACCATGACAGTTTAATTTAATGAGAATGAATGGTGAGTGGATGTTGGCCGGGAATTGACTCTAAACTACAATGATTTGTCCATAACTCTGCTTGAAAAAACTGATTATGACAACACAGAGAGCATCATAACTAAATCATGTATAAAAATCATAAATTTCCAAGGTGACATTGCAATAATTCAGTAAATTGAAAAGGACAATTCAAATCCAGATTCATATGTGACGGATTAGTGAGAAATTTTACTTTTTCTTTCTAGTCCACACTTGCATTGTTCCAATATAAATGAAGATGACCTCTACTTGCTTTGTTCGATAACTATCTGGGGCATGTGTAGTTAATAGTTTTGTTTAGCGAATAGTTTTAGATCAGAGATTCCCTATAGTGCAGAAGGAGATCATTCAGTCTGAATCCTTGAGTCTGCACTGACCCTCTGAAAAAGCACCCCACCTAGGCACACATCCCCACCCTATCCAAACCCCCCTAACCTGCGCATCCTTGGACACTAGGCGGCAATTTTAGCATGGTCAATCCATGTGCGGTTTCGGACTGTGGGAGGAAACCAGAGTACCCGGAGGAAACCCATGCAGACATGGGTAGAAAGTGCAAACTCCACAGGCAGTCACACAAGGTCAGAACCGAACCCCGGACCCTGGCACTGTGAGGCACTGTTCTTTTTAAAAAATTTGTTCATGGGATGAGGCCACCGCTTGGCCGGTCCAACATTTGTTGCCCATCCCTGAGGGCATTTAAGAGTCAACCATATTGCTGTGGGTCTGGAGTTACATGTAGGCCAGATAGGGTAAAGAACAATTGACAATGGTTTTGTAGACGTCATTAGACGTCATAATTCCAGATTTTTATTGAATTCAAATTTCACCATCTGCATTGGTGGGATTCGAACCCGGGTCCCCAGAGCATTACCCTGGGTCTCTGGATTACTAATCCAGTGACAATACCACTACGCCATTGCCTCCCCAAATGTGTCCAAACATATCTTCTGTATACAAAGTCCAGCATGCTGCTCTGGTACAGTACAGAGATAGTGCTACATCATCAGAGCTGCTGGGCTGGATTCTCCGCCGTCGGGATGCTCCATTTTGCCGGCAACCCGGGGGTTTCCCGACGGCGTGGGGCTACCCCACAATGGGAAACCCCATTGACCAGCCGGCGTAACGGGGCACCCCGCCGGCGTGCTGAAACAGAAATGTGGTGCAGTGGGACGGAGAATCCTGCCCGCTGTCTTTCAGATAAGATGTTAAACTGACCTCTCTGTCGTCTCAGGTGAATGTAATAGATCCATATTTTGAAGAAGAGCGCAGGAGTGCTCCCTAGTATTCTGGTCAATTTTATCCCTCAGCCAATATGAATTAAAAACATATAAAATATCCAATCGTTGTTGTAGGAGGTTGCTATGTACAATGGACTGCCAAAATTCTACATTAGAACAGCAAAGCACTTTGAGATTCTCTGTGGTTGTGAAAGGTGCAATAGAAGTAAGGGTGTATTTTTCTATGCTTTTTCTTTCTATAAATCTGACCCTATTCCCAGTTCTCTCCAGCTTTGACAAAGAGTCATCCAAACTCGAAACGTAAACTCCCTTCTCTCTCCACACATGCGATCAGACCTGGTGCCATTGTCCAGTATTTTTCTGTTTTTGTTTAGGATTCCAGAATCTACAGTAATTTGCTTTTCTCACCATACATTCCTATGCTATCTCGGACAAGGATCCAAGTGCAACTAGGAACAAAATCGAAGAAGGACAATCCCACATAATCACTGTGAGCAATTAACAAAGCTTCCAATCAAGGTTACCATCACAAAATCTGGGTGGAACAGCAAATTATTTTTACACTTTAGAAGCTCATAGATTTTTAAAAATTCTTTTTTACAGGATGTGGGCATCGCTAGCTCGGCGAGCATTTGTTGCCCATCCTTAATTATCGGTGAGAAGGTGTTGGTGAGTGGCCTTATAATAATAATCTTTATTGGCATAAGTTGGCTTACATTAACACTGCAATGAAGTTACTGTGAAAAGCCCCAAGTCGCCACATTCTGGCGCTTGTTCGGGTACACGGAGGGAGAATTCAGAATGTCCAAATTACCTAACGGCACGTTTTTTGGGACTTGGGGGAGGAAACCGGAGCACCCGGAGGAAACCCACGCAGAGATGGGGAGAACGTGCAGACTCCACACAGACAGTGACCCAAGCAGGGAATTAAACTGGGGTCCCTGGCGCTGTGAAGCAACAGTGCTAACCACTGTGCTACCATGCCGCCCTTCTTGAACCACTGCAGTGCGAATGGTGTAGGTACACCCACTGTATTATTAGGGAGGTTGTTCCATGATTCACCCAGTGACAGTGAAGGAACAGCGATATATTTCCAAGTCAGGATGATGAGTGATTTGAAGGGGAACTTTCAGATGGTGGGGTTCCCAGGTATCTGCTGCGCTTTTCCTTCTAGATGATAGTGGCAATGGGTTTGAAATGTGCTGCCTAAGGAGCTTTGGTGAGTTTTTACAGTGCATCTTAGAAATGGTACACACGCTGCTACGGTGCGCCGGTGGTAGATGGTTTGAATGTCTGTGGAAAGGTGACAGTCAAGTTGGCTGCCTTGTCCTGGATGATGTTGAGCTTCTTGAGTTTTGTTGGAGCTACGCTCATCCAGGCAAGTGGAGAGTGTTCCATTACACACCTGACTTGTGCCTTGCAGTTGTTGGACAGGCTGTGGGAAGTCAGGAGGTGAGTTATTCACCGCAGGATTCCTAGCCTCTGACCGGCTCTTGTAGCTACAGTATTTATATGGCTAGTCCAGTTCAGTTTCCGGTCAATGTTAACCCCCCCTCTCCAGGACTAGAATGTTTATAGTGGGGGACTCAGTGATGGTAATGCCATTGAATGTCAAGGGGCGATGGTTTGATTCTCTCTTATTATAGATGGGCATTGCCTGTACTCGTGCGCACGAATGTTACTTGCCACTTGTCCGCCCAAGCCTTTATCATAGAATTTACAGTGTAGAAGGAGGCCATTCGGCCCATCGAGTCTGCACCGGCTCTTGGAAAGAGCACCCTACCCAAGGTCAACACCTCCACCCAATACTAAGGGCAATTATGGACACTAAGGGCAATTTATTATGGCCAATCCACCTAACCTGCACATCTTTGGACTGTGGGGGAGGAAACCCACGCACACACGGGCAGGATGTGCAGACTCTGACAGACAGTGACCCAAGCCGGAATCAAACCTGGGACCCTGGAGCTGTGAAGCAATTGTGCTATCCACAATGCTACCGTGCTGTCCCTTTATGTTGTCCAGGTCTTGCTGCATTTGCACGTGGACTGCTTCACTGTCTGAGGAGTTGCTAATTGTGCTGAACATTGTGCAGTCATCAGCAAAAATCCCCACATCTGACCTCATGTTGGAAGGATGGTCATTGATAATGCAGTTGAAGATGGTTGGGCCTATATCATCTGTCCTATACACTAACGTAAAGGTAACTAAACATGAACATGTATTGTATCTAGGTTCATTTCTTTGGAGGGGAGAAAATATCTTTAACAAGAATGTGAGTGTTGTAATTTGTCTTTAAGGGATTGTAGTATGACATCATTACAAAGGAAATTGGGTCATGTGACCCAATTTTAGTTTCACTTTACTTTTGAGCAGAGTGCATGCACAATAGCTGATGCCTTCAAGCTTTCAGCCTCTATAAACATGTTACCCCAGTCTCAATAAACCAACCAACCAACCGCAAGTTCAACCAAATCTCTTATTAGTGATTGGTTCCTTTATACCATTATGACACACACGACAACCATTGCATCAGGGATACTGCACTTCAAAATAGCTTCGCTGTCTGTAAAAAGCTTTGGGGTACCCTCAGATTGAGGGGTGCTATATAAATAGAATTCTTCTTTACTATTCAGTGTATGATTCTAAGCAGACCACTGGAAATTTGTAGCTAATCCTTTAGCTCCTCAAGCTTGTACTTTTCTGTGATTGTGATTATGGGCGGGATGCTCTGCCCCGCTCCATCCCGCCACATTTCTGCCTCACCGCGCCGGCGGGATGCTCCGTTACGGTGGACGGTCAATGGGGTTTTCCATTGTGGGGCAGCCCCACGCTGTCGGGAAACCCCCGGGTTCCAGCAAAACGGAACATCCCGCCCCATGTCTTCAGGCATCTCTCCTGATCATTTTCAAAACTAATTAAGAATCTTTAAAAAATTGGACTATAAAAACATGAGCGGTATTTTCAGGCCATTCCTGCTGGTGGGATCTTTTGAACCTGCCGAAGGCAAGGGTTCCCTGGCGGAAGGATGGGCAAGCCACGCAAAAGGCTGTAGACATCAGCGGGATCACCTCTGCCATCGGAAAACATGCTGCGGGGGAGGGGGAGGTGGCAAATTGTCTTTTTGCCAGCCTAATTCAGCCTAATCCCACATTCTAACTCTTGCTCTACAGCCACCTCTATGTTGGAACACATCAAGTGCACACATTTTTTAATTTTAGAGTTTTTGCCTCGATCATCCTTTTGGGCAGTCGGTTCTAGATCCACAAGACTTTCTGGGTTAAATTGTTTTTTTTTTTAATTTAGAGTACCCAATTCATTTTTCCAATTAAGGGGCAATTTAGCTTGGCCAATTACCAACCCTGCACATCTTTGGGTTGTGGGGGCGAAACCCACGCAAACACGGGGAGAATGTGCAAACTCCACACGGACAGTGACCCAGAGCTGGGATCGAACCTGGGACCTCGGCTCCGTGAAGCTGCAGTGCTAACCCACTGCGCCACCGTGCTGCCCTTTCTGGGTTAAAATAAAAATCTCCACAACACCTCTCTCTTCCTGCTCCTAATTACTTTACATTTATTTCCACTAGTTATTGACTTCTCAACTTAGTGAAATCGGTCCTTCCTATCCATTGTGTCGAGGTTGCTCACAATATCATGATCTCTCCTATTTAATCCTTTGAGCTGGAGAAAAAGTGTGTCACAACTATGCCAGTCTTCCAGTTCTGGGTTATCCATTGGCCCAACCGGCAGCGTTAAAAACCCATGAAAACATATTTCCTCAAGACTAACGCCCAGCTCTAGAATGGAGGACATTAGCGGAAAGCAGCAGCAGCCAAATAAAAAGTTTGAAGCTGAATGTTTCAGGACTAAAAATGAGGCGATACATTGGAGGCAGATTTGGTCGTGGCCAGAATGACAGAAGAGACGATAGCAGATTGGCAGTCCCTTTAAAAAGCATAAAATCTAATGAAAAAGAAAATTGAGCAGAAGGTAAACCTGGTTCACTTTGACCTGTTCTGTGATTCTTCTCCAGGCCAAATTCATTGCTTTTCTGCCCTTAATTTTGCTGAACACTTTGATTCCCGTGACATTATTCTTTATAATTCAAATACGAAACGAACCCCTATTTTGGGGAAGCAGAGGAGGAGGGTTAGCTGGAACTCAGGGGTTTTTCGAGCAGTACTGACTGAGGGTGTGACAGAAGCAGTGTTATCGTTAGTGGGAGGGTGTAAGCATAACGGGACAGGAAGGCATCATTAATCAGGCTTTACAATGGAGAAAATGGAACAAAAGTGTGACTAAAAACATGACTGCAGGAAGTATGATTAAATTAAAGTAATGGTTAAACAATACGTGGACGGCATTGCAGCACAGTGGTTAGTACTGCTGCCTCACAGTGTCAGCGGCCTGGGTTCAATCCGGCCTTGGGTCACTGTCTGTGTGGCGTTTGCACTTTCTCCCCGTGTCTGCGTGGGTTTCCTCCAGTCGTTCCGGTTTCCACCCACAGTCCAAAACTGTGCAGGTTAGGTGGGGTTATGGGTTAGGGTGAGGGACTGGGCCGAGATAGCATGTTCTTTCAGAAGATTGGGGCAGGCTAGATGGGTTGCATGGACTCCTTCTGTACTGTCAGAATTCTAAATCTATTCTATGGTTAAAAGTACATATGTCAAGAACAGATGAGATTGTCCAGCATTTTCTGTGTTCATTATCAATTCAACCATTCTCCCTTCACCACAGTCGTTTGCAGGTAAATATTCTAGCAGTCTTTATTGTAAGCAAGTAGTATCAATACCACATTATTCGGCTGTCCAAAAATCAAAGCAGTTTTAATCGCAATAATGTTAACCTGACAGAACTAAAGCACATGTTTAAAATAGTTTACATTTCACTAAAATGTTTTTTTAATAACAATAGCTTATTGCCACAAGTAGGCTTCAATGAAGTTACTGTGAAAAGCCCCTAGTTACCACATTCCGACGCCTGTTCGGGGAGGCTGGTACGGGAATTGAACCTGCGCTGCTGTCCTTGTTCTGCATTATAAGCCAGCTGTTTAGCCCACTGTGCTAAACCAGCCCCTGAGATCAGAATTGCTTATTGTCACAAATAGGCTTCAATGAAGTTACTGTGAAAAGCCCCTAGTTACCACATTCCGACGCTTGTTCGGGGAGGCCGGTACGGGAATTGAACCCGTGCTGCTGGCATTGTTCTGCATTACAAGCCAGCTGTTTAGCCCACTATGTTAAACCAGCCCCTATTTTAAACATGTGTTTTAGTTCTGTCAGGTTAACATTATTGCGGTTAAAGCTGTTCTGATTTTTGAACAGCTTCATGAATGTGGTATTGATACTACTTGCTTACAATAAAGACTGCTAGAATATTTACCTGCAAACCACTGTGGTGAAGGGAGAATGGTTAAATTGATAATGAAGACAGGAAATGCTGGACAATCTCAGCAGATTTGTCAGCATCTGTGGAGAGAGAACGGCACTGATGATTCGAGTTTGGATGACTCTTTGTCAGTTTTGGAAAAGAGTCCTCCAGACTCGAAACGTTAGCTCCGTTCTCTCTCCACAGTGTTGTCATACCTGCTGAGATTGTCCAGCATTTTCTGTTTTGCTTTCCGATTCAAGCATCCGCAGTAATTTGTTTTTATCTTATGGTTGAACAGATGACTCCAGGGATGGCGGGACTGTCATATGAGGAGAGATTGACTAGGTTAGGATTCTTCTTGCTGGAGTTCCGAAGAATGAGAGGGTTCTCATAGAGACTTATAAAATTCTAACAGGACTAGACAGGGTAGATGCAGGGAAGATGTTCCCAATGGTGGGTGTGTCCAGAACCAGGGGTAACAGTCTGAGGATTCAGGGTAAACCATTTCGGACAGAGATGAGGAGACATTTCTTCACCCTCAGAGTGGTGAGCCTGTGGAATTCATGACCACAGGAAGTAGTTGATGCTCAAACATTCAAGAGGCGGCTAGATGTAGCACTTGGGGAGAATGGGATCAAAGGCTATGGGGAGAAAGCAGGATTAGGCTACTGAGTTGGATGATCAGCCATGATCGTGATAATATTTCATGAATGTCTCAAATGCTTATTCAACTAATGACTCATCTTCTGTTAAGAAAGTTGAGCGATAAATACCCTGTACTAGGTCAGATCTACATGAACAACTGAACACTGTGCAGGAGAAGATAGTAAGTGGATCCTGCATCTTCATTAAGTGGGCAGTCACATTCAGTCCTCTGGAGTTTGACTAAATATGAAGTTCGGCCATCAAGTTTCATTCCTCATTATGTTGATTAATCACCACCTTGCATCAACTGAGTAGTTTTATTGAGTCCACTGATAAACATTGGCATCTTTGCACATCGTTCACAAATCATGTAGCAATAAATCATCGGAGGCATTAGTGGAGTACAGAAAGTGCAGGACGGAGCTTAAGAAAGCATTTAGGAGAGCAAAGAGGGGGTATGAGAAAGCTCGGGCTGGTAAAAGAAGGGAATATCCCAAGATATTCCATATGTAAATCAATGGAAGAGGATAACCAGGGAAGGAGTAGGGTCCATTAGGGACCAAGGGGGAAATCTGTGCGGTGAGTCAGAGGACATTAGTAGGATATGTGCTGGGTCCTCTATTATTTGTCATTTATATAAACGACTTAGATGACTATGTGAGGATAGGATCAGTAAGTTTGCAGATGACACAAAGATTGGCCGGGTGGTTAACAGTCAGGTTGAGTTTCTTGCGTTACAGGAAGATACAGACAGGATGGTCAAATGGGCAGAAAACTGGCATATGGATTTTAACCCTGAAAAGTGTGAGGTGATACACTTTGGAAGGAGTATTTTGATAAGGATGTATTCAATGAATGGCCTGACACTGGGAAGTTCTGAAGAACAAAGGGGCCTTGGGTTGCTTGTCCATAGATCGCTGAGGGCAGAAGGACAGGTTAATGGGGTGGTGAAAAAGGCATATGGGACTCATGCCTTTATCAATCGAGGCATAGATTACAAAAGCAGGGCGGTCATGTTGGAGATCTACAGAACTAGTGTGAGGCCACAGCTGGAGTACTGTGCACAGAATATGCTCTGGGTGGGGGATTTCAATGTCCTTCACCATAAGACCATAAGATATAGGAGCAGAATCAGGCCACTCGGCCCATCGAGTCTACTCCGCCATTCAATCATGGCTGATATTTTTCTCACCCCATTCTCCTGCCTTCTCCCCATAACCCCTGATCACCTTATTGATCAAGAACTTATATATGTCTGTCTTAAAGACACTCAGTGATTTGGCCTCCACAGCCTTCTGCGGCAAAGAGTTCCACAGATTCACCACCCTCTGGCTGAAGAAATTCCTCCTCATCTTTGTTTTAAAGGATCGTCCCTTTAGTCTGAGATTGTGTCCTCTGCTTCAAGTTTTTCCTACAAGTCGAAACATCCTCTCCATGTCCACTCTATCCAGGCCTCGCAGTATCCTGTAAGTTTCAATAACATCCCCCCTCATCCTTCTAATCTCCAATGAGTACAGACCCTCAACCGTTCCTCATAAGATAAGCTCTTTATTCCAGGGATCTTTCTTGTGAACCTCCTCTGGACCCTTTCCAAGTCCAGAACATCCTTTTTGTTTTTTACCAAGATGGAGCCAGAGCGAGGCAACTCTCTGTGAGCTCTCCCGCACAGATCCCCTTTTTACTTAACTTATACTCGTTCTAATCTTTTAAAAATTAATTCTAAAACTAACATTATTACTAACCTCTCTCTTTTATCTTCTCTTGCAGGCTTGAACATCCTCCGAGGCCCGTGGAGACCTTTTGACCCGACTCGACCTGACCTCCACAACCTGGAAGAAGATCGGGCCCAAACCGGAAGTGAAGCCCCGACCTCGATTTGGAGCCGACCCGGACCTCGTAGCTCCCAACCCGGCCTAACTACCGAAGCCAGCCCCTGGATCGCCTTGCCCAGTCCCCGGAGCTCCCGACCCGACTCCCGACGGCAAGACCCGGCCCAACGCGACCCCCAGAGACCCGCCCAGCGACCCGACCCGGAGAGGCCCGCCCAACAACCCGACCTACCTGGTGATGGAAGAAAGAAAAGTCCACGTGGAGGCCCGACCGGGCCTACTTCAGGATCCGACCCCAGGAGCGCCCAGGGAGGGAACAGACCATGGGACCCAGCCCAACCTGCCTCAGGAAGCCCCTGCCCATGACCCAGGATCCCTGAAATGGCAGAGACCCCGTGCGAGGACTCAAACGCGCTGCAAGATATTCCCGCGCCCGCAGAATGCCGGGACCCATCCAGATTTCAAACATGTCCCCCTAGCAACCCCTTTACCTCAACCAGTGCCCGGGACCCTGCCAGATGCGACCCCAGATACGTAAACAGCGCCCTGGTCCCCGCCAGCGCCCCGGACCCCGCCAGACGCAACCACCTACCTTCCATAAGAGCTGACATCTGCCATCGGATCCCAGGATCATCCAGCAGCAGCCGTCGACCGAGGAAGCGAGGGAAACGCGGCGGTCTGCAGGTTAGACTGAAGCAACGCGGTTTCAAGACCCCTCTCCCCAGCATAATCCTGGCAAACGTCCAAGCGATCGAAAACAAGCTGGATGAACTTAACGCCAGACTTACCTCTCAGGGGGAAGTAAGAGACTGCTGTGTGCTCTGTTTCACAGAGACATGGCTCACCCCCTGATGCACAATCAATACTCTCGAGACAAAGAGGAGTCATATCTAATTGGCTTTAATCAGCTAGAACTGTACCCAGCAGCGATGATACAGAAAGTGAAGGCTGCTGGGACGGCATCGGTTCTTATACCCCGCCTCTCAGGGTGGGGCTATGTACATTAGCCAATGGTAGACCCCTAGGTCTAGCCAATGGTCATTCACCTCTCAGGTACCGCAATACCTGGTATTACCACACCCCCGCCTCACCGGACTGTGCCATACAACCTGAAGGCTTCTTAATTCACTGGGCGGACCGCACGGCATCATCAGGCAAAGCGAAGGGTGGAGGGGTTTGCCTCCTCATCAACTCCTCCTGGTGCCTGGATGTGGCGACCCTGGCGACCTACTGCTCCCAGACCTGGAATACCTGACCATGAAGTGCCGTCCATATTATCTTCCACGTGAGTTCACTTCAGCCATTATCACAGCAGTCTACATCCCACCCCAAACAGAAGTGAGGAAGGCGCTGGACGAACTATACACAGTTATAAACAACTACGAAACAGAACACCCGGAGGCCTTGTTCATCGTGGCCGGAGACTTCAACAAGGCCAACCTCAAGAGTGTACTGCCAAATTTCCACCAGCACATGTCCTGTCCCACCAGAGGCGACAACACTCTTGACCACTGCTACTCAAAAATCAAGGGCATCTACCGTTCCATCCCCCGACCGCACTTTGGGAAATCAGACCATAAGACTGTGCTCCTTCTCCCGGCATACAAGCAGAAACTCAAGCGGGAGAATCCAGCTAAGAAGGTTGTGCAGTGCTGGTCCGAGGAGACAGAAGAGCTCTTATGTGGCTGCTTAGAGACAGTGGACTGGTCCATATTTAAGAACTCAGCGACCAACTTAAATGAGTATGCCACCACCGTCACAGACTTCATCAGCAAATGTGTGGACGACTGCGTGCCAAAGAAAGCAGTACGTACGTTCCCCAACCGGAAACCATGGCTCAGTCGCGAGATTGACTCCCTACTGAAGGACAGATCTGAGGCGTTCAAGCCAGCCGATCCTGACCTATACAAAAAATCCAGGTACGATCTCCGCAAAGCCATCCGAGATGCCAAGAGAGAATATCAAACCAAGCTAGAGTCACAGCCAGACTCTCGGCGTTTATGGCAAGGACTAAACAACATAACGGGCTACAAAGCGAAGACGAACAGTATCTCTGGCAGCAGCACACCCCTCCCAGATGAACTCAATGCATTCTATGCTCGGTTCGAGCAGGTAACCAACAATCCGCTGGCGAGTGCCCCAGCAGCCCATAATTCACCCATACCCACCATCACAGCTTCCGAAGTCAGATTGGCCTTCCTGAAAGTGAACCCTCGGAAGGCGACGGTCCCGGACGGGATCCCTGGTCGTGCACTCAAAGCCTGCGCGGACCAGCTAGCGTATCGCCTCCATACTCCCAGAACGTCTTGATCCACTGCAATTCGCATACCGCTGCAACCGGTCCACATCAGGCGCCATTTCCCTGGCCTTAACTCATCCCTAGAGCATCTCGAAAACAAGGACTCCTACATCAGACTCCTATTTATTGACTACAGTTCCGCCTTCAACACCATAATCCCAGCCAAGCTCATATCAAAGCTCCAAAACCTAGGACTTGGCTCCCCACTATGCAACTGGATCCTCGATTTTCTGACCAACAGACCACAATCAGTAAGAATGAACAACAACACCTCCTCCACAATAGTCCTCAACACCGGGGCCCCGCAAGATTGCGTACTTAGCCCCCTACTCTACTCCCTGTACACACACGACTGCGTGGCAAAACTTGGTCCCAACTCCATCTACAAGTTTGCTGACGATACGACCATAGTGGTCCTGATCTCGAATAACGACGAGTCAGAATACAGGCGGGAGATAGAGAACCTAGTGGAGTGGTGTAGTGACAACAATCTCTCCCTCAATGCCAGCAAAACTAAAGAGCTGGTCATTGACTTCAGGAAGCAAAGTACTGTAGACACCCCTGTCAGCATCAACGGGGCCGAGGTGGAGATGGTTAGCAGTTTCAAATTCCTTGGGGTGCACATCTCCAAAAATCTGTCCTGGTCCATCCACGTCGACGCTACCACCAAGAAAGCACAACAGCGCCTATACTTCCTCAGGAAACTAAGGAAATTCGGCATGTCCACATTAACCCTTACCAACTTTTACAGATGCACCATAGAAAGCATCCTATCTGGCTGCATCACAGCCTGGTATGGCAACTGCTCGGCCCAGGCCCGCAAGAAACTTCAGAGAGTCGTGAACACCGCCCAGTCCATCACCCAAACGTGCCTCCCATCCATTGACTCCATCTACACCTCCCGCTGCCTGGGGAAAGCAGGCAGCATAATCAAAGATCCCTCCCATCCGGCTTACTCACTCTTCCAACTTCTTCCATCGGCAGGAGATACAGAAGTCTGAGAACACGCACAAACAGACTCAAAAACAGCTTCTTCCCCACTGTCACCAGACTCCTAAATGACCCTCTTATGGACTGACTTCATTAACACTACACCCTGTATGCTTCATCCGATGCCAGTGCTTATGTAGTTACATTGCATATGTTGTGTTGCCCGATTATGTATTTTCTTTTATTCCCTTTCTTCCCATGTATTTAATGATCTGTTGAGCTGCTCGCAGAAAAATACTTTTCACTGTACCTCGGTACACGTGACAATAAACAAATCCAATCCAATCCAATCCTTCCTTAGATACGGGGCCCAAAATTGCTCACAATACTCCATATGGTGTCTGATCAGAGCCTTATATAGCCTCAGCAGTACATTCCTGGTCTTGTATTCTTGCCCTCTCGACAAAAATGCTAAAATTGCATTTGCCTTCCTAACTGCCGTCTGAACCTGCACGTTCACCTTAAGAGAATCATGAACAAGGACTCCCAAGTCCCTTTGTGCTTCTGATTTCCTAAGCATTTCCCCATTTAGAAAATAGTCTATGCCTCCATTTCTCCTTCCAAAGTGCATAACCTCACACTTTTCCACATTATATTCCATTTGCCACTTGTTTGCCCACACTCCAAGCCTGTCCAAGTCCTTCTGCAGCCCGCCTGCTTCCTCAATACTACCTGTCCCTCGACAGATCTTTATACCATCTACCAAGAGTGGCTCGGTCGTACCACGACAGACAGAGCTGGCCGGGTCCTAAAGGACATAGCTGCTAGACTGGGACTGCAGCAGGTGGTGAGGGAAGCAGCAAGAGGGTAAAACATACTTGACCTGATTCTCACCAACCTGCCTGCCGCAGAGGCATCTGTCCGTGACAGTATTGGTAGAAGTGACCACCACACAGTCCCGTCTTCACATTGAGGATACCCTCCATCGTGTTGTGTGGCACTACCACCATGCTAAATGGGATAGACTTCGAACAGATCTAGTAACTCAAAACTGGGCATCCATGTGGCGCTCTGTGCCATCAGCAGCAGCAGAATTGTATTCAACCACAATCTGAAAACTCATGGTCTGGCATATGCCACAGCTACCACTACTACCAAGCCGGGGGATCAACTCTGGTTCAATGAAGAGTGCAGGACAGCATGCCAGGAGCAATATCAGGCAAACCGAAAATAGAGGTGTCAACCCGGTGAAGCTACAACACAGGACTACTTGTATGTCAAATAGCATAAACAGCAAAGAACAGACAGAGCTAAGCGATTCTACAACAAACGTAGAAGATCTAAGCTCTATGTAGTCTTGCCACACCTGCTGTGAATGGTGGTGGACAATTAAGCAACTTACTGGAGGAGGAAGCGTCTCCACAAATATCTCCATCCTCGATGATGGAGGAGGTACATCTGTGCAAAACACAAGGCTGAGGCATTCGCAACAATCTTCAGCCAGGTGCCGAGTGGATATCCATCTCAGACTCCTCCGGAGGCCCCCAGCATCACAGATGTCAGTTTTCAGCCAATACGATTCACTCCACGTGATATCAAGAAACAGCTGAAAGCACTGGATACCTCAAAGGCTATGGACCTTGAAAATATTCCGGCAATAGTACTGAAGTCTTGTGCTCCAGAACTCACCGCACCCGTAGCCAAGCTGTTCCAGTACAGCTACAACACTGGGATCTCCCCGGCAATGTGGAAAATTGCCCAGGTGTGCCCTGTATACAAGAAGCAGGACAAATCAAACCCAGCCAATTCCCACCCTAACAGTCTACTCTCCATCATCAGCAAAGTGACAAAGGAGTCCTCAACAGTGCTAATCAAGCGGCACTTACTCAGCAATAATCTGCTCATGGACGCTCAGGTTGGATTCCGCGAGGGTCACTCAGCTCCTGACCTTATTACAGCCTTGGTTCAAACATGGACAAAAGAGCTGAATGCCAGAGGTAAGGTGAGAGTGATTGCCCTTGACATCAAGGCAGCATTTTACCGAGTATGGCATCATGGAGTCCTAGCTAAACTGGAGTCAGTGGGAAACAGGAGGAAAACTCTCTGCTGGTTGGAGTCATACCTGGTACAAAGGAAGATGGTTGTGGTGGGTGGAGGTCACTCATCTCAACTCCAGGGCATCACTGCAGGAGCTCCTCAGGGTAGTGTCCTCGGCCCAATCATCTTCAGCTGCTTCATCAATGGCCTCCCTTCCACCATAAGGTCAGAAGTGCGGGTGTTTGCTGATAACTGCACAATGTTCAGCTCCATTCGTGACTCCTCAAATAATAATCAATCCATGTCCAAATGCAGCAAGACCTGGACAATATCCAGGCTTGGGCTGACAAGTGGCAAGTTATATTCACATCACACAAGTGGCAGGCAATGACCATCTCCTGCAAGAGAGGATCTAACCACCACCCCTTGACATTCAATGGCATTACCATCACTGAATCCGTCACAATTAACATCCTGGTGATTACCATTGATCAGAAACTGAACTGGACTAGCCACATTAATACTGTGGCTACCAGGGCAGGTCAAAGGCTAGGAATCCTATGGCACGTAATTCACCTCCTGACCCCCCAAAGCCTGTCCACCCATCTACAAGGCACAAGTCAGATGTGTAATGAAATACCCTCCACTTGCCTGGATCAATGCATCTCCAACAACAGACAAGAAGCTCAATTCAATCCAGCACAAAGTAGCCCGCTTGATTGCTTCCCTTCCACAAACATTCAAACCCTCCACCACTGACGAACAGTGGCAGCCATGTGTACCATCTACAAGATGCACCACAGTAACTTACCAAGGTTCCTGAGACAGCACCTTCCAAACCCACGACCATTACCATCCAGAAAAACAAGAGCAGCAGATACCTAGGAATCCCACCACTGGATGTTCCCTTCCTAGTCACTCACCACCCTGACTTGGAAATATATCACCGTTCCTTCACCGTCACTGGGGCAACATCTTGGAACTCCCTCTCAAACAGCACAGTGGGTGTACCTACGCCTCAAGGACTACAGCGGTTCAAGAAGGCAATTGAACACCACCTTCTGTAGGGCAACTAGGGATGGGCAATAAATGCTGGCCGAAGCAGCGACACCCACATCCCGTAAATCAATTTTTTTAAATGTTAAATTCTGGTCACCACATTATAAGAAGGATGTGATTGCACTGGAGGGCATACAGACATGATTCACCAGGATGTTGCCTGGAATGGAACATATATTTTTTCGGCACGGTAGCACAGTGGTTAGCACTGTTGCTTCATAGCGCCAGGGTCCCAGGTTTGATTCCCGGCTTGGTTCACTGTCTGCGGAGTCTGCACGTTCACCCTGTGTCTGCGTGGGTTTCCTCCGGGTGCTCCGGTTTCCTCACAAGTACCAAAAGACGTGCTGTTAGATAATTTGGACATTCTGAATTCTTCATCCGTGTACCCGAACAGGCGCCGGAATATGTCGACTAGGGGCTTTCCACAATAATTTCATTGTCGTGTTAATGTAAGACTACTTGTGATAATAAAGATCATTCTTCTTCTTATTATTATTATAGGAGAGGTTGGATGGGCTTGGGTTGTTTTCTGTGGAGCAGAGAAGACCGAGGGACAACCTGACCGAGGTGTAAAGGATTATGAGGGACATGGACAGGATGGATAGAGAACAGGTGTTTCCTCTTAGTTGAAGGGGCATTTATATGGGGACACAAGTTCATGTGAGGGGCAGGAGATTTCGGGAGGATTTGAGGAAGAACTTTTTTTACCCAGAGGATAGCGATGGTCAGGAATAAACTGCCTGGGATGGTGGTCGAGGTTGGTTGCCTCACATCTTTTAAAAGGTACCTGCATGAGTAATTGTCACATCACAACATTCAAGGCTATGGGCCAATTGCTGGAAAATGGGAGTAGGTAGGCAGGTCAGGTGTTTCTCGTGTGTCGGTGCAAACTCGATGGGCCGAAGGGCCTCTGCTGAACTGTATTTTCTGTGATTCTGTGAATAAAAGTGGATCACTGCTATGATCTTTGTCAAGTGAGAGTATCTTTAAGACATGGATGTTTAAGCAATGTACCTTTAAGAAAACAGTGATGTCAGAGAGTGGGTGGGGCTGAGATCAGGACAGCTATTTTGCAGTTTTGTTTTGCAGTTTGAAAAGCAGCTTGTGTGTGTCTGTGTTTGCAGTGAGCTGGATCTCTGCCATAAAAGACCATCTCTTGATCATTTGGGTGATTTAAACTTATAATAGTGAAGCCATTAACCTGATATGATTTTGTTTAAAGGTGTTAAGTCTCTTGGAAGTTTGAAGGAACATTTTAAGGAATTATTTATTGTTGCAATATTTTCTGAGTTATCTTTGAAGTAAGGGGTGTTAAGAGATCCAATGTTTATTTAAGATGTTAAGTTGAGTTCATGGAATAAACAGTGTTTTGTGTTTAAAAACCCACATGTCCATAATTGTAACCCCACACCTAGGGAAAAAGCCGTGTGCTAGGAAAAGCAACAAATACATTAAAGGGTGAGGTTGGTTGAACTCCATGATACATTTTGGGGTTCTGAAAACCCCTCGGCCATAACAATTGGGGGCTCGAGGGGGATAAAAGTCTATCTATTGGATTGACTTTTGTGAACTTAAAGACAGTGAAGAATTGTTGCTTTTCCGGTGTGGTATTTTAGTTTAAGTGGGGAGCGTATTGTGAACAATGGCTCTTTCAAAGGCTCAGATGTTTTTGGGGGTGGAGAATGTTACACGCAGTACCTTACGGAGAGAAACAAAAGGCAGACTGTTAGATTTGGCAAGAACATTGCAGTTAACATTACCTGACAAAATGCGAAAAGGTGAGGTAATTATGGCGGTGGTTAAGCATTTAAAGTTGCCTGAGATAGAGTTTGACTCATTGGAAATGGCAAAAATTCAGTTGCAAATTAAACAAATGGAACATGAGAAAGAATTAAAGCGGCTGGAATACGAGAGTGAGAGAGAGGAAAAAGAAAGAGAAAGAGAGAGAGAGGAAAAAGAAAGAGAAAGAGAGAGCGAGGAAAAAGAAAAGGAGAGAGAAGAAGGGAGAAAAGAAAGAATAGCCCCGGCAGAACAAAAAGAAAAAAAAAGGGAGATACAGATCAGGGAAAAAGATAAAGAGAGGGAGTTTGAACTTCAGAAAATGGCCATGAAACATGAAAATCAGTTAAAATTGGCAGATGTAAAGGGAAACGTACAGTTGGATGATAGTGATGAGGATAGCGAGAAAGAGCGTCATAGTCGAAGGCTTGGTGGGGATCTGTTTAAATATGTCCAAGCATTGCCAAGGTTTGATGAGAAGGAAGTGGAAGCCTTTTTCATTTCATTTGAGAAGGTAGCTAAACAAATGAAATGGCCACAGGACATGTGCGTATTCCTGATTCAAACAAAGCTGGTAGGTAGAGCTAGTGAAGTGTTTGCATCACTACCGGAGGAGGTATCTGGAACGTATGAGGAGGTGAATAAATCCATCTTAAGTGCAGATGAGCTAGTTCCTGAAGCTTACCGACAAAGGTTTAGAAATGTAAGGAAATCATTTGGTCAAAAATACATGGAATTTGAAAGGCTCAAACAGAGTAATTTTGATAGGTGGATAAGGGCTTTGAAAACAGACCAAACGTATGAAGCTCCCAGACAAATTATACTTTTGGAGGAGTTTAAAAATTCAATTCCTGATGTAGTGAGAACTCATGTGGAAGAACAGAGGGTTAAAACTGTGAGATTAGCAGCGGAAATGGCAGATTATTATGAATTAGTTCATAAATCAAAGATTGGTTTCCGACATCAGTTTCAGCCGGTGAGGGATAGAAACTGGGGACATGAGGAATACTCAAGAGGGAGAGGTAAAGGTGATCTGATGGGAGACAATAAAGAGAGTGTACCTCAGATTAAAAAAGAAATCCAGGAGGGTGGAAAAGAAATGAAAAGTTTCCGATGTTTTCACTGTAATAAACTAGGCCATGTAAAAGTCACAGTGTTGGTGGTTGAAGAAAATCACTGGGAAGGCTGATGTGGTAAAACAGGATAAGACAGTGGGGTTTGTTAGAGTGGTAAAAGAAAGCCCAAGGGAAGCGAAGGAGGTGGAAATGATTGTCCAGCCTGTTCAAGAAGTAATTGTTAAGAAGGTGCCAGATGTGTTTAAAGAATTTACTTGTGTGGGTAAAGTTTACTCATGTGTATCAGGAGGAGCAGGTAAAGAAGTCACAATTTTAAGAGATACAGGGGCTAGTCAATCTTTAATGGCAAGAGATGATGTGTTATATAGTTTGGGAAGAATGTTGCCAGAAAAGGTGGTGATATGTGGAATTCAGGGTGAGAGGAGTAGCGTTCCATTATATAATGTAAGGTTGGAAAGTCCAGTGAAGAGTGGTGAAGTGGTAGTAGGAGTAATAGATAAACTATCTTGTCCAGGAATACAGTTTATCTTGGGTAATGATATAGCTGGATCGCAGGTGAGAGTGATGCCTACTGTGGTTGATAAGCCATTGAAAAATCAGTCAACTGAAGTGTTGAAGGACGGGATCTTTCCGGATTCTGTAGTAACAAGGTCGCAAAGTCACAGGTTAAGACAAGAGGAGAAATCAAAGAGTGAAGATGAAGTTGAAGTGCAATTATCAGAAACGATTTTTGATCAGATGGTTGAAAAAGAACACGAACAGGTGGAGGATGAAGCGGATATTTTTAGTTCAGGAAAATTGGCGGAGTTACAACAGAAAGATGTAGACATAAAACGGATATATCAGAAAGCATATACGGAAGAGGAATCTGAGATTATACCAGAGTGTTATTCCCATAAAAATGATGTCTTGATGAGAAAATGGAGATCTGTACATATGCAGGCAGATGAAAAGTGGGCAGAAGTTCATCAAGTAGTATTGCTGGTAGGGTATAGAAAGGAGGTGTTGTGAGTTGCACATGAGGTACCAGTGGGAGGTCATTTGGGAATAAGGAAAACTCAAGCTAAAATCCAGAAACATTTTTATTGGCCTGGACTACATAAAGATGTAGTTAAATTTTGTCAATCATGTCACACATGTCAAGTGATAGGGAAACGTCAAGCAGTGATAAAACCAGCACCCTTAATACCCATTCCAGCATTTGAAGAACCTTTTACAAAGGTCCTAATCGATTGTATAGGACCGCTTCCTAAAACAAAAAGTGGGAATCAATATCTTTTGACTGTAATGGATGTGCCTACTAGGTTTCCAGAGGCCATTCCAGTACGTAATATTACAGCTAAAAGGATTGTGGAGGAGTTACTTAAATTCTTTACTAGATATGGACTACCCACAGAAATTCAATTGGATCAAGGAACAAATTTTACTCCAAAGTTATTCAAAGTTATGGGTAGCTTAGGAATAAAACTATTTAAATCAACAGCGTACCATCCAGAATCGTAGGGAGCGTTAGAAAGGTGGCATCAGACATTAAAGACAATGTTGAGGGCGTATTGTCAAGATTATCCAGAGGATTGGGATAAAGGAATTCCATTTGTATTGTTTGCAATTAGGGATGCACCGAACGGGCCGGAGAGTGGATCTGAGTCCACAAAGATCAGCCATGATCTCATTAAATGGCGGAGCAGGCTCGAGGGGCCAGATGGCCTACTCCTGTTCCTAGTTCTTATGTTCTTATGAATGAGTCTACCAAATTTAGTCCCTTTGAACTAACTTTTGGTCATGAGGTAAGAGGACCACTTAAATTGATTAAGGAAAAATTAGTGGGTGAGAAATCGGAAATTACACTATTGGATTACGTGTCAAATTTTAGGGAATGATTAAATAGAGCAGGTGAATTGGCTAGACAACATTTAAAAGTTGCACAAAATGTGATGAAACGGGTAGCGGACAAGAAATCCAAAGTTCGTAGTTTTGCCACTGGGGATAAAGTTTTAGTGTTGTTACCAGTGGTAGGGGAGCCTTTAAAAGCTAGGTTTTGTGGACCGTATCAGATTGAAAGGAAACTAAGTGAGGTGAATTATGTGGTAAAAACACCAGATAGAAGGAAGACTCACCGAGTGTGTCATGTGAATATGCTTAAAAGGTACTTTGAAAGGGAAGGAGAGAAAAAGGAGGTTTTAATGATTCTAACTCAAAGTGACTAACCAAATCCAGATGACTGTGAATTTGACATACCTCAAATTAAATTGGAAAGTGAGGATGTTCTTAAAAATTGGGATGAATTGTTAAGTTACTTTCGAGAGGAAAAACGAACTGACCTGAAAAAGTTATTAATATCACATGGGAAAGTTTGTAGAGATAAATCGGGAAGTACTAAAATGGCTATACATGATGTAAATGTGGGAAATGCTGTTCCTATCAAACAACATCCATATAGACTTAATCCTTTAAAATTGGCACAGGTTAACAAAAAGATTGAGAGTATGCTTAAAAATGGTATAATTGAAGTGGGTTGCAGCCAATGGAGCTCACCCACAGTGATGGTACCCAACGGTTGTGTGTGGACTATCGAAAGGTGAATGCAGTTACAAGAACGGATTCTTATCCTATCCCACGTTTGAAGGATTGCATTGAGAAAGTGGGGCAATCTGCTTTTATTTCCAACTTCCAGACATAGAAGGAACATTGAAAACATCGTATGGAGTTCTTCGATTGACTTCAGGTGGCGGGTTTGGTGATGAACCTAGCCGAAAGTGAATTTGGAGAAGCCCGAATCACTTTCCTTGAGGAGTTTCCGGTATCCTCAAGACGAAGGGAAATAATGCGATTTCTTAGCATGAGTGGATTTGATCGAACAGCTGTGCAAAAGTTTTGTGGCGTCATTACTCCACTGATGGAATTGCTGAAGAAACGTAAAAAAAATTCAATGGACAGCGGACTTTCAACAGGCATTTGACTGCCTGAAAGCTGTGATCACCAATGTTCCTGTATTGGAGAATTGCAAGGGACTCTGTGGTCAGATTGAACTAAAGTATCTGATTCTAAAGAGAAATGCCGAGGAGTAGAGGAATGGATGGATCGTGCAGAGACTTTGTTCAAAGAGACTGTCGATCGAGAAGGATTTGGGTTGGAGGAAGAAGAACAAAGAAAAATGGACTATATTATTATACCTGTTTGACTGTGATTTTTTTTAAACGTAAAGGTATATTTACTGTGTACATTTCTTAGTGGATGGTGCAAAAGTGAAAAATGAAACCATCTTGAAGTTGATAGTTTTTTTTTCTTGGGGGGTGGTGTCATGTGAGAGTACCTTTAAGACATGGATGTTTAAGCAATGTACCTTTAAGAAAACAGTGATGTCAGAGAGTGGGTGGGGCTGAGGTCAGGTCAGCCATTTTGCAGTTTTGTTTTGCAGTTTGAAAAGCAGCTTGTGTGTGTCTGTGTTTGCAGTGAGCTGGATCTCTGCCATAAAAGACCATCTCTGGATCATTTGGGTGATTTAAACTTATAATAGTGAAGCCTTTAACCTGATGTGATTTTGTTTAAAAGTGTTTAAAAGTCTCTTGGAAGTTTGAAGGAACATTTTAAGGAATTATTTACTGTTGCAATATTTTCTGAGTTATCTTTGAAGTAAGGGGTGTTAAGAGATCCAATGTTTATTTAAGATGTTAAGTTGAGTTCATGGAATAAACAGTGTTTTGTGTTTAAAAACCCATGTGTCCATAATTGTAATCCCACACCTCAGGAAAAGGCCGTGTGCTAGGAAAAGCAGTAAATCCATGAAAGGGAGAGGTTGGTTGAACTCCATGATACATTTTGGGGTTCTGAAAACACCTCGCCCATAACACCTTCTATAGTCTAGGCTTGCTATGTCTGTGCATTCTACTATTCTTGGTCAGAAATTAAGTGCATAAGTTGAAATGTGTGAAATGATTACTTAGATCAGTTTATCTGAGGAACTAAAATTGCGTTAAGCGATTGGAATAATCTGACAAATAGAATAATGGTTGAAAAAAAATTACCAGGCCTCAAAATACTCCTCAATGGGAGAGCTCAGGTATCAGAAAGTTGAACTTTGACGGGTGAAAAAAATCTTCTCCCATGCTTGACTTTCTTTCTGACTCTAAAGTGTCAAACACTTTAGGGGAGAAATTAGTTGGCATCATATCTGATCTCCATTAAAAATAAGAGTTCAAGTCCAATTTCTAAGGATGATCTCTCACTTGAATATCTTGTGCCAGCTGGCCCAATTCCTCAGTCAGGATTCCATGCCAACTGAGAAAAAAATGGCAGAATATGTGTCACTCTGAGGAGGACTGTTGGAGGCTGCCAAAAAGCAGCAGAGATTTGTTATCTACCTCCAGTCTCTTGTGTTCCATTGGCAGCTGTGCCTTCAGCTTTGGAATTTCATCTTCAAACCACTCTCTGTCATGTCAACTCTGGAAACCATTCCTTCCTTGGCTTGGCATCAGCTTTACACCATGTCTCTGTGAAGTGTCTTAGGATGTTGATGTGTATCAAAAATGCGACATAAATACAAGCTGTTGTTCGAATCACAGAATCAGAGCAAAGAAGGACACTTGGTCCATCAAGATGAACTTAGTCCCTACTCTAGCTCTGCCATATTTTTTCCTTTATGGCGCTGATCCAATTACCTTTTGACATCCACAATTGAATCTGTCTCCATTAACCACTTCGGGTAACCACTTGCGTAAACAGGTTTTTCCTCATATAGTTGGTCTGTGTTTGTGGGTGCATGAGGAAGCATGACGATCATGGAATAATGGTGTCAGGTCAGAAACTTCCCTCAATGTCTAATACATGTCCATATCTCCGATGGGACGTAAATGCGTTGGAAGCAGTTCAGAAGGTTTCCTGGACTGGGGGGTTGTCTAATGGGGGTAAGGTTGGGGAGGTTAAGCTTGCATCTGCTGGATTTTAGAAGAGTATGAGACAGGGTGGATGTGGAGAGGATGTTTCCTCTTGTGGGAGAATCTAGAACTAGAGGGTTCACTGTTTAAAAATAAGGGGTCACCCATTTATGTCAGAGACGAGCAGAACTTTTTTTTCTCTAAGAGGGTTGCGCTTCATTGGAATTCTCTCCTTGAAAAGGTGATGGAAGCTGAGTCTTTGAATATTTTTAAGGCAGAGCTAGACAGATTATCGATCAACAAGGGGGTGAAATGTGATCGGGGTAGCTGACAATGTGGAGCTTAGGTTGGGAATGTGGAATAGATCAGCCATGACCTGAATGGCGGAAGAGGCTCAAAGGGCCAAGGGCCTACTCTTACTGTTGGTTCATATGTCCAGAGCCATCTGTGGAAAATTACAGTAATGGTGGTGATACGCAATCAATACACTTGAGTCCACGTGGAGTCATATCGATTCAGCTTTAATCAGATATAAGTGTACCCAGCAGCGAAGTTACAGAAGTGAAGGCTGCTGGGACGGCATTGGTTCTTATACCCCGCCTCTCAGGGCGGGGCTATGTACATTGCCCAATGGTAGACCCCGCGGTCTAGCCAATGGTTATTCCTCTCTCTGGTACCGCAATACCTGGCATTACCACATTCACCCCCTGTTAAAAAGAGAGTCGGCGGGGTGATGGCCAGTATTACTGTCACCTTTTCATGGCAGGACCAGGTATTGCAGGTACCATGCTATCGAGGGTTACAGAGAAAGTTCTTGCGTTGTTAATTTTCCTCATGGTGCTGCAATCAGACGATCGGGCGGCCTGGTCATCCTACTGGAGCGTCTAAGTATCGGCGGCGATCCTGGTGAGGGCCCCGGCAGTAGTGACTCCGGGAACGTGGTGTCTTCCTCCCAGGCAGTTTTGTCACCCCTAGGCGGCGCTGTAAGTTCGAAAGACGGGCAGTAGGAAGGGGTGCCTGTAGGGGGCGTTGGTGCCTGCTCGGCTCTGGGTCGGGGTTCTGGCGGCAGTACTGACCCTCCGGTCAGGTATGGAGGGGGGGGTGGCAGTGGCTCGGGCGCGCGTGGTGGTTGCACAGCGGGCGGCTGGAGGAATGGCTGAGGGTAGTCGTTGGATACCGCGTTCACCGCACGGGCGAGGCAGACCGCGGTATAGTGGCCTTTCTTGCCGCACCCTTTGCAGGTGACGGTGCGGGCCGGGCAGCGCGCGCACGTGTGATTCGCCTGGCCGCAGAAGAAGCAGCATTGGCCGGCGGTGGTAGCGGGGCGCCTTGCCGCGCAGGCCTGCGGAGTTAGCGGGTAAGTCTGGGGGTTAGGCGGATAAGTCTGGGGGGCTGCCGCGGCGGGGTGCCACGCAGCCCAGGGGGGCGCGGTGCGCACGGGGGCGTACGTAAGGGCGTTTTTGTACGCCACGTCCATGGACCCTGCCAGGGCCTGGGCCTCGGTGAGGCCCAGCGTCTCCATTTCGAGCAGCCTTCGGCGAATGTCGGGGGAGATCATACCTGCCATGAAGGCGTCTCGAATTAAAAGTTCGGAGTGCTCGTTCGCCGTCACCGCTGGGCAGCCGCAGTTTT
The DNA here is from genome assembly GCF_047496885.1 of Scyliorhinus torazame. Lineage (NCBI taxonomy): Eukaryota > Metazoa > Chordata > Chondrichthyes > Carcharhiniformes > Scyliorhinidae > Scyliorhinus > Scyliorhinus torazame. The sequence continues at coordinate 36,218,490 of NC_092715.1, read as the reverse complement.
GGCCCAGCACGATCAGTGCCCTGTAGAAATCTTCTAGCGTCTCATCTGGACTCTGTCGTCTCATTGCCAGCAGGTGACGGGCGTAGACCTGATTAAGTGGACGAATGTAGTGTCCTTCCGGCAGTTCCATGGCTTTATCATAGTTCGCCGCCACTTCGATCAAGGGGTAGATCGCCAGGCTGATCCGCGAGCGTAGGAGGTGCATTTTCTGCCTTTCCATGGGGGTGTCGGCAGCCGTCTCGAGGTAGCTCTGGAAGCACGCCAGCCAATGCTTAAAAATCTCGGTAGAAATTTCTGCGTGCGGGCTGAGCTGAAGGCACGTCGGCTTGATGCGGAGATCCAGCCTTCAGAAGTACTTATCTGATTAAATTGATACGCAATCAATACGCTTGAGTCCACGTGGAGTCGTATCGATTCAGCTTTAATCAGATAGAACTGTAACCAGCAGCGAAGTTACAGAAGTGAAGGCTGCTGGGACGGCATTGGTTCTTATACCCCGCCTCTCAGGGCGGGGCTATGTACATTGCCCAATGGTAAACCCCGCGGTCTAGCCAATGGTTATTCCTCTCTCTGGTACCGCAATACCTGGTATTACCACAGGTGGAAAACCAGGTTAAATGAAGTAAGTTTAAATGATTACTTGCCCCAATTGTGGTATTATATTTTTGAGATTTTCCGACATCTTCTATTTTTATTTCAGATTTCCAGTATCCACAGTATTTTGCTTTTACAATAAAAGAAACCAGTGCTGACAGGCAAAATCTGTCATATTATAGATTCTATTGTCTCTTTCCTCTTTAGTCATCCATGACCTTACTTGGCAAATGGAGTTCTTATCCCTGAAGGGCATTTCCTGATTCTGTGTCGCACTCAATACTTTTTGATTACCTCCCACTTATCTTCTGGTGTTTTACTGATTTACAGATTTGCCCAATTGAATGTGAGCAGTCTCTGTTTCATCGCAGCTCAGTCAGCCTTGCCTTGCAAACGCTGCATTAAACACGGTCATATTATAATCACCGTTAGATAAATGTCCACATTTCCATCCCATCCCACTGCCCCCTCCTGAACAGAAGTCACCCCAGGCTAAATTTAAATTGATGTCACTTGCTCTTCCTAATGAGCAGTTAAATGTAAACAGACATTCTATTTGTTTGTTCTGAGCCATTACCTGGTGGACTACCTGAGTACCATGACCTCCTAGCATCTCAAACAAAAATAGTGAGCATCGGCTTCAGATAAAATGTCAAAACTCTCCCTGATTCTCAATGTCGCGCAATTGCAACGTCTGCCTGAGTACCATTGACAAAAATGAATGACTGTTTATTTGACTACATTTTGTGTAGATGGCTGGTATAATTCAGTTGGCTGGACAGCTGGTTTGTGATGCAGAGTGCGGCCAACAGCGCGGGTTCAAATCCCGTACCAGCTGGGGTTATTCATGATCCTTGCCCCCTCGCCGGAGGTGTGGTGACCCTCAGGTTAAATCACCACCAATCAGCTCTTCCTCCTCAAAGGGGAAAGCAGCCTATGGTCATCTGGGACTATGGCGACCATACTTACTTAGATTTTGAGTACATTTTTGTGTCGTTAAAACAACAGAACTCGTCACACAACAGTCTTGCGTGTTGCTTAAAGTGGCAGTACAAAAGGAAAGGAGCGACCTTCAGTTACTAACCATGTGAAAGCAGCTTCTCCTTAGTTACGCAAGCAAAACCCTTATATCAGAGTCCTTTTACAGTCTGGAGACCTCCAAGAACCATTTCAGTACTTTTGGAATGTGTAACATACAGAGCACAGTAGCCAATTTGCACAAAGCAAGGTGCCACAAATGATAAAATGTCCATGTAATTTGTTTAAATGAGGCCACTTAAAGGGTAAATGTTGAGCAGGACTCCAGGTCGAATTCCCTTCTTTTTCTTCAACATAGTACAGTTGCGACTTGAGAATTTTAATTTTATTCATTTACGGATTGTGGGTGTTGCGGGTTATGTCAGCATTTATTGCCCAGCCCTCATTGCCCTTGAGAAAATAGTTGTGAACTTCCTTCTTGAACCACTACAGTTCCTAAGGCGTAGGTACACCAACAGTGGTGTTAGAGAGGGAATTCCAGGATTTTGGTCCAGAGACAGTGAAGGATGGTGAGTGACGTGGAGGGTGACCTCCAGGTGGTGATGTTCCCAGGTATCTTCTGCCCTTGTCTTTTTACATGGTAGTGGTCATGGGTTTGGAAGGTACTGACTAAGGAACCTTGGCGAGTTACTGCAGTGCATCTTGTAGATGGTACATACAGCTACCACTGATCGACAGCGATGGCGGGTTTAGCCATCTAAAATGGCCACCTGCAAAGGACCATGGGAAGTGTGGTCAGCTTGGACACAAAGCGGTACATCGCCCCTGTGTATTGTGCAAAGAAGCCAGACTTGACTGAAACTCATATCCATTAGGAGTCAATCATCATTTCCCCCAGGACAATAGAGTTTGAATCAAGGAGTTACAACAGTAGCAAACTAACCGGCGCCACTCCCCCTTATTTGGAAAGGCCTACGTCATATGACAAGGGTAGCTGCGACCTGCCCAGCCACCGAGGTATCCGCCGCCTATTTGGCCAGGATCAATGAGGGTGATCGAAACCCTATCAATCTATTGGATCTGGAGTTAGGACCGCCCCAAATGGAGCAAAAGCCCAGGGGGATAAGAAGAACTGCAAACCGATGGCCTCTTTTGGACCACTTGCAGCATATCAACTAGCCAAGTTCAAGGACCTGCGATCGCTACCTGAAGGACAAGCCCAGCCAAGAAGAACCTGAAGACTTCCAGCCGACCCACGTGGACACAGATAAAGGCCTTATCTCCCGCACAGAGCCGGTCACCCCAAAGTTAAGTAAAGGTCATCTTAGTTATTAGGTCTAGTTTAGTGTGTAGTTGTGTGTATTATTGCATATAGTAATAAGTCTTGTGTTAATAAACTGTCTTTGAACTAATACACTAGTTGTGTGGTCATTCGGTCAATATAGGAAACAGCTTGTGGTTCACATCAAAATATAGAAGTTAACATTGTCATGAGAATATCGCTTTAAGAAATGGTTAGCTGCTCATGTTACTGCAGTGATGTCAGAGTGTGGGTGGAGCTGAGCTCTGGTTCTGCTTTTTAGTTTCACTTTGAGAAAAGCTGGGTGTGTCTGACTTTTTGGTTTCGTTTTGCAGTGTGTTGCAGCTGAAGTCAGGAAAAGCAGCTGTACTGTTGATCTCTGCCATGAAGGACTATCTCTTCATCATTTGGTGAATTCAGAATTATAAATGTTTTAGTATTGAATGTAAACTCTGATGTGCTTCTGTTTAAAGGTTTGTTAAGTCTTTTGGGTGTAAAAGGACAGCATACAGGTTACTTAGTGTTGTATTCTTTGGGGGTTATCTTTGAATTAATGGTTGCTAAGATATTCAGAGTTTGTTTTAAAACGGTTAGCTTGAGTTCATAGAATAAACACTTATGCTTTAAAAAAGAACTTTTCCATTTCTGAAGTACCACACTTGTAGAGTGGGCCGTGTGCTCCCCATACCACAATCTATTAATAGTTGTGGGTCAGGTGAGCTACATGATACACTTTGGGATTCTCTAAACCCTAACCCATAACAACATTTATTGGCGATCACCTTTATTGATCCTGGCCAATTAGGGGGCGGATACGTCGCTGGCTGGGCGGGTCCTAGCTACCGTTGTCATATGCATGTAGGCCTTTCCAAATAAGGAGAAGTGGTGCCAGTTAGTCCTCCTCACTCCTTGATTCAAACTCTATTATCCTGGGGGAAATGATGATTGACTCCTAATGGATACAAGGTTCAGTCAAGTCTGGATTTTTTGCACAATACACAGAGGCTGTGTACCTCTCTGTGTCCAAGCTGACCACACTTCCCATGGTCATTTTCAGGTGGCCATTTTAGATGGCTACAAGGGATTGAATGTTTGTGGAAGAGTGAGCAATCAAACGGCTGCTTTGTCCTGGATGGTGTCGAGTTTCTTGAGTATTGTTGGAGTTTCAATTATCCAGGCAAGTGGAGAGTATTCCATTACCCTCCTGAATTGTGCCTTGTAGATGGTGGACAAGTTTTGGGGAGTCAGGAGTTACTCGCTACTGGATTCCTCGCCTTTGACCTGCTCTGGTAGCCATAGTATTCCTATGGCGAATTAAATTCAGTTTCTGGTCAATGGGAAATTCAGTGACATTAATGACATTCAATTTTAAGGTGCGGTGATTAGATCCTCTCTTGTTGAGATAGTCATTGCTTGGCACTTATGTGGCCCAAAAGTTACTTGCCACTTGTCAGCCCAAACCTGTATATTTTCCAGGTCTTTCTGCATTTGGACATGGACTGTTTCAGTGTCTGAGGCGTCCTGAATGATACTGAACATTGTACAGTCTTCAGTGAAAATCCCTGCCTCTGACCTTGGGCGAAATTCTCCGTAATCGGCGCGATGTCCGCCGACCAGCGCCAAAAACGGCGCAAATCAGTCCGGCATCGCGCCGCCCCAAAGGTGCGGAATCCTCCGCATCTTGAGCGGCCGAGCCCTAACCTTTAGGGGCTAGGCCCGCGCCGGACTGATTTCCACCCCGCCAGCTGGCGGGAAAGGCCTTTGGTGCCCCGCCAGCTGGCGCGGAAATGACATTGCCGGGCGGCGCATGCGCGGGAAGGAAAAGAGTGCCCCCACGGCACAGGCCCGCCCGAGGATCGGTGGGCCCCGATCGCGGACCAGGCCACCGTGGGGGCACCCCCCAGGGCCAGATCGCCCCGCGCCACCCCCAGGACCCCGGAGCCCGCCCGCGCCGCCTTGTCCCGCCAGTAAGAGAGGTGGTTTAATCCACGCCAGTGGGACAGGCATTCCAGCAGCGGGACTTTGGCCCATCCGGGCCGGAGAATCGCCGGGGGGGCCCGCCTCCCGGCGCGGCACGATTCCCGCCCCTGACGAATCTCCGGTGCCGGAGAATTTGGCAGGGGCGGGATTCACGCCAGCCCCCGGCGATTCTCCGACCCGGCAAGGGGGGGTTGGAGAATCCCTCCCCTTATGTTGGAAGAAAGGTCATTGATAAAGATGGTTGGCCCTAGGAGACTGCCCTGAGGAACTCAACAGTGATGTCCTGGAGCTGAGTAGATTTACCTCAACCACCATAATCATCTTCCTTTGTGCCATGTAGAACTTCAACTAGTGGAGGGTTTTCCTTCTGATTCCCATTTGGCAAATCCCATTCTGCTGAGGCTCCTTGATGTCAATGGTGGTTACTCTCGCCTCACATTTGGCATTCAACCCTTTTGTTCATATTTGATCCAAGGCTGTAATGAGATCAGGAACTAAGTGACTCTGGCGAAACCCAAACTGAGAGTCAGCGAGCAGATTATTGCTGAGTAACTGCCGGTTGATAGCACTGTTCATGACACCTTCCAATCTTCCAATTCTTCACACTCAACAATTTTTACAGATGTACCATAGAAAGCATCCTATCTGGCTGCTTCACAGCCTGGTATGGCAACTGCTCGGCCCAACACCGTAAGAAACCACAGAGAGTCGTGAACACAGCCCAGTCCATTATGTGAACCCGCCTCCCATCCATTGACTCTGTCTACACTTCCCGCTGCCTTGGGAAAGCGGGCAGCATAATCAAAGACCTCTCCCGCCTGGGTTATTCTCTCTTCCAACACCTTCCATCTGGCAGGAGATACAAAAGTCTGAGAACACAGAATTACAGATTCAAAACCAGCTTATTCCCTGCTGTTAGCAGACTCCTGAATGATCCTCTGATGGACAGAACTGATCTCTCCACGCATCTTCGCTACAGAGTCATACTGTGCTCTGTATGCTTCACCCGATGTCTATGTCTATGTATTTACATTGTGTATTTGACGTATGTCCTATGTTTTTCATGTATGGAACGATCTGCCTGGACTGTACGCAGACAATACTTTTCACTGTACCTCGGTACACATGACAATAAATCTATATCTAAATCTTTCATCACTTTGCTGATGATCAAGAGTAGACTGATGGGATAGTAATTGGCTGGGTTGGATTTGTCCTGTTTCTTGTACACAGAACATACCTAGGCAAATTTCCATATTGTCAGCAGATGCCAGTGCTGTAGCTGTATTGGAACAACTTGGCTGGGGGCCTGGCAAATTCTAGAGCACAAGTCTTCAGTACTATTGCCGGAATATTGTCAGGGCCTATAGATTTAACAGTATCCAGAGCCTTCATCCATTTCTTGATGCCACGTGGAGTGAATCGAATTGGCTGAAGACTGACATCTGTGATGCTGGGGATGTCTGGAGGAGGCCGAGATAGATCATCCACTCGGCACTTCTTTTTTAAAAATTTACATTACTCAATTCATTTTTTTCTTCAATTAAGGGGCAATTTAGCGTGGCCAATTCACCTACCCTGCACATCTTTGGGTTGTGGTGGTGAGACTTATGCAGACATAGGGAGAATGTGCAAATTCCACACGGACAGTGACCCGGGGCCGGGAACGAACCTGGGTCCTCGTCGCCATGAGGCAGCAGTGCTAAACACTGCGCCATCGTGCCGCCCCCCCATTCCCCCCATCTCCGCCCCCTCACCCCCACACCCACTCAGCACGTCATAATAATAATCTTTATTGTCACAAGTAGGCTTCCATTAACGCTGCAATAAAGTTACTGTGAAAATCCCCTAGTCGCCACACTCCGGCGCCTGTTCGGGTACACAGAGAGAGAATTTAGAATGTCCAATTCACCAAACAGCACGTCTTTCGGGACTTGTAGGAGGAAACCAGAGCACCCGGAGAAAACCCACGCAGACACGGGGAGAACGTGCAGACTCCACACAGACAGTCACCCAAGCCGGGAATCGAACCTGGGACCCTGGAGCTGTGAAGTAACAGTACTAACCACTGTGCTACCGTGCTGCCCTCTGGCTGAAGATTATTGCAAATGTTCCAGCTTCACCTTTTGCACTAAAGTGCTGGGCTCCTCCATCATTGAGGATGGGGATATTTGTGGAGCCTCCTTCTCCAGTGAGTTGTTTAATTGTACACCACAATTCATGTCTGGATGTGGCAGGACTGCAGAGCTTAGAGCTGATGCGTTGATTGTGGAATCGCTTAGCTCTGTCTGTCACTTTCTGCTTGTGCTGTTTGGCATGCAAGTAGTCCTGTGTTGTAGCTTCATCAGGTTGACACCTCATTTGTAGGTGCGCCTGGTGCTGCTCCTAGCATGCCCACCTACACTCTTCATTGAACCAGGGTCTGATCCCCTGGTTTGGTGGTAATAGTAGCGTGGGGGATATGCCAGGCCATGTGGTTTCAGATTGCGGTTGAGTACAATTCTGCTGCTGATGAAGGCCCAAAATGCCTAATGGATGCCCAGTCTTGAGTTACTAGATATATTCAAAGTCCATTCCATTTAGCACAGTATTAATGCCACACAACTCAATGGAGGATATCCTCATTGTGAAGACGGGACGTTGTCTTCACAGGGACTGTGTGGTGGTCACTCCTGCTGATACTGTCATGGACAGATACATCTGCAGCTGGCAGGTTGGTGAGGATGAGATCAAACATGCTGTTCCTTCTTGTTGGTTCCCTCACCACCTGTCATAGACCCAGTCTAGCAGTTATGCCCATTAGGACCCAGCCAGCTTTGTATGAAGCGGGAGAATCCATCAAAGAAAGTCGTACAATGTTGGTCTGAGGAATCGGATGACCTTGTACTGGACTGGTCAGTATTTAAAATCTCTGCGACCCGCCTGAACGAGTACGTCACTACAGTCACTGACTTCATTAGTAAGTGTGTAAAAGACTGTGTGCCAAAGGAGCAAATCCGCATGTTTCCCAACCGTAAATCCTGGATAAACAGGGATATCTACTGTTTGCTGAAGTCTAGGTCTGAGGCGTTCGAGTCAGGCGACTCTGACCTATACAAGAAAGCCAGATATGATCGAAGGAGATCCATCAAAGATGCCAAAAGACTGTACCGGACCAAGCCCGAGTCCCAGGCTAGCCACACGGACCCCCGCCGACTATGGCAAGGTCTGCAAGACATAACGGGTTACAAGATGAAGGCATGTAAAATCGCCGGCTCCAGCACACCCCTCCCCGATGAGCTCAACGCATTCTATGCCCGCTTTGAGCAATAGGTCAGTGAGAGCACGCTTTCCACCCTGGAAGCCTCGGATGAACTTGTATCTGAGGTCACCACCGTCAGAGCAGCCTTCTCAAAGGTCAACCCACGGAAAGCCACTGGCTGCAATAGGTCCACAGCAGACACCATCTCCCTGGCCCTGCAATCAACACTGGAACACCTAGATAACAAAGACACTTATGTCAGACTGCTATTTATTGACTACAGCTCAGCCTTCAACACTATTATTCCTACGAAACTCATCTCCATACTCCATGACCTTGGCCTCGGCTCCTCCCTCTGCGACTGGATCCTAAACTTCCTAACCCACAGGCCACAATAAGTAAGGACAGGCAACAACATCTCCTCCACGATCATCCTCAATACCGGTGCCCCACAAGGCTGTGTCTCCAGTCCTCTACTATACTCCTTATACACCCATGACTGTGGCTAAATTACCCTCCAACTCGATTTTCAAATTTGCTGATGACACCACCGTAGTGGGTCGGATTTCAAACAATGACAAGACAGAGTACAGGAATGAGATAGAGAACCTGGTGAACTGGTGCGACGACAATATCAATGTCAACAAAATGAAGGAGATTGTCATCGACTTCAGGAAGGGTAGTGGAGAACATGCCCCTGTTGACATCAATGGGAATGAAGTAGAAATGGTCGAGAGCTTCAGGTTTTTAGGTGTCCAGATTACCAACAACCTGTCCTGGTCCCTCCATGCCGACACTATAGTTAGGAAAGCACACCAACGACTCTACTTTCTCAGAAGACTAAGGAAATTTGGCATGTCAGCTAGAACTCTCACCAACTTTTATAGATGAACCATTGAAAGCATTCTTTCTGGTTGTATCACAGCTTGGTATGGATCCTGCTCTGCCCAAGACTGCAGAAAACTACAAAAGGTTGTGAATGTAGCCCAGTCCATCACGCAAACCAGCCTCCCATCCATTGACTCTGTCTATAATTCCCGCTGCCTCGGAAAGGCAACCAGCATAATTAAAGACCCTCTGCACCCCGGACATACTCTCTTCCACCTTCTTCCGTCAGGAAAAAGATACAAAAGTTTGAGGTCACAAACCAACCGACTCAAGAACAGCTTCTTCCCTACTGCCATCAGACTTTTGAATGGACCTACCTTGTATTAAGTTGATCTTTTCTCTATACCCTAGTTATGACTGTAACATTGCATTCTGTAATCTCGCCTTCCTCCCCTATGTACGGTGCGCATTGTTTGTGCAGCATGCAAGAAACAATACTTTTCACTGTATACTAATACATGTGACAATAATAAATCAAATCAAATCAAATCAAAATGTAGTGGTACTACTAAGCCACTCTAAAAGGTGAGCATTGAAGTCCCCAACCCAGAGTACATTCTGCGCCCTTGCTACTCTCAGTACTTCCTCCAAGTGGTGTTCAATAAGGAGGAGTACTGATTCATCAGCTGAGGTTGGACGGTACAGGTAATTAGCAGGACTTTCCCTGCCCATGTTTGACCTGTTGGCAAAAAACGTTGTTGTGTCTGCAATCACTTTTGAGGACACCCAGGCCAACTTCCCTCCTGACGGTACCACCACCTCTGCTGGGTTTGTCCTGCCGGTTAGACAGGGCATACCCAGCAATAGTGATAGTGGGGTCTATGTCGTGGTCTGTAAGGTAGGGTGGCACAATGGCACAGTGGTTAGCACTTCTACCTGTAAGCTGCAGGGTCCCACGGTCGATTCCCGGCTTGGGTCACTGCCTGTGTGGAGTTTGCACGTTCTCCCCGTGTGTACGTGGGTTTCCTCCGGGTGCTCTGGTTTCCTCCCACAGTCCAAAAATATGCAGGTTAGGTGGATTGGCCGTTCTAAATTTCCCCTTAGTGTCCAAAAGGTTAGGTGGGTTACGGGGATAGGGGGTGGCGTGGGCATAGTAGGGTTCACATTCCAAGGGCCGGTGCAGACTCGATGGGCCAAATGGCCTCCCTCTGCATTGTAAATTCTATGAATCTATGTATGATTCCATCAGTATGCCTATGTCAGGCTGTTGCTTGACTAGTCTGTGACACAGCTGTCCCAACTTTGGCATCAGCCCATGATGTTCGTAACGAGGACCTTAGAGGGTCACCGGTGCTGAGGTTGATGCCGGCTGGTCCATCCGGTTTCAGTCCTTTTTGCTCCCATTCTGGTGGTTGATTATAACTGCGTAGCTTGCTAGTCCATTTCAGAGGGCATTTCAGTGTGAACCACACAGTGCTGTGGGTCTGGAGTCACATGTGGGCCAGACCAGGTTAGGTCGCCAGGTTTCCTTTCCAAAAAGGACATTAGTGAACCAGGTGGGTTTTTACAACAATCGACAATGATTTTATGGTCATCATTAGACTTTTAATCTCGGGCATTTTTATTGAATTCAAATTTCACCATCAGCCATGGTGGGATTCGGACCCCGATCCCCAGAGGATTATGCTGGGTTTCGAATTCAAGCACATGTTCTGCAAAAGGATTATGGGGATTCTTGATTACCCTGGCGTCAGATTTTTATAAACATCAATGTGGAGGATCCCTACAGGACAGAAGGAGGCCATTCAGCCCATCAATCCTCCGAAAGAACACTCTACCTCGGCACACTCCCCCACCCTATCCCTGTAACCCTGCATATTGAACATAGCCAACCCAACTAACTTGCACATCTTTCCAGCAAACCATCAAAGGGGACGTCATGCAGATTGAAGTTTGCAGCAACGTAAGAATGTAGTGAAAATAATTAGTGATTTTTAAGTGACTAAACCTCCATGGACTGAGATTGCATGTGGGTTGGGCTGGTGCCTGGTGACACTGACCCCCTCCACCACCAGAATCTCCAGGGTAATTGAGAGTGGCCAATGGCTGCAAATGCTATTGGGGGCTTCTTTGGATATACAGAGGAGTCTCCACGACTTGTTGAAAATTGCATCTCCTCCATCGGGTTTGTGGATGGGTCTCCAGCTGAAATTTTGGCAGTGGGCCTGCAGAACCCTCATGGGAGCTCAGCTGTTTTAGCTATGAGCTTAGCCCTCACTTAAGAAACCACTCCTCGACACACATCTATTAACTGTGACAAAGTTTAACAAAATGAGGGCAAAAAAAGGTTAGGTTTCGGAAGATTAATTATATTGATTGCTCTTGAATTATTGGGCAGCATTAATCATTACATGGATCCTGCTCACTTAGTCATTAAGCTGTTGTGATGAATATTTGAGTACCAGACTAATGTTGTTTTAAGTTTAAATTATGCAGGTTGTGCTAGAGTAAATGAGGATCAACTGCTTTCACTGGGAAGTGGGTCAGTAATCAAAGGCCACAGATTTAATATAATTGGCAAAAGAACTAGTGGGGAGATGAGAAGAGATTTTTTTCATAACGGGCTGTGCATCGCTGGTAAGGACAGTGGAAATAGTTGCTATGGTAACTTCGTCAGGGAATAGAATAAATACTTGAGAAGGGAAACGAAATACAGGGCTAGAGGGAAAGGACAGGGGCAATGGAACTAATTGGATAACGCCTTCAAAGACCCAACAGAGGCATGGTATGACAAATGGATAACGATAAACAAGGTCATCTGTGTGTAGATCCACAAGGGATGGGAGAGGTCCTAAATGAATATTCCTCGTCAGTATTTACTGTTGAGAAAGGCACGAATGTTAGGGAAATGGTAGATCAAATCAGGGCAGGACACACTCAGTTAATGGTAGGGAGTTGGGGGGAGCGACAGAACAAAGAGATCAAGGGGTACATGTTCATAGCTCCTTGAAGGTGGAGTCGCAGCTGGACAGGGTGGTGAAGAAGGCATTCAGCGTGCAAGGTTTTATTGGTTAGAATATTGAATACAGGAGTTGGGACGTCTTGTTGAAGTTGTAAAAGACATTAGTAAGACCACATGTGGAATACTGTGCACAGTTCTGGTCACCCTATTATAGGAAGGATATTGTTGAACGAGAAAGAGTGCAGAAGAGATTTAGGAGGATGCTACCAGGACTTGATGGTCTGAGCTATAAGGAGAGGTTGGATAGACCTTTTTCCCTGGAGCGTAAGAGGCTTAGGGGTGAACTTATAGAGGTCTATAAAATAATGAGGGGCATAGATAAGGTAAATAGTCAACATCTTTTCCCAAAGGTCGAGAAGTCTAGAACTAGAGTTCATAGGTTTAAGGTGAGAGGGGAGAGATACAAAAGAGACCAGAGGGGAAATTCCTTCACACAGAGGGTGGTGAGCATCTGGAACAAGCTGCCAGAGGCAGTGGTAGAGGTGGGTACAATTTTTTCCTTTAAAACCAGTTAGACGGTTACATGGGCAGGGTGGATATAGAGGGATATGGGCCAAATGTGGGCAAGTGGGACTACCTTAGTGATAGAAACTGGGCGGCATGGACACGCTGGGCCAAAGGACCTGTTTCCATGCTCGAAACAGCTGTGACACCATGACTCTTCTCCTCGTCTGTATCATTGCACAAAATCCCATTCAAAACAGAGACAGGAAAAAACTGTCACGTGTGGAGGGGACAATCAGTCAGTTGGTCATCATAAGCCATTTGTAAAAAATGACTCAACCAATCACAATCTCTAACAGGTCCTGTACTTCGCTTCTTGTCGTTCCTTTTGGATATTCTGTTCTTTATCTCAGTTTGGATTGTCGCTCGTAGGGTTGTAAAACAAGGAAAGGGCGATTAGGGATGATCATTGGATGCTTTGCACATGAGTAGTGGGAGGGAGAACAACCAGAGCGAGATTGATTGATTGATATTTATTGTCACATGCACCGAAGTACAGTGAAAATTGTTTTTCTGCGGCCAAGGGAACGTACACAGTATGTACATAGTAGACACAGCCAGAGTGAGTGTGAGTATCGGGAATTTGGAGCAAAGTGGGAATTTGGTGCAGAGCAGAAGGAGATGCTTTTTGCATTTCTCCTTGTTATTATCTTCAGAGAGTAGTCTTGCCCTGGTGCAGCAGTAGGGGCTACAAGGGAGAGAGCTGATTGGTAAGTTGTGGGTAAGGTCGGGTAAATATTTACTACTTTTATCACTTGCAGTCTTTTTGTGGTTATAATTTGTCAGGGATATATTTGGTAGTAAAGAGGGCCCTGAAGAATTGGATATTATCTGATATCAAGCATCTTCCAAAGGTTTAATTTAAAGGGGAAAGTCATTGCAGGAGATCTCAAAGCCTTGGTTTTCTCCTTGTGTTCCATGTGTGAAACCGAGAACATTTGCAGTGCCCGGGGCCAGCATGATGGGCAGTAAGTGTTTCCAGCTGCAGCTCCTGGAAGCCTGGGTTCGGAGCTGGGGCAGTGGCTGGGGACACAGTGAAGAATCAGCGAGGTGGCGATGATCATGAATATCATGTGTAGAGAGGTGGCCACACTGCAGGTCAGACTTCGCAGGCAGGCATGGAATGGGTGGCCACCAGGCAGAGCTAGAGGACTAGGCAGGCAGTGCAGGAATCTCCTGTGACCATTCCCCTGCAAAAACTGATATACCATTTTGGATACTGTTGAGGGGAATTGCCTCTTACAGGAAAGTAGCAACAGTCAAATGTTTGCACCATGGTTGGTTCTGCTGCAGAGGGGAGGAGCAAAACGTGTTAGAGGGCAATAGTTCATAGAATTTACAGTGCAGAAGGAGGCCATTTGGTTCATCGAGTCTGTACCGGCAATTGGAAAGAGCACCCCACCCAAGCCCACACCTCCATCCTATCCCCGTAACCCCATCTAACCTTTTGGACACCAAGGGGCCTTTTAGCTTGGCTAATCCACCTAACCTACACAACTTTGGGCTGTGGGAGAAAACCGGAGCACCCGGAGGGAACCCACGCAGACACGAGGAGAACATGCAAACTCCGCACTGACAGTGACCCAAGCCGGGAATCGAACCCGGGACCCTCGTGCTGCAAGGCAGCGATGCTAACCACTGTGCTACAGTGCCACCCAATAGTTATAGGGCATGCGCTTGTAAGTGGGATAGATAGGTGTTTTTGTGGTCACAAACAAGACTCCAGGATGGTATGTTGCCTCCCTGGTGTTCATGCTAAGTATGTCTCCGAGCAGCTACAGGACACTCTGGAGGAGGAGGGTTGTGGTACACATTGATACAAGCAACATAGGTAAAAAAAAAACAGGGATGAGGTCCTAAAAGCACAACATAAGAAGTTAGGATAAAAGTTGAGAAGTAGGTTTCAAAGGTAGTGATCTCAAGATTACTACTACAGATAGTCAGAGTAGAAATAGCAGGATATATTGGATGAATATGTGGCTGAAAAAATGGTGTGGAGCGAGGGTTTCAGATTCCTAGGGCATTGCGACCGGTTCTGGGTGAAGTGGGAACAAGTACTACTGCAGCTATTAACAGTATATATGTCAATGATTTAGATGTAATATCTCCAAATTTTCAGATGATATAAAGCTACATGGGCAGGAGGGTGAGCTGCGAGGAGGATGCAGAGATCCTTCCATGGGATTTGAACAACTTGGGTGAGTGGGCAAATGAATGGCAGATGCAGCATTATTTGGATAAATGTGAGATTATTCACCTTGGCAGCAGAAACGGGAAGGGAGGTTATTACCCAAAATGCCATAAATTAGGAGAGGGCAAAGTGCAACACTACCTGGCAGACAGTCGCTGAAGGTAAGCATGCAGGTGGAGCAAACACTAAAGAAGGCCTTCATAGCAAGCGGATTCGAGTACAGGAACAGGGATGCCTTGCTGCAATTATACAGAGTCTTGGTGAGGCCATACCTGAAATATGATGTGCAGTTTTGGTCTCCTTATCTGAGGAAGGATGTTCTAGCTATAGAGGGAGTGCAGAGAAGGTTCACCAGACTGATTACTGGGATGGCAGGACTGATGTATGAGGAGAGTTTGAGTTGATGAGGATTGTATTCGCTGGAGTTCAGAAGAATGATGGGGGATCTCACAGGTACCTATAAAATTCTAACATGACTAGACAGGGGAGAGGCAGGAAGGGTGTACCTGATGATGGGTGTGTCCAGAACAAGGGGTCATATTCAGAGGATGTGGAGGGAGACCATTTAGGATAGAGATTACGAGAAATTTCTTCACCCAGAGTGTGGTCGGCCTGTGGAATTCGTTACCACAGAACGCAGCTGAGGCCTGAGCATTGTACATTGTATGTTTTCAAGAAGCAGTTGACAAAGCACTTGGGGTGAAGGGGATGGAAGATGGGAGCAGGCCATTGAGTTGAATGATCTGCCATGATCATAGTTAATGGTGGAACAGGTTGAAAGGGTCGAAAGGCCTCCTCCTGCTGCTATTTTCCGTGTTTCTATGCTGTCCGAGGCAGTAATACCCAATCCCATCAATACATAAAAGGAAGCAAGAGTCATACTCATGCAGTTTTCCCTTGCCTCATCATCCCGTGTGCCATTTCTGCCTTCCACACTACGACAGACATATGAATATATGAATTAGGAGTTGGGGCAGGTCACTTGATCTCTCGAGCCAGCTCCACCACTCATTAAGAACATGGTTGATCTGACTGTGACCTCCCACCTGTCCTGGATAACATTCCCCCTTCCCCACTTGTTCATTAATAATCTATCTACCTTGGCCTTGAAAATATTCAAAGACTCTGCTTCCACTGCCTTTTCAGGAATGGAGTTCTAAAGAGAAAACAAATGTTCTTGTCTCTATCTTAAATGGATGATCCCTTGTTTCTAAAAAGTGACAGCCTAGTTCTAGATTCTCCAACAAGAGAAACATCCTCTCAACATCGATACTGTAAGTACCCATCAGAACCTCAACCGGTTCAAACTCTTCCCCTTCTAAGCTCCTATAGATACAAGTCTAACCTATCTAAACGCTCATCAGAAGACTTCCCGTCCATTCCAGAACCCTCACAATAAGTGATAACATTCTATTAGCTTTCCTGTTACTTGCTGTATCTGCATACAAGCCCTTTGTGATTCATGGACTAGGACACCCAGATCCCTCTGCAAATCAGAGGGCAGCAATTTCTCACCATTTAAATAATAAGTTCCTTTTTTATCCTTCCTGCCAAAATGGACAAATTCCCATTTTCCCACATTATACTCCATCTGCCAGATTTTTGCCCACTCGTTTAACTTTTCTCTTCCCCTTTGTAGCCTCCTTATTTCTCTTCACAACTTACTTTCCGACTTAACTGTGTGTCATCGCAAATTTAGTAATTTTGCTCCCTTCATCCCAATCATTTATATAAATTGCAAACAGTTGAGGGCCCAACACTGAGCCCTGCGACACACCATTTGTCACATCCTGCCATCCAGAAAAAGACCCATTTATGCCAACTCTCTGTTTCCTATTAGCGAGACAATCTTCTGTCCAGAGCAATATGTAACTCTGCACCATAAACTTCTATTTTCTACAATAACTTTGATGTGACCTTATCAAATGTCTTCTGGAAATTAAGTATAGTACATCAACTAGTTATTCTTTATCGACAGCCCATGTGACTCCTTCAAAGAACTACGATTAACTGGTTAAACATGATTCCCCCCCCTAAGGGTGGCACGGTGGCCCAGTGGTTAGCACTGTTGCTTCATAGCTCCAGAGTCCCAGGTTCGATTCCAGCCTCGGGTTACTGTCTGTGTGGAGTTTGCACTTTCTCCCGTGTCTGCGTGGGTTTCCTCCAGGTGCTCTGGTTTCCTCTCACAGTCCAAAGATGTGCAGGTTAGGTGGATTGGCCATGCTACATTTCCCTTAGTGTCCAAAAATGTTCGGTGGGGTTACTGGGCTATGGGGATAGGTTGGAGGTGTGGGCTTAAATGGGGTGCTCTTTCCAAGGGCTGATGCAGACTCGATGGGCCGAATGGCCTCCTTCTGCACTGTGAGTTTTATGATTCTGTGTGCAGGTTAGGTGAATTGGCCATGTTAATTTGCCCCTTAATTGAAAAAAACATGCTTCTCCTTTCTCAAAACCATGTTGACTTTGCCTGATTGCCCTGAAGTGTCCTGCCATAACATCTTTAGAATATCGTCCAACATTTGCCCTATGACAGATGTAATTTCCTGCTTTTTGCTGACCCCCCTTTTCAAAAAAAGGATTTAGATTTGTTATTTTCCAATCTAATGGAATCTTCCTCAAATCTAGGGAATTTTGGAAAATTTATACTAAAGCATTGTGTTTCTCACTAGCCACTTCTTTTAAGACCCTAGAACAAAGTCCATCAAGAGCTGGGGATTTGACAGCTCACCATTCCAACAATTTGGTCAGTACCACTTCCCTGATCGTTGTATTTTTCCTGAGTTCCTCTCTTCCTTCCATTTCCTGATGCACAGCTGTTTCTGGGATGTTACTTGTATCCTCTGTAGTGCAGACCAATGCAAAATACCTCTTCAAATCATCTCCTTACTTTTATTAATTATCCATTATTAATTCCCCAGACTGACTTTCTATAGGGCCAAATCTCACTTTGTTAACTCTTTTCTCACATAAATATCTGGAAAGATTTTTATTGTTCTTCTTCATATTTCTAGCTCGTTTTCTCTCCCTTCTTATTAATTGTTTAGTCATTCTTTGCTGTTCTTTATATTCTGTCCAATTTTAATGACCTTCCATCTGTCTTTGCACAATTATTTGTTTTCTCCTTATGTTTGTTACACTATTTTGCTTTTTTAGTTAGCCATGGATGGTGGGTTCTCCTCTTGGATTTGTTTATTTCTCACTGGAGTATATTTATTCTGTGTATTCCAAAATACCCCTTTAAACATCCACCACTGCAATTGTATTAACCTATCCCTTAACTTCATTTGCCAGTTGACTTTTGCTAGCTCTGCTTTAATGCCCTCATAATTGCCCTTATTTAAGTTTAAAATACTTGTCTTGGACCCATTCTTCTCTCCCTCAAGCTAAATGTAAATTCAATTATATTATGATCTCTGCTACCTCAGTGTGCTTTCACTGTGACGTTATCAATTAATTGTTGGTGCAATTGTATAAAGTGTTGGTGAGACCACACCTGGAGTATTGTGTCCAGTTTTGATTTCCTTATTTAAGGAAGGATGTGGTGGCATTGGAGGCAGTTCAGAGGAGGTTCACCAGATTGATTCCGGGGATTAAAGGGAGGACAGATTAAAGTTTAGGTTTATACTCGCTGAAGTTTAGAAGAATGAGATGAGATCTGATCAAGATGTATAAAATACTAAAAGGAATGGATAAAGTAAACATAAACCAAATGTTCCCCCTTATGGGGCAATCCAGAATGAGAGGTCACAGATATAGGCTGAGCGGTGGTAAATGTAAACCCAAGATGAGGAGGAACTACTTCTCACAGAGGGTGGTAAATGTGTGGTACTCGCTGTCCCACAGTGCGGTAGAGTCTGAGTCATTAAATGGTTTCAAAAAGGAGATAGATATATTTCTGATTTTAAAAAGCGGATTAAAGGAATATGGGGAACAGGTAGGGAGGTGGATTTGAGACCAGGAAGAGATCAGCCATGAATGGCGGAGCGGGCTCGAAGGGCTGAATTTCCTACTTCAGTTGGTAATTCCTTTGTTCTTATCTAATTATATCTTGTTGGTCTAGTGTAGACTGGCTAGCTCCAGGACATGCTGTTCTGAGTATCTCCATCCTAAAAATATTCTATGAACTCCTCATCTAGGCTACTTTTACACATCATGGGTGCGATTCTCTGACCCCCCACCGGGTTGGAGAATCGCCAGGGGCCGGTGTGAATCCCGCCCCCACCATGTCCCGAATTCTCTGCCACCGGAGATTCGGCGTGGGCGGGAATCGCGCCGTTCGGCGGAAATCGCGCCGGTCGGCGGGCCCACCCCCGGCGATTCTCCGGTCCGCGATGGGCCGAAGTCCCGCCGCTGTCAACCCACGCCAGCCGGCGTGGATTGAACCACCTTTTGAACAGCATGGCAAGGCGGCGCAGGCGGGCTCCGGGGTCCTGAGGAGGGCGTGGGGCGATCTGGCCCCGGGGGGTGCCCCCACGGTGGCCTGGCCCGCGATCGGGGCCCACCGATCCGCGGGCGGGCCTGTGCCCTGGGTGCACTCTTTTCCTTCCGCCTTCGCCATGGTCTTTACTATGGCGGATGCGGTAGAGACCCCCTCCACAGCACATGCGCGGGGATGCCGTGAGCGGCCGCTGACGCTCCCGCGCATGCGTCGCACGGCAAAGTCATTACCGCGCCAGCTGGCGGGGTGCCAAAGGCCTTTCCCGCCAGCCGGCGGGGCGGAAATCAGTCCAGCGCAGGCCTAGCCCCTCAATGTGAGGGCTCGGCCCCTCAAGATGTGGAGAATTCCGCACCTTTGGGGCGGCGCGATGCCGGACTGATTCGCGCCGTTTTTGGCGCCGGTCGGCGGACATCGTGCCGATTGCGGAGAATCCCGCCCCTGATTTTTCCTGCCCTTCCCTTTTTTTCTTTTCTCCCTTATCCCAACCCCCTTCCCTGCTCCTGCACTTGCTTAAAATCCCATTGACAGCAGCGGGACCCGCCAACGGTGGGCTGCCGCCCACCTCCGAAAAACACGGCACAGAAAATCCACCCCTTTAACTTGGTTTCTCTCTCCATAGATGCTGCCTGATATGCTGACTATTTCCAGTTTTATTTGATTTTATTTCCGATTTACAGCACTTGCAGTAGTTTGCCTTTGGTTCTGATTCTTTACTGTGCCCTGTACTCACCTTCGGGGCGACTGCTGGGCAGTCAAGGCAGCCAAGGCTGCCTGGTTTCCCTTGAAAATTTGCTGATTGACCTTCTCCTTGATCCACTGTTGTCTGTGTGATGATGGTGCGGCCACACGGTGAGTTCCAGGACCTTGACCCAGTGACGATGTAGGAATGTTGACACTTGGCAAATTCAAGATGGTGTATGACTTGGAGGGGTACACCGGTTTCCGTTGTCCTGCGAGGTGTTAGATGCCGCAGGTTAGAGAGTTGCTACCAAAGATGTTTTGGTGAGTTGCTGTTCCCTGCAGAGAACACAGAGTGCTTTTCCTTTGTACAGTTGCAGCTTCAACAGTTTTACAGCTTCTGTCTATGAAGAGAGTGATATTATTTTAACTAGCACAGAAGGTTTCATATCTCACCCTACGCTGGTGGCATTTTTATTATTTCATAAAGCTTCAGTTGATGGGTCTTGATTGTTTTGAAGCTTCATAAGCTGACATTACATTCACTTGTAACTTCTGTAAAATCACATTTGGGATGACTAAATGCAGTGTTATTAAAGAAAGGCATTGATTCTATTTACTTGGCCTCCGAGCAGTCATTGTCCCCAGTGCCATAATAAAGACTTATCGCAAAGAAACCGAGGATTTCGCCTTTGATAGACTGAAGCTTTCAATGCCTGTCACTGACACTGCTGAATGCAAACTCCTGGGATCTGGAGAGAAGAAACAATGGCAGATTTTGAAAGCAAAGCAGATAAAACCGCCACGCTACAAGCATTTCCTGGAGAACCAAATGGACAGAGGTCAAGACGGTTCAGGAGAGGAGCCTTCTTAATCTCCTTAGAACAACCAACTGGGTCAGGGCTTTGAATGGAGTAACGCTCGCTAGAAAGATTCACCTTTCCTTTCTGGTTAAAAATGTACTGTAATGTCTGTCTGTTAAATGTTTCAAGTTAGGGAAGCACTATAGTGGGTTGTTTGATCCTTGATCAGTTTGTATCATGAATGTGAGAGAAGAAAAATCCTTTATAGATTAGCAAACCTGAAACAGATTGCAAACCAGGCTTGTATGTTAGTTGGGAAGCATTGTTTGTGCTGAATGGAGGATTTTACGAATATTGACTTCTAAATATTGGGACTATTTAAGGGTTTACAAGCCTGGGGTTATAGTGTGTTTGACTGCAGTGGTCATGTTTTTAAAAATGTATTTTTTGCTCCTCGAAAACAGCAGGTGAAATTGACCCGAAGAATGTAGTTTGACTGGAGAAGTCCCCTGGGGAGGTAATGTGCTTTTGCGGCCGGCTTGGGGAGATGAGGGCACTGCTGGGTGGAGCCCAGGAACGCAGAGAGGCAGTTTATTTTTGGAGAAGCTTTGGGAGAGAGAAGAGGTGAATTCTGCTCGGCCTGAAACTGAGTCCACAATTTTCTCACAGTAGGTTGTAAAAGAGTAATGATCTGTAAAGCAGAGCACTCTTGGCTGGGGATCAGCAAGAAACTGAAACACGCCAGGTGAACTAGCTTTTTGAAGATATTCAGCCAGAGTCTGAAGGGGTTCTACCAGGAGTCAAATCTGTTTTATAAAGCAAGTATTACTCAATGCCATGCTAATTGAAGGTAGATTGAGAACTGCATGTTTCTTTTCTTGTTTAATGGGAAACCGAGTAACAATAATAATCTTTAGTAGTGTTACAGATAGGCTTACATTAACACTGCAATGAGGTTACTGTGAAAATCCCCTAGTCGCCACACTCCTGAACCTGTTCAGGTACACTGAGGGAGAATTCAGAATGTCCAATTCACTAAACAAGCACGTCTTTCGCGACTTGTGTGAGGAAACCGGAGCACACACAGGAAACCGATACAAACATGGGGAGAATGTGCAGACTCCACACAGACAGTTGACCCAAGCCTGGAATCGAACCTGGGCCTCTGGTGGTAGTATTAAGGGATAATTGTAAGCTGATCTTTTCGGTTGTGAAACTAAAAAGCTTTAATTTTGTAGTCAAAATAAAGTTTAGGTTTAGAAATACCAAAGCCCTATTTTTTCATGTAATCATTCCTGGAGCGAATCATTCTTTCCACACAGTCGTATAAATAAACTAAAATATTGAGGTTTTGTTCCAGTATCCTGGCCACTGTTGTGGTCTGGTCTAGGATCATAATATGTTGGAATTGTTCACTGAAAAAGGGATGAGTACATTGGATGCCGCTCAAGGGATTTGCCTGGTGAGATTTCAAAAGTCTTTTGGGTGGACTCCAGAGCAGGAATGCTCCTTAAGGGTTCCAGGAATTGGTTCCCAAAACCACCCTCCACCATTCCCAGTTGACATAGCGTGGCTAATTTCTCACTGTATAAGGACGAGCTGAAGTAGGGTTCAGTGCATGCTGATGAGGCCCAGGCCCCAAAATAACTCGGATCTCAAGTCGGTATGAGTAGGCAGCGAGCATGAGGGGGACCACCTGCCCATTCACTGAATGTGGAAGTGTTTTTTGTCATACTCAGCAGACGAGTGAATCAGTGAAACACTAATGGAGCATTCATCATGTTCAACAAGCTAGTCGATTTTGATATTTGTTCCATTTTAGCCCACCGCAAACATAAATGACAGACTCATACAGGATAGAAAGGGGTTTGAGTGGCTCATATTAACACCGACATTGTGGATTCAATTCCTCTTCTGGCTGAGGTGGACGAGGGACCTGCCTCCTCACCTGTCCCATGCTTGATCTAGAGTGGTGCCTTTCAAACTATTCAACCAATTGCCTATCTCTAGTAGAGACCGAGATGCCTATAGTCCCCCAAGGACCATAGCTAATCACCCTAATCATAACTAATCACCCTAATCATAGCTAAGGAGGCCATTCAGCCCATCATGCGATGCAGAGGTTTTCTGCGAGTTCAGCTCAATTTCACTTTACTGGCCACGTGAAATTCATTTTGATTACATTGTTCATTCATTTAAAAAAATACATGTAAATGAATAATGATAGTGAAAAGAAAGAAAATTACCCTATCCCTGATATCTAATTTTAATTAAAATATTTATTAAATCTATTCCAATACATGAAATTATCAATCAGTCAACAAATCTTATCATACCCTCATCCATACATCAAACTCCTGTTAAAAGTTACTTTGGAGAAGCCACAAATGAGTTTAGGAATCCTTCATTTGAGGGATTATAGTCTTTTCCCAGAATGCATCTGGCAGTAATACTGAGACAAAGGATGGTTTACAAACTTCTCCATTGAGTTCCTGTGGTTTTCTTTATTATTTCTTATGAGGCCATATAAATGTCGCCACAGTCCCAGAGGATCATAGCTGCTCTCCCCTTTGAGAACTGACTGGCGGTGATTTAACCTGAGGGTCACCACACCTCGGGCGATGGGCAAGGTTGAGAAAGTGGGGCCTACACGAATAACCCCACCTAACCTTTAGGGTCTGGTTTAGCACAGGGCTAAATAGTTGGCTTTTAAAGCAGACCAAGGCAGGCCACCAGCACAGTTCAATTCCCGTACCAGCCTCCCGGAACAGGCGCCGGAATGTGGCGACTAGGGGCTTTTCACAGTAACTTCATTTGAAGCCTACTTGTGACAATAAGCGATTTTCATTTCATTTTTCAACCTCAGCCAGTGTGGGAATGGAACCTATGCTCCGCATCACGAACCAGCCATCCAACCAACTGAGCTAACTGACATCCCCGCCTGCAGGTACCAGATCACCAGCATACTTCAGAATGGGTATTTCGCCATAATCTGATCAACAATCAATCTATCCAATTATATTCACTCTCCTGATCACTCCACAGTCTTAGAATTTTTCAATTTTTCCTGTATTGATCCAATTCCTTGTTTAGAAGTTATTTTGGAATCTACTTTGAGCAACCTTTCATTGCAACTCGCGATTCAACAAAAGTTCTCACCTTGCTTCTAGTTCTTTTGTCAATTATCTTCAATCTAGGTCCTCGGGTTATTGACCCTCCTGTCTGCGGATGTAACATTGCAAAGGCACTCGCCCACATGTGTATTGTACTACATATAATTCTCAAGCCAACACTGGTCTGCCATCAGGGAATAACTGCTTTCCGAGATCAAATGGTTAAATCATAGAATCATAGAATTTAAATGCAGAAGGAGGCCATTCAGCCCATCGAGTCTGCACTGGCCCTTGGAAAGAGCACCCAACTTAAGGCCACGCCTCCACCCTATCCCCGAAACCCAGTAATCCCACCCAACCTTTTTGGCACAAATGGCAATTTAGCATGGCCAATCCACCTCACATGCACATCTTTGGACTGTGGGAGGAAACCGGAGCACGCAGAGGAAACCCACGCAGACACGGGGAGAATGTGCAGACTCCACACAGGCAGTGACCCAAACCGGGAATCGAACCTGGGACCCTGGAGCTGAGAATCAACTGTGCTAATCACTGTGCTACTGTGAATATTTCCATGTCAAAGTTCATTGCAATCATGGCTCTTTGCACTTAATTCTTCAATGCTTACTTCATTGAAGTATTTGCTGCAGTTACATTTGTCATGTGAGAGTCCCTTTAAGAAGTGTGCGTTTCATCAAATGGCTGCAGTGATGTCATTGTGTGGGTGGAGCTGAGCTCTGGCTCTGCTTTTACTTTCATTTTGAGCTGGCAACTGCAGTGTGTGTAGTTATGTTTTCAGAGTTGGAGAGCTGCATTCACAGCAAGAATATGTTATGATCTCTCTCTCTGTAATCTAAAGAATGACTCCAAATCACTTGATGATTTCAAAGTAATACCTGTTTCTGTAGAGAATTTAAACCTGCTGTCTTTATTTAAAAAGGGTTTAACTTATGGATGTTGTTTGGGAACTTACTCAGGGTTATCTGTAGAGTACTGTATCTTTTGGGGGGGGGGGGGTTGTCAGGGTTGGTAGTTGATAAACTGTTGACTGCGTGTTTATAAAATGTCAACTGGGTTCAGAGAATAAACATTACTTTTGTTTAAAAATACTTCTAGTTGCCTGTTGCACCACATCTGTAAAGTGGGCCTTGTGCTCCCCATAACCAAAATCTATTAAAAGTTGTGGGTCAGGTGAACTCCATGGTATACTTTGGTGTTCTCTAAACCCTGGCCCATAATATATTACTTGTTCCCATGTTGCACCATTAATCAAGCAACAGCAACGTAGCTTCATATGGGCATAATAAAGCATCGCCGAAATATGAATGCAAAATTAAATTCTGAGCCACATTATCAGGGGGGATCACCAAAAAGCTTAGCCAAAGCAATAAGACCATAAGACATAGGAGCAGAATCAGGCCACTCGGCCCATCGGGTCTGCTCCGCCATTCAATCATGGCTGATATTTTCTCATCACCATTCTCCTGCCTTCTCCCCATAACCCCTGATCTCCTTATTAATCAAGAACCTATCTATCTCTGTCTTAAAGACACTCAGTGATTTGGCCTCCACAGCCTTCTGCAGCAATGAGTCCCACAGATTCACCACCCTCTGGCTGAAGAAATTCCTCCTCATCTCTGTTTTAAAGGATCGTCTCTTTAGTCTGAGATGGTGTCCTCTGATTCTAGTTTTTCCAACAAGTGGAAACATCCTGTCCACATCCACTCTATCCAGGCCTCGCAGTATCCGGTAAGTTTCAATAAGATCTCCCCTCATCCTTCTAAACTCCTACGAGTACAGACCCAGAGTCCTCAATCGTTCCGCATATGACAAGTCCTTCATTCCAGGGATCATTCTTGTAATGCTTTAGGTTTTAAGGAGCACCTACATGGAGAGCAGCAGAGAATTAATTCCAAAGCTTCAGACAGAGGCAACTGAAGGCCTGGCCATCAATATTTTAAAAATTATTTTCGCAAGATATGGGCATCTCTGATCAGGCCTGTATTTATTACCCATCCCAAATTGCCCTAGGAAAGGTGGTGGTGGGCTGCCTTCTTGAACCACTGCAGCCCCTGTGGTGTAGGTACAACAGCAGTGCTGTTAGCAATGGAGTTCCAGGATTTTGATCCAGCAACAGTGAAGGAATGGCGAAATAGTTCTATGTCAGGATGGTGTGGCATGAAGGGAAACCTGAAGGAGCGTTCCCATGTATCTGATCCCCTTGTCCGTTTTGGTGATGGAGGTCAGAGGTTTGGAAGATGCTGACATAGGAGCCTTGGTGAGTTGCTGCAGTGCATCTTGTGGTTGGTACACACTGTTGCTCCTGTGCGTCGTTAGAGGAAGGAGTGGACATTGAGGTTGGTGGATAGGGTGCCAATCAAGCAGGGCTGCTTTGTCCTGAATGGTGTAAATCCTCCTGAAGTGCTCCTGGGGCTGCATTCAAGTTTTGTAGGCCTCAATGGGGCTCTTGCCAACTGAGAGGATCCACGTCCTTCCTCATGAAACCTGCTCAGTCCATTAGAAACTGAAGATGCGAAGATCAGCGGTATCTTCAGCACCTTCCTCAGCTTCTAATATTCTGGTCATGATATGAGTGAGCATTGCTAATATACACCCCTACAGGTATGATGTATTCAGCTCAGGATGCAAATGCTCTTGTATCTCTAATTACAGAAGGACATAGAAACAGGATTAGGCCATTCAGCTCCTCGACCCTGTGCTGCCATTTAATGAGATCATGGCTTATCTGTGGCATTACTCAATGGGTTGGTTTAGCTCAGTGGGCTAGACAGCTGGCTTGTGATGCAGAACAAGGCCAGCAGCACGGGTTCAATTCCCCTACTGGCTTCCCCGAACAGGCGCAAGAATGTGGTGACTAGTGGCTTTTCGCAGTAACTTCATACTTGTGACAATAAAAGATTATGACAATTATTATATCTGTCTTTGGCCCTTATCCCTTAATATCTGTGCTGAACAACAATCTATCTCAGATTTAAAATTAACAACTGTTATTGCTTCAACTGCTGTATGTGGGAGAGAGTTCCAAACCTCTACCACCCTTTGTGTGGAGAAGTTCTTCTCAACATCTCTTTGGATGTTGGCACACAGCTTTAGACAATGCCCCTAATTTTAGAATCTCCAATCAGTGGAAATAGTTTATCTTTATCTATCCTGTCTTTCCCTGGTCATATCTTGAATACTTTGATCAGATCACCCCTTAACCTCCTAAATTCTAATGAAAACAGGCCTAAGTTGTGTAATCTCTCTTTGTAACGTAACCACTGTAACCCAGGTATCATTTTTGTAAACCTACGCTGCAAACGTCCAAGGCCAAAATGTGCTTCCTAAGTTGTGGTGCCCAGAACTGCTCACAGTACTCCAAGTGGGGTCTAACCAGGGTTTTGTATAGCAGCACCTTAACACCTGTGTCTTTATGTTCCAATCCTCTAGATATAAAGACGAGCATTCTGTGGTGTTATCATAACTATCAGCATTGCAAGGGTTATTGTAACACCATGAACAGTCACTAGAGGGAGATGCAGAGTCCTATACAAAACAGTGATCATAGAATCTAGTGATGCTAGACCTTAGGGGGGGAGTAAGCAGTAGACAGCTGGTGAAGGTCATCAGAGCAGTTTGTGTGAGAAGGTTTGATTATAGTTATACCAGTGAGTGAGATTAGATGAATGTTGTTAGATGTAATTGATTAATTCTGTATTCTAAAAGGACACAGGACGCCCACACAGTTCCTGAGATTCCCAGAGCAAGTGAGATACAAAGGGACAAAGCATCTCATTTTCATATACATTCATGTAGCATCAAGTTTCACATACACACGGCCAAATAAGGCAACGGTGGCAAATGCAAAGCTCCCATAGGCTTTCCCCCACATTCCTTAACTCTGAGGCCCCTTTCACCAGTATCTCCTGCAACAAAGAAATGGTCCCAGTGGCTGCCCATCCCCCTCTTCCTGCCTTGAATTCCACTTGCAGGCTGCACATTTTCCCCAGCATAAACTAGAGATCTTTACAAAGTCCGCTAACCTAACTCCTTGTTCTACTGCAGTAAGATTTTACTCCTAACTTGGCCTAACTACCCATCATGCCTTTCTGTTCATTTCCTCAACCTGATAGAGGTCGACAAGATTGTGAGTGGCATGGATAGAGTGGATAGTCAGATGCTCTTTCCTAGGGTAGGGAGTGTCAAGCACTAGGGGACATAGGTTTAAAGTGCGTGGGGAAAAGTTTAGAACAGGTGTGCGAGGCAAGTTTTTTACACAAGAGGGTGGTAAATATATGGAATGCGCTGCCTGGTGAGATGGTGGAAGCAGTATGATAATGGCATTTAAGGGACATCTAGACAAATATATGAATAGGGTGGGAATGGAAGGATGCAGACCCCATAAGTGCAGGTGGTTTTAGATTAGGCAGGTACCATGGACGGCGCAGGCCTGGAGGGCCAAAGGGCCTGTTCCTGTGCTGTAGTGTACTTTGTTTTTTGTTTTTTGTTCTAACCCCCAAGTCTCTTTGGACATCCACCGTACCTAACCTCTTCCCATTTAGAAAGTACTCTGCTCTATCCTTTCTTGGTCCGAAATAGATAACCTCACACTTTCTTACATTGAATTCCACCTGCCACAATGTTGCCCATTCACCTGGTCTGTCAACATCTCCTTGCAATTTTATGCTATCATCGAGGCTGTCTACAATGCCACCTTACTTTGTATCATCGGCAAATTTAGATATATGACTTTCTCTGCATTCATCCAAGTCATTGATGAATAATGTGAGAAAACGTTTAACCAAACCAACCTTTGACTATACCAACATGGATGGGCAGGATGCTCCTCATCAACACTTTCACCAGAAAACTGAACCTACAGAAACTGGATCAACAATGTTTCTATTCCGAAAGTCTTTCAACAATTTAAGGGGTTGGGATATGCTTTCTCTAAAACTTCTGCGCCGCATTGAAAACAGATTTCATTCTTTTAGACACTCGTCATAACTCATAAATGTTGATGTGATCTGTACCGTTCATTTCTGAATCAACCCCAATGTTTAAGGCCTATCAGTTGTGCAATACGTTTCGCATACACTACCTTGCATGGGATAGGCACAGTTTCCCTTTTATTATTGGTGCACTTACAGAAATGTGCAACTTTATTGAGAGTAACCTCTAGAAGTTTAGATGCATCAAGTAGCACGGAAAGTAACTCCCAACTGAGAGCCGATCGGAAAGAACAAAGAACAATACAGCACAGGAACAGGCCCTCCAAGCCTGTGCCGATCATAAGACCATAAGACCATAAGACCATAAGACATAGGAGTGGACGTAAGGCCATTCGGCCCATCGAGTCCACTCCACCATTCAATCATGGCTGATTTCAACTCCATTTACCCGCTGTCTCTCCATAGCCCTTAATTCCTTGAGAAATCAAGAATTTATCAACTTCTGTCTTAAAGACACTCAACGTCCCAGCCTCCACCGCCCTCTGTGGCAATGAATTCCACAGACCCACCACTCTCTGGCTGAAGAAATGTCACCTCATCTCTGTTCTAAAGTGACTCCCTTTTATTCTAAGGCTGTGCCCCCGGGTCCTAGTCTCCCCTGCTAATGGAAACAACTTCCCTACATCCACCCTATCTAAGCCATTCATTATCTTGTAAGTTTCTATTAGATCTATTAGACATGTTTCCTATCGAGACCCCGTCTGTTCATGTGCCTATCCAGATAAGTCTTAAAGGTCGCTAATGTATCTGCTACTACCACCTCACTTGGCAGTACATTCCAGGCCACCATCTGTGTAATAAACGTCCCCCGCACATCTCCACTGAACCTATTCCCTCTCAACTTGAACTTGTGCCCCCTTGTAATTGTCATTTCTGCCCTGGGAAAAAGCCTCCAACTGTTCACCCTATCCATACCCTTCATAATTTTCTAAACCTCTATCAGGTCGTCCCTCAGCCTCCGTCTCTCTCGGGAGAACAATCCCAGAAGCACTAAAAAGGACAAAAACTGTACGAATAGCTGACCAGTTACTTAAGAAAGAAAAAAAAGAACCAATGATTCTAAGGCACCTTTCACAATCTGAGGTCATTCCAAAGTTCTTTGCAGGCAAGGAAATACATTTGAAGTGTAGTCACTGTAAGGAAGCAATGAGATAATGACCAGATAATCTATTTTATCATGATGCTGGCTTGGGGGTACATGCTAGCCAGGACATTGCTGAGAAATCCCTGTTCTTCAGGAGATGGTGCGAAATGGTGTTTTACAGTCACCCCAGACACCAGACAATGCCTCAGTTAAAAAGGGCTCAGGTGCCCCCCCCTGATCCACACACTCACCCTTTAATCGGATGATATCCCCAGTGCTGAAGCCCAGCTCTCGAGTGTTTGATTGTTGGATGCTGCTTCTATGGTGCTGACGCTTCTCGAGGTCAGGCACACTGTTCAGGCTTCAAATTGATTGAAATGTGATGCAATAATTATCATCTGAGACATGGCAGGTGTAGCCACAGGAATCCACTTGGGAATATTTTGTTTATTAAATGGTCAACTTGAACAAAGATTTGAAAATCAATTGCGTAACATTCCACATATCACACTAACCATTAAACAACAAGGAAATGTCACCGTTCCATATTGGTACCAATACACAGCTATTTCAGCTTATTTTCACAAAATCACCCAAACACACGGTATCATCCCTCACGGGTTCTTTAGCAGAAATGGAGGATATACCTGAAAATGAGTTATCATGTCCAGAACCTTGTTGTAGAAATGATAAATGTTGGATTAGATTTGTTTATTGTCATGTGCGCCATGGTACAGTGAAAAGTATTTTTCTGCGAGCAGCTCAAACAGATCGTTTAGCACATGAAAAGAAAAGAAAAGAAAAAGAAAATACATAACAGGGCAACACAAGGTCCCACAATGTAAATACATAGACACCGACATTGGGTAATGCATACAGGTATGTAGTATTAATCAGGTCAGTCCATAAGAGGGTCGATTAGGAGTCTGGTAACAGCGGGGAAGAGGCTGTTTTTGGATCTGTTCGTGCATGTCCTCATACTTTTGTACCTCCTGCCCGATGGAAGAAATGCTTGATTTGTATCACGTATCAGCGCCATTCTCCACCCAGGAGTCACAGCTGTGTAGGCCCTCCCACATGGCCCAATCTCACCAGAACCAAATCCTGGCATCCACATAGTCCACTGGTGCTCCAGATGCAGTTGAACATCCTTGACTTCCAGCGTGTTTAACCCACGGTGACGTACCCAGTTACACATACCGCTCACCACACCAGCAACAAAAGCATCAGCAATCTGTGAAAGAATTTCTTAAACGGTTTCATCAGGTGACTCATTTGGATCAATGTCACGCATCAGGCCCCGCAGCATCTTCCTGCTTCATACCGGATTGTCTTCTGGACTCATACGCCTCCCTGATGTTCCAGGACCCAGATATCTTAGAAAGAATTGTCCTTCTTTCCGGCTACAGAAAAGGAAGGAAACAGCAACAGCAGCCACCAGGCATTTTCAGCCATCAGCAGGAGCAAGCAGCAAGCACAACCTGCAGTTGTGAAGTGCTCTCACAACTAATAAGGCCAATTCCTCATTAGCAATAGCCTTCAGCTGTGAACTTAGAGGTTGTTCACAGACAAAGGGAGTTAAAGTGACCATCCGCATCTCACCAAGAACACAGCTCTGTCCTGGAGGTTTTTGGTCGGGCAGACAGGTAGCAGCTGTAATTGTAATTGCTCCTCTTCTGGGTATCCACAACCATTAAAGATGGGTTGAAGCTTCACGGATGAAAAGGCCCTAACCTTCCCTCTTCCCTCCCCCCCCCCCCCCCCCCCCGCCCCCCCCCCCCCCCCCCACCAGCCCATGGGCGACCCCAACTTGGAACGCTTCAGTTCCCCCAACCACGCCAAACTCCTCTGAGGGATCCCTGAGGGATTAATGATATGCTCACTCTTTCTGGATGTGATCCGGAACTCGCCATCGGGAGCGGGCCGGTTAGATAGCAAACTGATTGGCGCCCGGCACGAGTCTTGATTTTGGCCTATCCCGCTATTTAACCGACATGCCCAGATCCGCGCCGGGCGCAACATATTGGTTAAATCGAGTCCATAGTTTTAATAGCTTTTATAATTCACACCTATGGAGGCTGCCATGTTTTGGGAAGTATCAACTTTAACTGAAGTGAAAGTATTCTTGTCTCTGGTTCAGAAGTTTACGGGTTCAGGCCTCTACTTGAGGCCTTAACCCTTGCTAACACCAAGGCTGATCTGAATCAATGCTGCTTGCCTGCTTAGTCTGTGGTGAACCTGCTGGAATTGCGACATGAAGCAAGATAAACAAAAGCACCAAAACAATCCAGTGCAATAACTTGGAAAGAAAGGTGAGGGGCACTGAGGATTAACTGGAATGATTCACATGGCTGGCTGACCTTCATTAAAACAGGTAGTCAGCTCCCTCCTAAGCGCGCTGCAGGCAAGGTATCGCACAAGGGGCTGACCGCAGGGCCATAACATTGTTGTCTCAAATATACAGTATTAAATACCTACTCGATCAATGTTTTTTGTCGTTCTAACAAAAAGGTGGGAGATGATAGTGGGCTGCACCGAGAATGGCCAGAGGCCTTTTCGGCCCTTTGAAGGATCAACATTGGAGTCATCTTGTGGCAGTTATTAGCTGGGAGACAATAAGCACAGTGAGTGATTTATTTGGAAGGCGAGGAAAGCTCAATCCTAAGGGATAATTTTCGCTTTCACCGTCCAGCTGGTTAAAGAGATTTTGAGTGGGTCGTATTCCAGGCAGGTACAGCTTAGTCACAGCACCACTGGTGCCTCAGCTGTGCAGAAGGGACAGAGGATTATACAAGAAAGCAGCAGTGTTTGGGCACTTATAGTTAGAAGAACAGACCCCCGCCGTGGTGCACTCCCCAGCAGCGGTATGGGCAAGCCACATATAACACAATAGACACTGGTGGGCCGGGAAGATTCCAATGGCGAGCTGCCACACATGCCACGCAATGGTGGGGTGGGAGTGTGTGTGGAAAATCCCATCCATTGTTTCTGTCACCTTTCTGCTATTTCAGTGACTTCCTAAGTGACACTAACACTGCTTAATCCCCGCCTTACGAATTGTTGAAATTTCTCCACAAAAAGTAGGTCTGTTGCCTTACTGGTTTCTTGAATTGCAACTGAAAATGCTGCCAACTGAACTTGCATCCTCGTATTGCTGTGTTTTTAATTAGTTACTCGCTGTCTAATGATTTAAACGGACACTCGGGAGAAACCCAGCAGAAATTCCAAAATTCCTTTTAACCCGTCATCGGATGTGAGGAGGTGGGCAAAGATTCTTTTTAAAATGGGGGTTGAAGTTTTTTATTTTGTTATCAGTCGCAAATTCACGAGCATGTGTAAATGAGTAAAGTGTCAATCTGTGATTATTAACAATTCTGAGTTAGAATGCCGCAGTTCAATTCCCACTATCCACACCTTGGGCTGGATTGTCCGCTTCTGGGGCTATGTTGCCATGCCGGCGTGGGAATACGCAAGAAAGACTGGTGCAAAACGGCCACCGGTTCCCCGTTTAGCTGGGGGCTCGCCGGGCGGCAGTGTCGAGCACCCGGCTCTAACTGCCGATAAGCCCCGAAGAATTGCCGAGCCCATGGCTGCGCATGCATACGGTGGAAGCCTACAGCGGCCGCGCCGCGCTTCATGGCGGTGGCCGCTCGCCACGGTCGCCTGGCGCACCCCAGTCCACCCCCCACAGTGCCCCAGCCCCAAATAATGTCCCCCCCTGCCCGTGGATCGGCCCTCCCCCGACTGTGGCGGCACTGGACTGAGTTTGCAGCTGCCACACCGAGTTCCCGGCGGGTGAGACCATGAGTCACCCATGCCGTCGGGAACTCGGCCGGTTGGGGGCGGACCATCGAGGGGTGGGCCTCAGGCAATGTCGATATGTGGCGCATCATGTCGTTTTGGAGGGAGTGGTGCATCGCAAAAGCGGCAGCGCCCCCGATTTCATCGGAAACTTGGATTTTCTGGCCAGTTGCCGAATGCGATTTTGGTGTCGGCGACCGGACAATCCAGCCCCTTGTCTCCATTGACTGCATTGACTCCACTTTCGGATCCCAGAGACCTTTATTCGATACGGAGTGTCTTTGAACGATGGACCCCTCCCTCAAAACCCAGGAGCTCACAACTGGTGAAGTTTGGGCTGACAAGTGGTCATTAACAGTCATGCTGCCCAAGTGCCTGGCAATGACTGCTTTCAACAAGAGAACCTCTCAACCACCACTTCACATCCAATGGCATTACCATCGCAGAATCTCCCCCATACTATCAACATCATGGGGGTTGACATTGACCAAAAGCTGAACTGGACCAGCCATTTAAATACTGTGGCTATAGGAGCAGGTCAGAGGCTGGGAATTCTGTGGACAGTAACTCATTTCCTGATCCCCCCAAAGCCTGTCCAACATCTACAAGGCACAAGTCAGGAGTGTAATGGAATACTCTCCACTTGCCTGGATGAGTGCAGCTCCAACAATACTCAAGAACCTTGACACCCCATCCAGGACAAAGCAGCCTAATTGATTGGCACCCCATCAACCACCTTGAACATTTACTCCCTCAACCACCAACAAACCACGAAAACAATGTGTACCATCTACAGGATGCACTACAGCAATTCTCGTGGTTCCTTTGACAGCATCTTTCAAACCTGTGACTTCAACCACCTCGAAGGACAAAGGCGACAGGCAAATGGTAACACCACCACCAGGAGGCTCTCTCAGAGACGTACACCATTCTGACTTGGAATCTATCGCCATTCCTTCACTGTCACCAGGTCAAAATCCTGGAACACCCTCCCTAACAGCACTACGGGCATACCTACACCACGGCGACATCAAGAAGGCAGCCCACCCCATTGAATGCTCCCATCACCAAACCCGTCACCAGGGTGGTCACAAGATTCCACCTATGGAGTTACAGACTCAACAACGCACAAAAGCAGTTAATTCAGCCCATCGAGTCGACGCAGCTTCCTGTAAAGCAATCAAATCAGTTCCACCCTTTACAGCCCTACACATTTAATTTCCCCCAAGTGTCCATCCAATTTTATTTTGAAACCATTCATTGGGCTGGATTCACAGCTGTGTCCAGAGGAAGCGTCTGGTCTTACGACCAAAAAGTCGGCACCGCCCCCGCACCGATGCTCCACCCGGTGGGGGGGCGAGTAGCCGCGCCACGTAAAGCCCCCAGCTTTACCTGCGGATACGGACGCAGAATGGCCGGGTCCATGGCCGGGTCCATGGCACGGCGGCGACCGCATTGTACAACATGGTGCCGGTCGCGCGCCGACCCGGCCTGCGACAAAGTGTCCCTCGCTAAACCCCCTCGCCACCCTGTCTGAAAAACGGCACCGCCCCCGATTTTGGCGTAAAAACAGATTCTCCGGCCAATCGCCAAACGCGATTTCGGCACTGGCAATCGGAGAATCCCGCAATTTATCTCTGCTTCCACGACCCTCGTAGACAGAGAGTTCCCAGGTTTTCGCCACCACTGCAAAAAAATGTGCTTCCTCACTCTCCCCTTTGCAACTCTTGCCCAAAGCCCTGAAAGCCGGTCCAGGTACGATCAACTATTGCGAGCAGCTTTCCTTTTCTGCCTTTGAGACACGATCAGTTTGACTGGAGACGAAGTTGAATCCAAACTGAGGCTTTATTAGTATCAGATGTGTGGCCTCTCACATCACATTGGGGCAGCACGGTAACATAGTGGTTAGCACAATTGCTTCACAGCTCCAGGGTTCCAGGTTCGATTCTGGCTTGGGTCACTGTCTGTGCGGAGTCTGCACATCCTCCCCGTGAGTGCGTGGGTTTCCTCCGGGTGCTCCGGTTTCCTCCCACAGTCCAAAGATGTGCAGGTTAGGTGGATTGGCCATGATAAATTGCCCTTAGTGTCCAAAATTGCCCTTAGTGTTGGGTGGGGTTACTGGGTTGTGGGGATGGGGTGGAGGTGTTGGCCTTGGGTAGGGTGCTCTTTCCAAGAGCCGGTGCAGACCCGATGGGCCGAATGGCCTCCTTCTGCATCGTAAATTCTATGAAACACAGCAGCTGACAAAATGGCTGCGAGCTGGAGGCCATGCATATTTATAACCCGCCTCCTGGGCGGAGCTAGCATGCAGGGGCCCAGGTGAACCTGTAGTGCAGGTTCTACCGTACAACTTCTAATATCATAACACAGTGGTTTACCACATTCACCCCCTGTTAAAATTGAGTCCGGTGGGGGTGGTGGATAACTATATACAATTAGCAATTTTTAATATTTACAGAGCAGTAAAAAAATGTCTCTTGGCATCCGGCGGGCCGGTCAGAGGTTCAGCCGGTATGGTGTCTTGATGGTTCTTTGAGATCGACGAAGTGGTGGCGGGGATGTTGGCGCTGTCGTGGTCGAAGTTGACTCCGGGAGCGTGCCAAAATCCTCTTCATCAACGGGGTGGGCAGGGGGAGGACGGATGGTCCTAAGGTGGGTGATGGGGGCAGCGGGGGAGGGGAGGGTGGCGCCGCGCCGACAGGGGTGGTGTGGGGGTGGAACCTGCTGGTGCCAGGTCCCTGAGGGAGACGGTATCCTGGCGGCCGACGGGGAACGCCACGTAGGCGTACTGTTGGTTTGCGTGGAGCGGGTGCACCCATTTCACCAACGGATCCGCCTTGTGGAGCCGCACATGTTTACGGAGAAGCATGGTTCCCGGAGCTGTGAGCCAAGTTGGGAGTGATATCCCGGATGTGGACTTCCTGGGGAAGGCAAAAAGACATTCGTGCGGTGTACTGTTAGTAGCAGTGCAAAGTAATGAGCGAATGGAATGTAGTGCATCAGGGAGGACCTCTTGCCAGCGGGAGGCCAGGAGATTTCTGGACTGTAGGGCCAGCTGGACGGCCCTCCATACCGTCCATTCTCCCTTTCTATCTATCCGTTCCCCCGGGGGTTGTAGCTCGTCGTTCTGCTGGAGGCGATACCCCTGCTGAGCAGGAACTAACGTAGTTCATCACTCATGAATGAGGATCCCCTGTCACTGTGGATGTAGGCGGGGAAGCCGAACAGAGTGAAGATAGAATTAAGGGCTTTAATGACGGTGGCAGACGTCATGTCGGGGCATGGGATGGCGAAGGGAAACCGGGAGTATTCATCGATCACGCTAAGGAAATATGTGTGTCGATCGGAGGAGGGGAGGGGGCCTTTGAAATCCACGCTGAGGCGTTCAAAGGGGTGGGAGGCTTTCACCAGATGCGCGCGGCCCGGCCGGTTGAAGTGCGGCTTGCTCTCCGCACAGACCTGGCAGTCCTTGGTGATCGTCCTTACTTCCTCGACGGAGTAGGGCAAATTTTGTGCCTTAATGAAATGGTACAACCGAGTGACCCCTGTGTGACAAAGACTGTCGTGTAGGGCCCGGAGTCGGTTTACTTGTGCGCTGGCACATGTACCTCGGGATAGGGCGTCTGGGGGCTCGTTTAGTTTGCCAGGGCGATACTAATTCTCGTAATTATAGGTGGAGAGCTCGATTCTCCACAGCAAGATTTTATCATTTTTGATCTTGCCCCGCTGTGTGTTGTTGAACATGATGGCTACTGACCGTTGGTCAGTGAGGAGAGTGAATCTTCTGCCGGCCAGGTAATGCCTCCAATGTCGCACAACCTCAACGATAGCCTGGGCCTCTTTTTTGACGGATGAGTGCCGAATTTCGGAGGCATGGAGGATGCGGGAAGAAAATGCCACGGGCCTGCCTCCCTGGTTGAGGGTGGCGGCAAGGGCGACGTCCGATGCGTCGCTTTCTACTTGGAAAGGAAATGTTTTGTCTCCAGCGTGCATTCCAGCTTTGGCAATATCAGCTCTGATCCGGGCGAAGGCCTGTTAGGCCTTGGCCGTCAGGGGGAAATGAGTGGACTGTATGAGTGGGCGGGCCTTGTCCGCATAGTTTGGAACCCACTGCGCGTAATATGAGAAGAACACCAGGCAGCGTTTGAGGGCCTTGGGGCAGTGGGGGAGGGGGAGCTCCATGAGGGGGCGCATGCGGTCGAGATCGGGCCCCAGAACTCCGTTCTGGACCACGTAGCCAAGGATGGCTAAGCGATTTGTACGGAACACACACTTCTCCTTGTTATACGTGAGATTGAGGCGAGTGGTGGTGCGGAGAAATTTAGCGAGGTTGGTGTCGTGGTCCTGCTGATCATGGCCGCAGATGGTCACATTGTCTCGGTACGGAAACCTAGCTCGCAAGCCGTACCGGTCGACCATTCGGTCCATCTCCCTTTGGAAGACCGAAACCCCATTGGTGACGCCAAAGGGGACCCTAAGGAAGTGATATAGCCGGCCGTCTGCCTCGAAGGCGGTGTATGCCAATCCGATTTACGGATGGGGAGCTGTTAGTAAGCAGATTTCAGGTCCACCGTTGAGAAGGCCCGGTACTGAGGGTTCCGGGTGCGGCGATGACCAGCTGAGTCGCACGTTTCGGCAGCTCCCGGTGGAACGGACTTTTGGGCTCTTGATAGGAGCCCCAACGGCAATTTTAACGGCTAAAAACACCGTGCGGTAAACCAGAAGGGGGTTCCCCCTGGACACGGATGGAAAAAGGAGAGGAAAGTGGCCGGATTGCAGCGGATCCTTTGGAACAACGGCAAGGAAGGCAAGCAGAAACCAAGATGGCGTCGGAAGGTGGCAGTTTCATATGGGGCCCTGAACAACAAGAGTTCTTGAAACGCTGCGTGGAGGAGATAAAAAAGGAAATGAAGAAAGAGTTGTTGGCCCCGATGTTACAGGCGATTGAAGGGCTGAAAGAGGAACAAAAGACCCAGGAGCAGGAGCTTCAGGTCGTGAAGGCGAAAGCAGCAGAGAATGAGAACGATATACAGGGCCTGGTGGTGAAGTCGGAGATACAGGAGGCACACCAGAAACGATCTGTGGAGAGGTTGGAGGCACTGGAAAACAACGCAAGGAGGAACAACTTGAGGGTTCTTGGCCTTCCTGAAGGTGTGGAGGGGGCGGACGTCGGGGCATATGTGAGCACGATGCTGCACTCGTTAATGGGAGCGGAGGCCCCGACGGGTCCGTTGGAGGTGGAGGGAGCATACCGAGTTATGGTGCGAGGATCGAGAGCAGGAGAAACTCCCAGAGCCATAGTGGTGAGATTCCTCCGTTTTAAGGATCGAGAAATGGTCCTTAGATGGGCGAAGAAAACTCGGTGTAGTAAATGGGAGAACGCGGTGATCCGCGTTTATCAAGATTGGAGTGCGGAGGTGGCGAGAAGGAGGGCGAGCTTTAATCGGGCCAAAGCGGTACTTCACAAAAAGAAGATAAAATTTGGAATGCTGCAACCGGCAAGACTGTGGGTCACATATCAAGGGAGGCACCACTACTTTGAAACGGCGGATGAAGCGTGGACTTTTATTGTAGAAGAAAAATTGGAATGATTGGATTATGAAAATGAACGTTTGGACAAAGTGGTGGGGCGAATGGGGGGGGCGAAGAGGGGTTTTATGTTTTAATCCTGCGGTATGGTAACTTTTCTTTCTCCCACAGGTGGTGATGGGGGGAGGTGGGGAGGGAGAGGAGATGAGGCGTTGGCCATGGAAGGCGGGGCCGAGGGAGAGGCGCGGGCTTGGTTCC
Source organism: Scyliorhinus torazame (assembly GCF_047496885.1). Classification (NCBI taxonomy): domain Eukaryota; kingdom Metazoa; phylum Chordata; class Chondrichthyes; order Carcharhiniformes; family Scyliorhinidae; genus Scyliorhinus; species Scyliorhinus torazame. Next base: position 36,179,136 of record NC_092715.1, on the reverse strand, counting down.
CGCGCTATGATAATTATGGCGGGAATAGAGAAGCAGGAAGGAGGGGGCGTCGCACGGTGCGAGCTGTGATCACGGGGGGAAGCCGAGGTCAGCCAGAGTTTGCTGACTTCTGGGAGCAACATGGGGGGAGTAATTACGCTAGCGGGGGGTCTAGCAGGGGGGGGGGAGGGGGGAATTACTGGGTTGCTGCTGCTGGGGAAAGGGGGGAGTGGGTACGGGAAAGGATGGGCGGGGGGGCACCGTCTGGGAGAGATACAGCTGCGTGGGAACTGGGTGAGAAGCTGGAAAAAGATGATGGCTAACCGGCAAGGGGTGGGGGGGTGGGAAGCCCCCCAACTCGGCTGATCACGTGGAACGTGAGGGGGCTTAACGGGCCGATAAAGAGGGCACGAGTACTCGCACACCTTAAGAAACTTAAAGCAGATGTGGTTATGCTACAGGAAACGCACCTGAAACTGATAGACCAGGTTAGGTTGCGCAAAGGATGGGTGGGGCAGGTGTTCCATTCGGGGCTGGATGCGAAAAACAGGGGGGTGGCTATATTAGTGGGGAAGCGGGTAATGTTCGAGGCGAAGACTATAGTGGCGGATAACGGGGGCAGATACGTGATGGTGAGTGGCAAATTACAGGGAGAGATGGTGGTTTTGGTAAACGTGTATGCCCCGAACTGGGACGATGCCAACTTTATGAGGCGAATGCTAGGACGCATCCCAGACCTAGAGACCGGAAAGCTGATAATGGGGGGAGACTTTAACACGGTGTTGGAACCAAGGCTGGATAGGTCGAAGTCCAGGACTGGTAGGAGGCCGGCAGCAGCCAAGGTGCTTAAGGATTTTATGGAGCAGATGGGAGGGGTGGACCCGTGGAGATTCAGTAGACCTAGGAGTAAGGAGTTCTCGTTTTTCTCCTATGTCCATAAAGTCTATTCACGCATAGACTTTTTTGTGTTGGGTAGGGCATTGATCCCGAGGGTGAGGGGAACGGAATATACGGCTATAGCCATTTCGGATCATGCCCCACACTGGGTAGACTTGGAGATAGGGGAGGAAACAAGAGGGCGCCCACCCTGGAGAATGGACATGGGACTAATGGCGGATGAGGGGGTGTGCCTAAGGGTGAGGGGATGCATTGAAAAGTACTTGGAACTCAATGACAATGGGGAGGTTCAGGTGGGAGTGGTCTGGGAGGCGTTGAAGGCGGTGGTTAGGGCGGAGCTGATATCAATAAGGACACATAAAGGGAAGCAGGAGAGTAAGGAACGGGAGCGGTTGCTGCAAGAACTTTTGAGGGTGGATAGACAATATGCGGAAGCACCGGAGGAGGGACTGTACAGGGAAAGGCAAAGGCTGCATGTGGAATTTGACTTGCTGACTACAGGCACTGCAGAGGCACAATGGAGGAAGGCGCAGGGTGTACAGTATGAATATGGAGAGAAGGCGAGCAGATTGCTGGCACACCAATTGAGGAAAAGGGGAGCAGCGAGGGAAATAGGGGGGGTGAGGGACGAGGAAGGAGAGACGGAGCGGGGAGCGGAGAGAGTGAACGAAGTGTTCAAGACATTTTATAAAAAATTGTATGAAGCTCAACCCCCGGATGGGAGGGAGAGAATGATGGATTTTTTGGATCGGCTGGAAATTCCCAAGGTGGAAGAGCAGGAAAGGGTAGGACTGGGAGCACAGATCACGGTAGAAGAAGTGGTGAAAGGAATTAGGAACATGCAGACGGGAAAGGCCCCGGGACCGGACGGATTCCCAGTTGAATTTTACAGAAAATATTTGGACTTGCTCGCCCCGCTACTGACGAGGACCTTTAACGAGGCAAAGGAAAGGGGACAACTGCCCCCGACTATGTCAGAAGCAACGATATCGCTTCTCTTAAAGAAGGAAAAGGATCCGCTACAATGCGGGTCCTACAGACCAATTTCCCTCCTCAATGTGGATGCCAAGGTCCTGGCCAAGGTAATGGCAATGAGAATAGAGGAATGTGTCCCGGGGGTGGTTCATGAGGACCAAACTGGGTTTGTGAAGGGGAGACAGCTGAACACGAATATACGGAGGCTGTTAGGGGTAATGATGATGGCCCCACCAGAGGGTGAAACGGAGATAGTAGTGGCGATGGATGCCGAGAAAGCATTTGATAGAGTGGAATGGGATTATCTGTGGGAGGTGTTGAGGAGATTTGGGTTTGGAGAGGGGTATGTTAGATGGGTGCAGCTGTTGTATAGGGCCCCAGTGGCGAGTGTGGTCACGAATGGACGGGGATCGGCATATTTTCGGCTCCATAGAGGGACAAGGCAGGGATGTCCTCTGTCCCAATTACTGTTTGCACTGGCGATTGAGCCCCTGGCGATAGCGCTGAGAGGTTCCAAGAGATGGAGGGGAATACTTAGGGGAGGAGAAGAACACCGGGTATCTTTATATGCGGATGATCTGCTACTATATGTGGCGGATCCAGCGGAGGGGATGCCAGAAATAATGCGGATACTTGGGGAGTTTGGGGATTTTTCAGGGTATAAATTGAACATGGGGAAGAGTGAGCTGTTTGTGGTGCATCCAGGGGAGCAGAATAGAGAAATAGAAGACCTACCGTTGAGGAAGGTAACAAGAGACTTTCGTTACCTGGGGATCCAGATAGCTAAGAATTGGGGCACATTGCACAGGCTAAATTTGACGCGGTTGGTGGAACAGATGGAGGAAGATTTCAAGAGATGGGATATGGTAGCATTGTCAATGGCAGGGAGGGTGCAGGCGGTTAAGATGGTGGTCCTCCCGAGATTCCTCTTTGTGTTTCAGTGCCTCCCGGTGGTGATCACGAAGGCTTTTTCCAAAAGGATAGAAAAGAGTATCATGGGTTTTGTTTGGGCCGGGAAGACTCCGAGAGTGAGGAAGGGATTCTTACAGCGTAGTAGGGATAGGGGGGGGCTGGCACTACCGAGCCTAAGTGAGTATTATTGGGCCGCTAATATTTCAATGGTGAGTAAGTGGATGGGAGAGGAGGAAGGAGCGGCGTGGAAGAGATTAGAGAGGGCATCCTGTAGGGGGACCAGCCTGCAGGCTATGGTGACAGCCCCATTGCCGTTCTCACCAAGGAACTATACCACGAGTCCGGTGGTGGTAGCTACACTGAAGATTTGGGGACAGTGGAGACGACATAGGGGCAAGACCGGAGCATTGGGGGGGTCCCCGATAAGAAACAACCATAGGTTTGCCCCGGGGGGAATGGATGGGGGATATGGAATGTGGCAAAGAGCAGGTATAACGCAATTGAAAGATCTATTTGTGGATGGGAAGTTCGCGAGTCTGGGAGCGCTGACTGAGAAATATGGGTTGCCCCAAGGGAATGCATTCAGGTACATGCAATTGAGGGCTTTTGCGAGGCAACAGGTGAGGGAATTCCCGCAGCTCCCGACACAAGAGGTGCAGGACAGAGTCATCTCGAAGAAATGGGTGGGGGACGGTAAGGTGTCGGATATATATAGGGAAATGAGGGATGAAGGGGAGACTATGGTGGACGAACTAAAAGGGAAATGGGAAGAAGAGCTAGGGGAGGAGATCGAGGAGGGGCTGTGGGCAGATGCCCTAAACAGGGTAAACTCGTCGTCCTCGTGCGCCAGGCTAAGCCTGATTCAGTTTAAGGTATTACACAGGGCACATATGACTGGAACACGGCTCAGTAAATTTTTTGGGGTGGAGGATAGGTGTGCGAGGTGCTCGAGAAGCCCAGCGAATCATACCCATATGTTTTGGTCATGCCCGGCACTACAGGGGTTTTGGATGGGGGTGACAAAGGTGCTTTCGAAAGTAGTAGGAGTCCGGGTCGAACCAAGCTGGGGGTTGGCTATATTTGGGGTTGCACAAGAGCCGGGAGTGCAGGAGGCGAGAGAGGCCGATGTTTTGGCCTTTGCGTCCCTAGTAGCCCGGCGCAGGATATTGCTAATGTGGAAAGAAGCCAAGCCCCCGGGGGTGGAGACCTGGATAAATGATATGGCGGGGTTCATAAAGTTAGAGCGGATTAAGTTCGTCCTAAGGGGGTCGGCTCAAGGGTTTACCAGGCGGTGGCAACCGTTCGTCGAATATCTTGCGGAAAGATAGATGGGGGAAAAAAGAAGGCAGCAGCAGCAGCCCAGGACTTGGGGGGGGGGGGTGGCCTGAGACAAGGCAGTTGCCAATTAGGGCTAGTTTTTATTTTTGTTATTTAATATTTATTTATTTGTTGTTGTTTTCTTTTGTTCTTGTTTAAATAAAAAAGGTCATTATTATCTGTATTGTTATAATGTTGTGTAAAGGATGCACAATGTACTGGGTTGGTTGACCAAAAATTTTCAATAAAATATTATTTAAAAAAAAGAGAATGCCCGGTACTGTGCAATCTGGTTAACCATGTCAGATATGCGTGGGAGGGGGTACGCGTCGAGCTGCGTGTACCTGTTGATGGTCTGGCTGTAGTACATGACCATTCGGTTTTTCTACCCAGATTTAACCACTACCACTTGAGCTCTCCAGGGACTGTTGCTGGCCTCGATGACGCCCTCCCGAAGCAACCGTTGGACCTCGGACCTGATGAAGGCCTTATCCTGTGTGCTGTACCGTCTGCTCCTGGTGGCGCTGGGTTTGCAATCTGGAGTTAGACTGGCAAAGAGGGAAGGAGGATCGACCTTTAGGGTCACGAGGCTTCACAGAGTGAGGGGTGGTAAGGGTCCGCCGAATTTAAGGGTCAGGCTCTGGAGTTTGCAATGGAAATCCAGGCCGAGGATAAGTGCAGCGCAGAGGTTAGGGAGGACGTAGAGGCGAAAGCCGTGGAACTCTATGTCTTGGACTGTGAGCGTGACCGTGCAGTACCCCCGGATCGCTACGCGATGGGATCCGGAGGCCAGGGAGATACGTTGATTGGTAGGGTGTACCTTAAGGGAGCAGCGCCTTACCGTATTTGGGTGTACAAAGCTCTCGGTGCTCCCGGAGTCCAGTAGGCAGAAGGTCACATGGCCGTTGACTTTCACGCTGGTGGATGCGTTGGTCACATTATGTGGTCGGGACTGGTCGATTGCCATGGAGCCGTGCCAGGGTTGATCGTCGGGTAGTGAGGCGGCTGTTGAGTTGAGGTCCTGGAACGCCGTTGGTGTCCATGTGCTGCGGGGTGGACAAGATGGCGGCGCCCGGAGATCCTGGGGGTTACAAAATGGCGGCGCCCATGGAACGCATGTTGCGGGGGGTAGAGCAAGATGGTGGCGCCCATGAAACACATGTGTTGTGCGGGGAGAAGATGGCGGCGCCCATTGGACGCACATGAACTGGGAGGAGAGGAGGATGGCGGCACATAAACTGGGAGGAGAGGGGGGGTGGGGGCGTCCGCGGCCGCTGAGCGGGCCTGGCACACTGCAGCGAAGTGGCCCTTCTTCCCGCAGGCCTTACAAGGGCAGCACGGGCCGGGCAGCATTGGCGGGGGTGTCTTTGTTGGCCACAAAAATAGCATCGGGGCCCCCCGGAGATCGCTGGCTGGCGCATAGCGCAGGCGTATTGAGTGGGTAGCGCCCCCGCTGGGGCGGCTGCCTGTGGGGCCCATGAAGCATAGGAGGAGTGGGCCACGCGTTTGGGGGCGTAGGACTGGACATTGCGCAGGGCGACCGTCATGAAGAGCGCTAGTGTTATAGTCTCTGCGAGGTCGCACGTTGCTCCTTCTAGGAGCCGCTGCCTGATAACATCAGAACCAATCCCAGTTACAAAAGCGTCCCGCATAAGGAGATCCGAGTGCTCCTGAACTGTAACTTCCTGGCAGTCACAGTCCCGAACTAATGGGATCAAGGCCCTCCAGAAGTCCTCGATTGACTCACCAGGTAGTTGAGTACGCGTTACGAGCACGTGTCTGGCGAAGAGCGCGTTCGTCTTCTGTTCATAATTTTCTTTGAGTCGAGTCATGGTGTGGTAGTCTGTGTAGAGGTATTACGGTACCTCCAAATGCCGGAACACCATTTGTAGATATTGTACGTCTCATATCGGTCAAGCGGTATGGTAGCTCCGCCCTGCAAGGCGGGGTATAAGAGCCCGTGCCCCCCCAGCAGCCTTCTTTCTGTACCTGAGCTGCTGGGGGAAACATCTAGCTTATTAAAGCCTTCAGTTGGACTATAACCTCGCTTTAGTGGTCATTGATCGTGCATCAATATAATAAGCTAGATTTAAAAGGATGGAACTCCGAATCAAGCCGGAGTGTCTGCAACTCAGCCCACATGCGGCAAACTCAGTGGCAACCTTCAAGCACAGGCTGGCGTGTTTTAACGGATATCTCGGAACGGCCGAAACCACACCCACGGGAGAACAGAAATTGCAAGTCCTGCATTCGAGGGTGAGCCCAGAAATTTACACCCTCATCGAGGACACGGACGTCTTCGATGCAGCAATGGAGCTGCTAAAAGGACATTATATTCGCCCGGTAAACCAGATCTATGCCCGACATCTGCTAGCAACGAGGCGACAAATCCCTGGGGAATCGCTGGAAGAATTCTGCCATGCGCTCCTGGTGTTGGGGAGAAACTGCAGCTGCCCGCAAGATTCAGCGAGCGACCATACAGAACTTTTGATCCGGGACGCTTTCATTGCAGGTATGCTGTCCTCCCAAATCCGCCAGCGATTGCTGGAGAAAGACGCCCTAGGCCTCAAGGAGGCACGGGCCTTTGCAGGCTCCCTGGATATGGCCTCCCAAAACACCCGCGCTTACGTACCCGACCACGCGGCAGCCCCCTGGGCAGCGTGGTACCCACCCGCGGCCGACCCCGAGACATCTCCCATCCCCCCACAAGCTTGTGCTGCAAGGCGGCCTGGCAACCCCGGGGGGCCCCGCTGCTACTTTTGCGGGCAGGCCAAGCACCCCCGGCAGCGCTGTCTGGCCTGCACATCCACCTGCAAGGGATGCGGTAAAAAGGGCCACTTTGTGGTGGTATGCCAGGCCCGGGCGGTCGCTGCGGTCTCCGGTGGCAAATGCGGACCGCCACCACAATCCTCTCCACGGTCCCCGTGTGGCCAGCGGGCGCTGCCATCTTCCTCCTCCGGGGCCACGTGCGGCCCCTGGGTGCCGCCATCTGGTCCTGCGGACGCCACGTGCGATGGATGGGCGCCGCCATGTTGTGCACCCCCAGCCATGTGTGATCAATTGGCGCCGCCATCTTGGATGGACTCCCAGGACCCAGCTCGGCTGACCACACACTGCCCGAAGAGAACACTCAACTGCTGCCACGATTACCCTCGGTGACTCTGGACCAGTCCCAGCCTCGAACACTCTCAACTGCCACAACGACGGTACTAATCAATGGGCACGAGACATCCTGCTGAATCGACTCTGGGAGCACGGAGAGCTTCATACACCCCGACACGGTAAGGCGCTGTTCTCTCCCTGTCCACCCCGTCAATCAAAAAATCTCCCTGGCCTCCGGTTCCCACTGAGTAGAGATAAAGGGGTTTTGTGTAGCAAACCTCACTGTCCAGGGAAGGGAGTTTAAAAATTACTGGCTCTACGTCCTTCCCCACCTCTGCACGGCCACACACCTAGGGTTAGACTTCCAGTGCAATCTCCAAAGTCTAACTTTCAAATTCGGCAGCCCTATACCCCCCTCACTGTCTGCTGCCTCGCGACCCTCAAGGTCGATCCGCCTTCCCCGGATTGCAAACCCGTCGCCACCAGGAGCAGACGGTACAGTGCCCAGAATCGGATCTTTATTAGGTCAGAGGTCCAATGGCTACTGAAGGAAGGAGTCATTGAAGCTAGCAACAGTCCCTGGAGAGCACAAGTAGTGGTGGTAAAGACCGGGGAGAAGCATAGGATGGTCATCGACTCAGACCATCAACAGGTTTACGCAGCTGGATGCGCACCCTCTCCCCCGCATATCCGACCTGGTAAACAGGATTGCACATTACAAGGTCTTCTCCACAGTGGATCTTAAGTCCGCCTACCACCAGCTCCCCATCCACATTAGTGACCGCAAGTACACTGCCTTCAAGGCAGATGGGCGGCTCTATCACTTCTTAAGGGTTCCCTTTGGAGTCACTAACGGGATCTCGGTCTTCCAGCGCGAGATGGACCGAATGGTTGACCGGTACGGTTTACGGGCAACATTCCCGTATCTCGATAATGTCACCATCTGCGGCCACGACCAGCAGGACCACGACACCAACTTCCAAAAATTCCTCCAAACCACAAAGATCCTTAACCTTATGTATAAAAAGGATAAATGCGTGTTTAGCACCGATCGCCTAGCCATCCTCGGCTACATAGTGCGAAATGGAGTTATAGGCCCCGACCCTGAACGCATGCGCCCCCTTATGGAGGTCCCACTCCCACACTGCTCCAAGGCCCTGAAGCGTTGCCTAGGGTTTTTCTCTTCCTATGCCCAGTGGGTTCCCAACTATGCGGACAAGGCCCGTCCCCTGATCCAGTCCACAGTTTTTCCCCTGTCGATAGAGGCCCGCCAGGCCTTCAGCTGCATCAAAGCAGACATTGCAAAGGCCACGATGCACACCATCGACGAGTCCCTCCCCTTCCAGGTCGAGAGCAATGCGCCTGACGTAGCTCTGGCGGCCACTCTCAACCAAGCGGGCAGACCCGTGGCCTTCTTCTCACGTACCCTCCATACTTCCGAAATCCGCCACTCCTCAGTCGAAAAGGAGGCCCAGGCCATAGTAGAAGCTGTGCGACATTGGAGGCATTACCTGGCCGGCAGGAGATTCACTCTCCTCACTGACCAATGGTCGGTTGCTTTCATGTTCGATAATGCACAGTGGGGCAAGATAAAAAAACGATAAGATCTTGCGGTGGAGGATCGAGCTCTCCACCTATAACTACGAGATCTTGTATCCTCCCGGGAAGCTAAACGAGCCTCCTGATGGCCTGTCCCACGGCACATGTGCCAACCCACAAGTGGACCGCCTCCGAGCCCTCCACGAGGACCTCTACCACCCGGGGGTCACTCGCTTCTTCCATTTTATCAAGACCCGCAACCTGCCCTACTCCATCGCTGAGGTCAGGACAGCCACCAGGAATTGCCAAATCTGCGCGGAGTGCAAACCGCACTTCTACAGGCCAGAGAAAGCGCACCAGATAAAGGCTTCCCATCCCTTTGAACGCCTCAGTATGGACTTCAAAGGCCCCCTCACCTCCACCAACCGCAACACGTACTTCCTGAACGTGACTGACGAGTACTCCCGGTTTCCATTCGCCATCCCCTGCCCCGACTTGACCGCAACCACCGTCATCAAGGCCCTCCATAGCGTCTTTATGCTGTTTGGGTTCCCCGCTAGCATACAGAATGATAGGGGGTCCTCCTTTATGAGCGACGAACTGCGTCAATTCCTGCTTAGCAAGGGCATCGCCTTGAGCAGGACGAATCAGTTCCAACCCCCGGGGTAACGGACAGGTAGAGAGGGAGAACGGAATGGTCTGGAAGACCGTCCTACTGGCCCTACGGTCCAGGAATCAAAAGAACAACAAAGAACAAAGAGATGTACAGCACAGGAACAGGCCCTTCGGCCCTCCAAGCCCGTGCCGACCATGCTGCCCGACTAAATCCTGGGCTGGATTCTCCGTTTGGGAGACTAAGTCCCCACGCCAGGAAAACTGGAGCAAAACGGCCACCGATTCGTCGTTTTGCTGGGGGCTAGCAGGGAGGCAGTGAAGAGCTCGCAGCTCTAGCTGCCGATACCACCCTGAGAATTTTCGAGTCCGTGGCCGCGCATGCGCACGGCGGTGGCCTGCAGTGGCCGCGGACTGCAAAGTAGTGCCCCCCTTCGGCCGTTCGTGCACCCCGGACCCCCCGCCCACAATGCCCCCAGCCCCGAATTAAAGCCCCCCCCCCACCCGCAGATCGTTCCTCCCCCGACTGTGGCGGTGCCGGAATGAGTCCACAGCCACCACACTAAGTTCACGACAGGTGAGACCACACGCGTCCCACGCTGTCGGGAACTTGGCCAGTCGGGGACGGAGCATCGCGGAGCGGGCGTCAGGCAATGGCCTGAGGCCGTGGATACGTGGCACGGCGTACTTATAGAGTATGCCGCTTTTCAGGAGGTGGAGAATCCGAAAATTGGCGACACCCCCGTTATTGGCGTCAAAACGGATTCTCCGCCCGTCGCCGAACGCGATTTCAGCGTCGGGGAGCGGAGAATCCAGCCCCCTATCTGCATTGTTGATACCTAAATTGGAAACATGTTTATAATATATCTATCCGTACAGATTCATTGAAAACAGCAAATAAGAGACCTCTATCCTCCTGTGGATTGGGCTTGTGGCATTAGCAAAACAGTCCCACAAAATTCACATGTCCATCAGTAAATTAAAACATTAACCCACTGAAAAGCCAGGTCATCTTACGTTCCAAGATTGTACCAAGATTTAAATCTTGTAATGATTTATCTTTCTTACTGATATGCATGTTACGGACAAGCCTTCACAAGATGAGTTTAAAAGTGTTTTTTTCTTTGTTGACACACAGGAAAGAACAACAATTATTGCCTGTCTATTTGTGGTCAGTGCTGAACATCAACATTTTGAAGGTGGGGGATTCAACAATGGTAATTCATTTCAATGTCAAAAGGAGGTGTTTAGTCTCTCTTGTTAGAGACAGTTATTGCTTTGCTCTTACGTGGCACCCAGTCAAGCAGTTCCTCTCTTTTTGTAGACCTCATCCTTGTTTTCCAATTCCTCCATGATCTCGCTCATCACTAAAATAGAAGCAAAATACTGTAGTATTCTGTAGAAGGGTCATGTGGACTCGAGGAAGGGAGAGACAGGAACCCCTTACTGCCCATGATCCAAGTTATTTTGAAAAGGAATATCTGTACGTTCCTTAACCTCTGAGTAGATGATCAAGTGGAATAACCAGCAGCAAGCTTTTATGGGTTTAAATTAAGAGGATTATTTGTTCATGCATTCACCCTGCATGGCTAAATCCTATGTCAGACACACACGCGCGCGCACAGAGATGTGCGCACACATGCACGCACGCATACACACCCACACACACATACACAACAAATATACAAGTCAAGAAGATAGTGTTCTTTTACTAATTACAAACATAGGATCAGTTTGAAAATCATGTTTTAGTTTGACTTAGGAAGCTGCAGGTTCAAGGATTCTTAAAGAAGGTGTTTTCACTCCTGAAGGGATGCATTAAGTGAATTTAAATACCCGATGTCAGATATCAGGATTATTGCAGGGTTCCCTTGATGAGATGAATGTTCAGCAAGCCACAACAGAAGCTCAATTTGTGTACTTTTATTTTCTTTATTTTCAATTTTTCTAATTAAGGGTCAATTTAGTGTGGCCAATCCACCTAGCCTGCACATATTTGGGTTATGAGGGTGAGACCCATGCAAATTAAGGCAGAATATACAAACGCCACACGGACAGTGACCCAGGGCCGGATCAAACCCAGGTCCTCTACGCCGTGAGGCAGTAGTGCTAACCCTTTTTCATACTGATGCACTTTGAAAAGAAAGCAGATGAGGAGACGTTTAAGTTGTAGCAACCACCAGGTTTAAAAAATGTGTGGGTCGACTACATTTTATGGCTGATGATGCCCTGAGGCCTGATTTCTGTGTAGACCGATCAGTTTCTCTTTGATACTTGGGATGAAATATTTGTGATCTGATGTTGGTTTCGGTCACAAGATCAACTGCTTTTGTCCACCCAGAATTGTTTGGGAGCCCAAAGTCATTTCTACACAATGGTGGCCAGTCACACCTATCTGCACTTTACTGGTTTCTGAAGCTCTGTTTTAGAAATATAGAAAATAGGACCTGGAATAGCCCATTCAGCTCTTCGAGACAGCTCCGCCATTCATTATGTTCATGGCTAATCATCCAACTCATTAACCAGTTCCGGCCTCCCTGCCATATCCTTTTGACCCCTTTAGCCCCAAAATCTATATCTAACTCTTTCTCAACTGCTTTCTCTGGTGGAGTATTCCACAGGCTCATCACTCTCTAGGTGAAGAAATTTCTCCTCATCTCAATCCTAAATGGTCGACTCCATGTCCTGGGATTGTGATCCCTGATTCTGGACACCCCGCCATCAGGAACGTCCTTCCTCAATCTATCATGTCTAGTTCTGTAAGAATGTTATAAGTTTCTCTGAGACACCCCACATTCTTCAAATCTCCAGTGAATAAAATTGTAACTGACTCAATATTGGCCCATAAATTCCTGATTCACAGAATCGCATTTAGGGGGCACCTCAATGATGCACTCGGGCATTCCTCCAGGAAATTCCCACATAAGGATTTATGCGGCAATTGCCCAGAAGTGCTAACTTCCTCTGGTTAATAACTCTGGTCTGGGAACCATCTGAAAGAAGTGATTCAAATTGTGAACTTCTTATGGTTCTGCCAGTTTTACCTTGATAGTTCATCTGAAAGAGTTAGAGGAAAGAAATCATCTTTAACTCCAGAGTAACTATTGACAAAACCCAGACCAAGCCTGGCATGGGACACCCCTCACACACACGAACTCCAAGGAGACCCAACACACTATCCACACCTCCGATCCAACCTAAAGCCCTCCTCCCAAACAGACCAGCCCCTACTGGCCCGGCCTGACCTCCTCCCGAGCACCTCCCCCCCTCACCCTGATCCGAACCCCCCCCCCCCCCACCCCCCCCACCCCCCCCCCCCCACCCCCCCCCCCCCCCCCCCCCCCACAGCCCCATCCAGGTGTAATCCAGACCGACACCCGACTCCCGGGCTGACCCACCTCCTTCCTCGGCTGACACCCCCCTCCTGGACTAACCGCCTCTCCGGCCTGACCACGACCGGACACCCCCGCATTCGACCAGATCCAACTCTCCCTTCCATTTGGGATGCAGCCCCTTCCCCCAATCCTTAGATAAACCCCCCACTGCCTAGACTGACCCCCGCCTTCCCGAATGGTCCCCCCCCCTCTCAGACTGACCCCGCCTTCCCAGGCTGACACACCCCTCCAAGACTGATGCACACCCCTTCCTGAATGACACTCCCCTCCCAGATGGACCCCCCTCCACCCCCAGACTGACCAACTCCCTCCGCGAGAACCACCCCCTTCCCTGACTGCTCACCTGTTCTGGTCCCACCCTCCGCATTAAGTCCCCCCCCTCATTGGTCCGACACCCACCTTCTGGCTCGACCCACCCCACTCTGCTCTGAACCCCCCGCCCCACACATGCTTCCAACTCCCACGCCTTCCCTGATCCGATCCACCCCCACCCACACTCTTTGGCCTGGCCTCTCTGCATCTTAGTTACTCTACGCCGATGCAGCCTGTCCTGTCTCGCCTAGCCGCAGTGAGGAAGGTTGGGTGAGACAGGGGCGTCAGAATCCCACCATGGGAGGTGCATCAGGGATGGCAATCCGGCGAAGATTACCACTCTGAGGATCATATCCCACCTTGTACGTCAGTCCTGCCACCCCAGGAATCAGTCTGGTAACCCTTTGCTGCACTCCTTCGATAACAAGAACATCCTTCCACAGATAAGGAATGCAAAACTGTACACAATATTCCAGGTTTGGCCTCACCAAGGCCCTGTATAATTGCAGCAACACGTCCCTGCTCCTGTACCCAAAACCTCTCGCTATGAAGGCCAGCATACCATTTGCCTTCTTTACCAGCGGGCAGCACTGTGGCTTCACAGCGCCAGGGTCCCAGGTTCAATTCCCGGCTGGGTCACTGTCTGTGCGGAGTCTGCACGTTCTCCCCATGTCTGCGTGGGTTTCCTCCGGGTGCTCCGGTTTCCTCCCACAGTCCAAAGACGTGCAGGTTCAGTGGATTGACCATGATAAATTGCCCTTAGTGACCGAAAAAAAGGTTAGGGGGGTTATTGGGTTTCGGGGATAGGGTGGAAGTGAGGGTTTAAGTGGGTCGGTGCAGACTCGATGGGCCGAATGGCCTCCTTCTGCACTGTATGTTCTATGGCTATGGCTATGGTTAAACCTGCTGCAGTACTTTCAGCGACTGCTGTACAAGGACACGCAGGTCTCGTTGCACATTCCCCTCTCACAGTCTTGAATATCGAGCTCAGCGAAGGTGGGGCTGGGAGTGGATAGATTTTGAGTCTCAGGAAACCACCAACAATAGCTGGTGTAAATCCCTCAGATGGGTTTGTCTTGATATGTCCATTGAAGGGGGAAGCCCCCAACCATGTTTATTCAATCTGGAACTTTCTAAAGACTTGAAGCAGAAATTGCAAAAGTCACCTGACCTTTGGCAGCCAACCTAGCCATCTTGTTCGTAGCTATTTTTCAGTAAAAGTCTTTTTTCAGAAAATTGTACACTGAATGCAGCCCATGTTTCAAGTTATGAATAGGACATGCCTTCACAGGGCATTACACATTGTTCTTGATAAATGGTACTTTCCTGATGTCAGTCCAAACCTGGATGTGATCCAGGTGTTGCAGCTTGTGTGCACCGACTGCTTTGTTACCCGAGGAATTGTGACTGCCACTGTACAGTGTGCATTCATTCGCAAACATCCCCTTGACTGACCTTACGTTGGAGGAAAAGTCATTCATAAAGTATCTCAAAATGGTTTGGTCGAGGTCTCCTCCCTGAGGAATTCTTGCAGCGATGTCCAGGCTTGGTAGCATACCTGATTAAGCAAGAGGTTACTGAACCTGACAGAGGTAAGACCTTGGAGCGATTTAAACTTCAGTATGAGAATTTGAAAGTTATGGGATTTGGGACTGGGAGCCGATGTCGGTCCACAAGGACAGGGATGAACATCAACCAGACTTGATGCTGAATTGATATTTTGTACGTGCTGCAGTTTAGAGAGTTGGAGGATGAGTGACAGGAGATTATTCACTTAACTGAGACTAGAGTCAAAAATTGGACAAATGAGGATTTTTTTCATGCAGATTTTTCAGCAAAGCATAAAATATCTATGAAACACCAAAACATTATTTGAAGACGCCGATTGGACTCAAAGGGTTAACTGTTTCTCTCTCCACAGTTGCTGCTAATCCTGTTGAGTTTTTCAGCACTTTATGTTTTCAAAAATTCTCTTGATTTTTCTTTCATAAGACAGGTAACTTATTTTTGGAGAAACTGGAACTTGTAACAGTGCAAATCTTAAATATACTTGCGTCAAATGTCACCCCTATGTTCACAACCCAATAACTTTAATTGTTGGCAGCACAGTGGCACAATGGCACATTGCTGCAGGAGATCTTCTGGTTAATGTTCTAGACCTAACCACCTTCAGCTGCTTCATCAATTACCTTCCTTCCATCGTAAGGTTAGAAGTGGGGATTTTTGCAGAAGACTACACAATGTTCAGCACCATTCACAACTGAAGTAGTCAGTGTCCACATGCAGAAAGACCTGGACAATATTTAGGCTTGGGCTGTTCCTAACGGTCCCTGTGCAAGATCCCCAAATTTGTTCTCCTGGTGAGGTCCCTTAATTTTTAAAATTCCGAAATCCCCCCATTAGTGATATGATCCCGGGTGAGGGAGGATGAACGGACTCCCTTTCTTTATCCAAACCCTTGGGAAGTCACAGCAAGATTACTTTAAAAAGGATAGCTTTTACAATTCAATTTCATTTACGTTTTAAAAGGAGCCAATTTAACCACGCTTTCTTGAGTTAAGAAAAGAATGAGTTTAATTTGTTATTATTTTGTAAGCTACTAAATGTAAGGAAAATATGAAAACACACGTACATACATTCACACAGATTAGCAATGGGAAATAAGTCCAAAAATAAGTTTAAAAAAAGATCTATGAATCAGTCCTTTGACTCCTTGAGGAGTAGATGATAAAAGTAAAGGGAACTAAATGTAATCTTTCCAAATTTGCAGATTATGGAAAGTTGGGTGGGAGGGTGAGCTGTGAGGAGGATGCAGAGATGCTCCAGTGGGATTTGGACAGGCTGAGTGAGTGGGCAGATGCAGTATAATGTGGATGAATGTGAGGTTATCCGTTTTGGTAGCAAAAATAGGAAGGCAGATTATTATTTGAATGGGTGTAAATTGAGACCTTGGTGTCCTCGTGCAGCAGTCACTGAAAGTCGGCGCGCAGGTACAGCAGGCAGTAAAAAAGGCAAATGGTATGTTGGCCTTCATAGCGAGAGGATTTGAGTACAGGAATAGGGATTTTTACTGCAATTGTCTTGGGCATTGGTGAGGCCACACCTGGAATATTGTGCGCAGTTTTGGTGTCCTTATCTGGGAAAGGATATACTTGCTATGGAGGGAGTGCAGCAAAGGTTTTCCAGGCTGATTCCTGGAATGGCCAAAGTGTCATATGAGGAGAGACTAAATTGATTCGGATTATATTGGAGTTTAGAAGAGTGAGAGGGGATCTCATAGAAATGTATAAAATTCTAACGGGATTGGCAGGGTAGATCCAGAAAGAATGTTCCCGATGGTTAGGGAATCCAGAACTAGGGGTCATATTTGAGGATAAGGGGTAAACCTTTCAGAACTGAGGTGAGGAGAAATTTCTTCTTCTGGAGAGTGGTGAATCTGTGGAATTCACTACCACAAAAAGTAGCTGAGGCAAAAACATTGGATAATTTCAAAAAACAATTAGCTATAGCTCTTAGACATAAACATAGAATTTACAGTGCAGAAGGAGGCCATTCGGCCCATCGAGTCTGCACCGACCCTTGGAAAGAACACCCAAAATCTCCACCCTATCCCTGTAACCCCACCTAACCTTTTTGGACACTAAGGACAATTTAGTGTGGCCAATCTACCTGACCTGCAAATCTTTGGACTGTGGGAGGAAATCGGAGCACCTGGAGGAAACCCACGCAGACACGGAGAGAACGTGCAGACTCCGCAGAGACAGTGACCCAAGCTGGGAATCGAACTTGGAACCCTGGCGCTGTGAAGCAACTGTGCTAACCACTGTTGTACCGTGCTGCTCTTGAGGCTCAAGGGATCAAGAGATATAGGGGGAAGGCAGGATCAGGGTATTGAACTCGATGATCAGCCATGATCACAATGAATGGCGGAGCAGGCTTGAAGTGCCGAATGGCCTGTTCCTGCTTCCATTTTCTATGTTGTTTCTATATAAATGTTGAGG
Source organism: Scyliorhinus torazame (assembly GCF_047496885.1). NCBI lineage: Eukaryota > Metazoa > Chordata > Chondrichthyes > Carcharhiniformes > Scyliorhinidae > Scyliorhinus > Scyliorhinus torazame. The sequence continues at coordinate 36,162,095 of NC_092715.1, read as the reverse complement.
CTGTTTAAGATTTGTGATTCCAGTCGCGCTGACTTCAGCAGTTGAATAGTTGGTTTCAATATTCCAGGGTCCTGCAGTCTAGCTGAGATGTTGGCCTGCTTCCACTTCAGCCTTAGATTGGTTGACTTGGCTTGCTTCGCCAATCAGAGAGAGAGCAAGACTTTTATGTTTTTTTCTGCCAGAGGAGGGGTGAGTGCCATTGTCTTTTATTGCTTCTGCGTCACATACACTGTCACACCCAGCACTAGTCCATACTGACTGTAGTGATCTGTATATCTGTACATACATCTGCACGTACACCAGGGACTGCAGCACAGATGTGACAGCCACAGCATCACTAGAGGGAGCATCAGAGACGGGTATAAAGGGTCGAGCCCAAGGCAGGATCCGCCTCTTTTAGAAGCACAGAGCTAGTGAGCAGCAGCACACAGGGATAGCTTAGCATAGGCAGTGTACCTTAGTTCCACTGGTGATACCTCTTGACTGTTTTACATCTAGTTGAGCTCTGGAAGCAGAACAAACCCTTTGAATAAAGTGTTTGTGTTAACTGTAAGTCTACCGTCGTTATTCAGAATTAGAGAATAACATATAGTACCAGGAGTGGTTTCAGCAAGCCAGCTAGACACCAGCAAGGGAAGAGAACTTAAACCAGACATTCGACCAAGGAAGGCCTCTTCAGATACCAATCGGCACGATGGACCCAATCCAACCTCCACGCCTGCTCCAGACCACTGGTAATATGCATTCCAATTGGAAACATTGCATACAGCAGTTCAAAATATATCTAGAAGCTGAGGATCTAACCTCAGCGTCTGATGCCAGGAAGATAGCCTTGCTCTTATCCCTGGCAAGTCCGCAGGCATTAGAAATATATAATTCCTTTACTTACCTGGAAGGGGAGGACAAAGGCAAGCTAGAAATAATCATCAAAAAATTTGCAACTCACTGTCAATCTGAAGTCAATGAGATATTTGAAAGATTCAAGTTCACCAGGCGTTTACAAAAACCGGGAGAATCTTGCAGCAGTTTTGTAACAGATTAAAAATTACCAGCTCAATCCTGCAACTTTGAAAACCTCCGTGACTCCCTCATCAGAGACCAGATAGTTAATGGTACGTCTGATGAAGGACTTAGCAAATCCTTATTAAAACGAAAAGACCTAACCCTAGAAACAGTCATGCAAAGATGCTCTACTTATGAAAAAAGTAAAGACGAATATGAGGAGTTTACTTACCGGGACCAAGGCCTTCACCACGAGGTCGAGCCCGTCAAAATGGCGTCCAGAAGGCGCTCCTCTAGCGGCAATCCCGTGCAGGCCACATGCATGTGCAGTTCTCCCGAAGATTTGACACGGAAGAAAGGCCTACTGCGCATGCACGAGCGTGGAGGGACAGCGTCATCACGTGTCCCCGCTGTGGACACGCCCACTTAAAAGGGCAATGTCCAGCTTCTGGAAAACAATGTTTAAAGTGTGGCAAATGCAACCACTTTGCCTCACAGTGCAGAGCTGCACTGCAAATGAAGACTACAAGACAGAAACACATGAACTTCAACGTAAAAAGCAGAGACTCAACGGAGCACCAAAAAAAATCAATGATGAGTATTCCTCGGATGAGGACAACCTCGTTTGCGACAACTCGTTTGTCGTGGACACGATCGAGACAATTGAGGAACATGACGCAACAATCGCCACGCCTCACCCGGTCAACAGCATTGATTCCAGCAGTGAGTGGACTGTGACTGTGCAAGTCAATGACTTTCCATTAGTTTTCAGGCTTGACACTGGGGCCTCAGCTAATCTCCTCACCAGTAAGGATCTCCATTCGATTCCAGGAGACCATGAAATAATACCCGCTGCATGTCGGCTGAAGGACTACAATGGCAATCAGATCGCCTCAAAGGGATCGTGCATCTCCGGGTGGACAACAAGACGATACGCAAGCAGCTCCGATTCGAGATTGTAGACAACAATAATGCATCACTGTTAGGCGCTCAGGCCTGCAAAGACCTGCGGTTGGTGCAACACATTTACATGCACATCCAGGATCCATCAAGCCTGGAAGCTAAAATCCACAGCATGCGACAAGAATGCCCCAACGTATTTAAAGGCATGGGCACCCTACCCTGCCAATACAAAATCATGCTGAAGACAGATGCCAAACCCGTCATTCAGCCGCCCAGGTGGGTTCCAACTCCACTGCGGGAGATGTTGAAAGCGGAACTCAACAGACTGCAGTCACAAGGCGTAATATCGCGAGTCACACTGCCGACTGACTGGGTTAGCTCCATTGTCTGTGTTAAGAAACCTTCTGGAGATCTTTGCATATGCATAGACCCGAAGGACCTGAACCAGAACATTCGCCGGGACCACTACCCCATCCCCAAGCGTGAAGAGATCACATCTGAGATGGCGAATGCTCGTATCTTCACCAAACTCGACGCCTCGCAGGGATTTTGGCAGATACAGCTCGATGACTCGAGCAGATTACTGTGTACGTTCAACACGCCGTTTGGACGTTTCTGTTTCAATCGCATGCACTTTGGCATTATCTCTGCGTCAGAGATCTTCCACAGGATAATGGAGCAAATGACCGAGGGCATCGAGGGTGTCAGAGTCAATGTGGATAACATCATCGTATGGTCCACCACTGAAGAAGAACACCTCTGTCGTCTGAAGAAGGTGTTTCAGAGGATTCATAAATACGGTTTGAAACTGAACCAGGCAAAATGCACATTTGTGAAGGAGTCTGTAACCTTTTTGGGTGACACCATATCATGTCAGGGTGTCAGCCCTGATGAGGTGAAAATCGCTGCAATATGGACCATGAAGACGCCACACAACAAGAAGGCGGTGCTACGATTTCTGGGCTTCGTCACCTTCCTCGGCAGGTTCATCCCAAACCTGTCCGCACGGACGGCAGCTTTACGCAATCTCCTACGAAAGACCACTGCGTTTGAGTGGACACAACACGTCACCAAAATAAATGGATGGATCTCAAACAGCAACTAACGAGGGCACCGACCCTTGCTTTCTTTGACGCAACCAGACCCACCAAGATCTCCACTGACGCCAGCCAGGACGGGATTGGCGCCGTTCTCCTCCAACAGGCCGACCAGTCTGACTGGGTCCCGGTGGCATACGCGTCCAGGGCCATGACCGCAACTGAGTGCAGATATGCACAAATCGAAAAAGAATGTCTCGGACTCCTCACTGGGATTCTGAAGTTCCATGACTATGTGTACGGCCTGCCCACGTTCATAGTGGAAACCGACCACAGACTGTTGGTCCATATCATAGACAAAGATCTAAATGACATGACACCTCATCTGCAGCGCATCATGATGAAGCTGCGAAGGTATGATTTCACCCTAGTATACACTCCGGGAAGACAGCTTGCCATTGACGATGCACTGTCCCGATCAATTGGCACTGACAACGCACCATCAGCCCCTATCAGAGAAATTGAGGCCCAAACACAGTTATGCATGGAGAATTTGCCTGCTTCGGATGAGAAGCTTTGCCTAATCCGACAGGAGACGCAGAAAGACGCAACCTTACGGAGGGTGCTGCACCTACTCCAGCACGGTTGGACGAGGGGACAATGTCCACAATTTCAGAATGTCAAGTCAGAACTGGTTGAAGTTGACGGCCTGCTGCTACGCAATGCGCAGATTGTGATTCCGGCCACACTCCGCGCCAAGATGCCACGTAAGATTCATGAAGGCCACCTGGGAATTGAGAAATGCAAAAGGCGAACACGACAGGCTGTGTACTGGCCTGGCATAAATCAAGACATAACGGACATGGTCATGACATGTGACACCTGTCAAAGACATCAACTCGCACAGTGTAAAGAACCACTGCAGCAACACAAACTCACAATGGCGCCGTAGACAAAAGTGGGCATTGACCTATTTCATGCCACAGGGCGTGATTACGTCTTGATCATGGACTATTACTCAAACTATCCAGAGGTACTGAAACTCCATTATCTCACGTCTTCATCTGTCATCAAGGCGTGCCAGGAGACATTCGCGCGACATGGAATCCCACGTGTGGTGATGTCAGATAATGGTCCCTGCTTCGCGAGCTGGGAATGGAAAGAGTTCTCAGACCGCTACAGCTTTCAGCATGTAACATCCAGTCAAATGGGAAAGTGGAAAAGGGTGTCCACATTTTTAAACAACTTATTAGCAATGCAACAAATTCACGCTCGGACATCAACCTAGCGCTGTTGTCCTACCGAGCAACCCCATTGAGCTCAGGACTGTCGCCAGCGCAGATGCTCTTCCGACATCCGGACAACCCTCCCGGCGATTCAATTCTGAGACCCCGATAACGCTCTGATACTCGACAAAATGCGGGTACTACGGTCTAAACAAAAACAATACTACGATCAACATGTGATCCCACTCAAGCCACTGAACATGGGCGACATCGTCAGGATCAGGGGCCCAGAAAGCGGATGGTCTGAGCCAGCCACGGTGATCAGGCAGGAGCCACCGTGGTCCTACATTGTCAAGTCGTTGGCGGGGGTACTCTTTCGCCATAACCGCCGGGATCTGTTAATGCTTCGGCCTACAACACCGGTGTTTCCCACACTGGACTTGACCACGTCCATTAGTCCACAGGACGTTCCTTGCCACACAACGCCAGACAGTACTCTTGATGACATAAAACTGTCATCCCCACCACCACCGTTAAGACGCTCCAGCAGAAGCCATAAGGCACCCGACCGGCTAGATTTGTAACGACACTTCAACACACGCACAAGACGAATATGGACATTTCTCACGATGGACTCATAACACTGTTAATTGTTTCGGTATTACTTTATCATTTTCGCAGTGTGCAGCTTTGCTTATTCACACCACTTGTTATGTACAGTTTTCTTGAGGCCAGTGTAGAAAACATATCAAGTCAAAAGGTGGGGGGGTGGTGTAGTGATCTGTACATCTGTACATACATCTGCACATACACCAGGGACTGCAGCACAGATGTGACAGCCACAGCATCATAGAGGGCAGCATCAGAGACGGGTATAAAGGGTCGAGCCCAAGGCAGGATCCGACTCTTTCAGAAGCACAGGGCTAGTGAACAGCAGCACACAGGGATAGCTCAGCATAGGCAGTTTACCTTAGTTTCACTGGTGATACCTCTTGACTGTTTTACATCAAGTTGAGCTCTGGAAGCAGAACAAACCCTTTGAATAAAGTATTTGTGTTAACTGTAAGTCTACAGTCGTTATTCAGAGTTAGAGAATAACATACTGACTAGTGTGAAACTGGCTTTTTTCCTGAGTTTCCTATGTGTCCTGGGAGGGGAAAACCACTAAACAGGTGTGTTGATCGGGACTCTCACTCCAGTTGATAGACACAACACATTTAACTTTGAATCAAATCACTTCATTAAACACAATATAAAAATCTCAATGCTCATCACTGCCACAAGAGAGGTTCTATCATACACTGTATCAAACTCCATTACGCAGAGTATCAAAAGCTCTGTTCCACATAGTATCGGAACTCTGTTCCAGAAAGATATCAGAACTCACGGCTTGGACCTGTTAGTGGGAATGAATCCGAAAGAATCACTCGAGACTCAGGCCTGCTCCAAACTTCAAACAGTTTTAATGCTGTAACACTGGTGGGGAGGAAGCATCTGGGTCAAACCAAATACCTCTCCACTGAACAAAGGGAATCATCATCATTTATCCAGTTTCAAATAGTCAGCCCATCTCGGCTGGACACGGTCCACTCATAATGATTATAGATTACATATATTGACTGTTAGATCCAATGGTTACTAGGCAGCAGGGAACTGTGTGATCAGCTCATGGACATGTCAGGGGTTACTCATGACCAGACCTCCTTATCAACCGTCCTTGAGTTGTACGTATGCATAACTCCCTTATCTTAACCTTCTTACTGACTGGTACCATGGTCAGCATTCCATCAGAACATCTGCCCGGGGCTGCTGATTCGGAATATTCTGCTGAATGAGTCTTTTCTGTGTGGATCTGTGTGCATCAGCCCTGACAAGGAATGTGGCCAAGTTAGTTAGCTAGGTCCCATGATGCCCCGCAAACATTCCATTGCTAGCTAGGTTTATCTATTGGTATATTGTGCTTTCAAAAATACATGATATTTATTGCAGGTGCCCCTGCCCTGAGAAACACACTTCAACAGACCCTAATATCACGGGTTAAGAGGTGAGGTGATCAGACTCCCTCTTGGTGGATCCAGATGTCCTCTCTGGGTCCCGGACCCAAGGAACGGTTTCGTACAATGGTTATTCCGGCAGGTCATCACTTCAAAATTCTCATCGTCTCTCCTTATAATGTAGAACTCGCTCATGCTTCCAGTCATGTACTGATAAGACAGCACTAAACAATTAATGGAATTCTCTGGTCCTTTTGATTCACTTTTTCCGCCGGCAGTGCAACCCACCTGCGGATTTTGCAGCAGCGTGGGGCTGGTTACAATGGGAAAGCACCCAGGCCCTGCAAAACAGAATTCTTAAAAAAAAACATGACCACTGCAGTCCAACACACTCTAACAACAGGCATTTAACCCTTAAAAAGCCCAATATTTAAATTTCAATTTTCCTAAAGTCTTCCAGTTGTCACACATTTAACACAGAGATGAGAAGATGTTTTATTCTCTCAGAGGGTCATGCGTCTGTGGGACTCTCTACCCCAGAGTGGCTGGGTCATTGAATATTTTTAAGGAAGACAAAGTTAGATTCTTGATTGAGAAGTGAGACAAAGGGGGCTAGATTCTCCAAAAATGGGGCTATGTCCCCACGCCAACGTAAAAACGCTAGAGTTTCACTCTTGGCATTCCTTAAGAAAGTCAAGAGTGATTCTCCAACCTGCAGGTGGCTGGCAGGGCCCCGGAGTGCTTCCCGCAGCTCTGGCTGCGGATACGGGCCCCCGCACTTCTGGTCGGGAGTCCACGCATGCGCACGGCGGTGGCCTGCAACAGCCGCGCCGTGCGCGATGGCGGACTCGGACCCCGGCCCCACATCGAGAATGTAGCCCCTCCCAAGATGGTGCACGCCCGTGGATCCGAGCCGTCCGATCGCTGCCCTGGCCAACCATGAGCCCCCCCCCACCCTGGTGCTCAATCCACCCGTTCCCAACAGGGCGCCCATGGACTGAGTCCACAGCCGCCACCCAAGGTTCCCGACGGCAAGTACGTGATTAGAACTACGCTGTCGGGACCTCGGCCAGTTTTGCCCGGAGAATCGCGGGGAGGGGGGCCTCTGTCAATGGACCACTAGCCATGCTGCGTACATTGAGCGGTGCCGAGCCCGATTCTCACATGAACGGAGATGTGCCAAACACGATTTCAGCGCAGGGCTGCGGAGAATCCCACCCCTTGTATTGGGGTGGTAGGGAGGATGCAGTTGTGGCCACAATCAGATCAACCATAACCTTATTGAATAATGCAGTCAAGAACATAGAACATACAGTGCACAAGGAGGCCATTCGGCCCATTGAGTCTGCACCGACCCACTTAAGCCCTCACTTCCATCCTGTCCCCGTAACCCAATAACCTCTCCTAACCTTTTTGTACACTGAGGGCAATTTATCATGGCCAATCCACCTAACCTGCACGTCTTTGGACTGTGGGAGGAAACCGGAGCACCCGGAGGAAACCCACACAGACGTGGGGAGAACGTGTAGACTCCGCACAGACAGTGACCCAGCAGGGAATCGAACCTGGGACCCTGTGATAATGCACCCACAGTGCTGTCCACTAGTGCTACCTTGCTGCCCAACTGGGCTTGGCCTCAGGGGTGGAATTGCCTTCTCCTAATTCATTTGGTGTGTGTTTGCATGAGACATGAGGAGAAACATTTATATGCATTAAGTGGTTAACATCTGGAATGCACTGCCTAAGTGTGAATTGGTTATTCTCTGAAAGGGAGAAGATGCCAGGTTATGGGGGAAAGGCAGGAGAACGACACTCATTCAGCGAGTTAGCACAAATGGGCCAAATGGTCTCCTCTGCACTGTAACAATTCTGAGCACCTGCGATCATTTAACATTATCCCAAAGTTACCCCGAGGCTCGGGCTGTGCATGAAGGGCTGGATTCTCCGGCCTCCCAGCTGCGTACTTCTCGGCAGTGGGAGGTGGCACGCCGTGCGCTGGAAGTGGGATTCTCAGCTCTCGCCACTATCATTGGGGATTCCCATTGAGGCCACGCCCCGCGGACGGGAAACCCGCAGGCGGGGGTGCACTGCCGGTTGGACCAGAGAATTCCTCCGCCAGCGACGGGTCGAGAATTCCAGATGAAGTGTCTCCGCTGATGCTGGCAATGATACCAGAAATGGGAATGTCTTCCATTCTTTAGCATGGACATCCATCAGGTAGATAACCCTGAAAATGTATCTAAAGAAGAAGGGAACAATCGCACTAAAACAGTTACATTTTGTGGCAAAGGTGCAGTTCCAGTGCAAAGGCAGCCTTTGAATTCAAATTAGGACATGACCTGTCACCAGGAGAGGCATTTGCTGTAAAAAGCAATCTCAGTCCACTTTACTCCAGAGCCAGTTTGGTATTTCCTATCCCAACATTCTCTGAGTTGACGTTTTCTATGTTGCACCAATGTTAAAGTCGAGGTTTTGGAAAGTGTGGGTCTGGCTCGCTCGATCACACGCATAACTTCAGGATGGAGATCAGCAGAGACTTTGGAAGGAACAACCTTCTGCGTCACATATGTGAGCTTTCTCACAGCATGGTAGCATAGTGGCTAGCACTATGGCTTCACTGCGCCGGGGTCCCAGGTTCGATTCCCAGCTTGGGTCACTGTCTGTGTGGAGTCTGCACGTTCTCCCCGTGTCTGCGTGGATTTCCTCCGGGTGCTCCAGTTTCCTCCCACAAGTCCCAAAAGACGTGCTGTTAGGCAATTCGGATATTCAGAATTCTCCCTCCGTGTACCCGAACAGGCGCCGGAGTGTGGCGACTAGGGGCTTTTCACAGTAAATTCATTGCAGTGTTAATGTAAACCTACTGGTGACAATAAAGATTAGCATTATTATTTCAGCTGATGAGAATTTGAGAGTGATTCAGTGCAGGTTCTACTGTAAGAGGTTTTGAGGGTTCATTCCCAGCGTTGCAGTCTGGGCTGTAACCGGGCAAATTTTCGGAATGTCGAACCTGCCCAATTTTCATGACATTGATTCAGCAGTAGTGAAAGTGAAAGTGAAAGTGATCTCCCCAAACGCCCACCCCCCCAGTTCTATTTTTAAACGCATTTCCTATTAAATGTGAGACTGGCTAATTCATCAAAGGCCATTGTCTTTCTTATGAAGTGCACTTGCACTATCAATTCAGAAGGCTGCAGGATTACTGAAGAAAGGAATGCCATTATTATTTTAATGAGTAGTCTTTGAGGATCCAGATGTGGCTCTCTTCTGTGCTGTGCAAGAAATATTTAATCTGCGTCCTTTTCACTGTTTGCCTTCAGTAGAGACATCCATCTGTTTCATGAATCGCCTCCTTATCAGCAGATGGCAGGTAAGTCTCAAAATTATTCAGCCTCCTCATTTTTAGTTCATTTTGTTTGAAGTCCCATCTTTTACTGATTCTAAGGTTGTAATAGTTGAGTTTGGCAGATGCTTAACTCAATGGAAGTCATTAATAAAAGAATGGTTCTCTTACTGTTCTATAATAGGAAATGTCAGATCAAGAATGACTTCCAGATGCTTTGAGTCACAGACAAATATTTTACGACAACGTTAGTTCCATTTTTAAAATCTAATTAAATAAACTTCGGAAGCAAATTTATATTAAATTCGACTGTTTCTCCTAAATCATAAAAAAGAAGTATTGGGAGTCGCTCTCAGCTTAGGTTAATATGTGTATATCCACAGTGGCACAGTGGTCAGCACTGCTGCCTCACAGTGCCAGGGATCTGGCTTCAATTCCAGCCTTGGGTTACTATCTGTGTGGAGTCTGCACATACTCCCCGTGTCTGCGTGGGTTTCCTCCGGGTGCTCCGGTTTCCTCCCACAGTCCAAGGAAGTGCAGGTTGGGTGGATTGGCCATGCTAAAATTGCCCCTTAGTGTCCAAAAATGTGCAGGTTAGGTGGGGTTATTGGGAAAGGGTGGGGCAGTGGGTCTAGCTAGGTTACTCATTCAGAGGGCATGATGGGCAGAATGGGCCTCCTTCTGCACTGTTGAGATTCGATGGATTCATTTTCCTTCTCTGCCATAAAGTCTGGCAAAGTTAGTCAACACGGCCAATGGGCTAACACATAGAGGGCTGGATGCTGGTAGGGGGCACGGGGGCACCTGCCTCACAGTGATAACACACTGGGGGTGGTATTAATACGCTGAGGGTCAGACCTCCACCCCTCAGTGGTCAGGACGTCCCGCTCCTGAGTGCTGCCAGTCAATCTGATTGGCCGGCAGCTCTGGCAGTCCCATCATCACAGAATCACAGACTTTTTACAGTGCAGAAGGAGGCTATTTGGCCCATTATGTCTGCACCAGCTCTGCAAGCGAGCATCATTAATTAGTGCCATTCTCCTGCCTTTTCCCCACACCCTTGAATGTTGCTTCTATTCAAGTAATCATGTATAATAATAATAATAATCGCTTATTGTCACAAGTAGGCTTCAATGAAGTTACTGTGAAAAGCCCCTAGTCGCCACCTTCCGGCGCCTGTTCGGGGAGGCTGGTACGGGAACTGAACCCACGCTGCTGCCTTGTTCTGCATCACAAGCCAGCTGTTTAACCCACTGTGCTAAACCAGCCCCTCATAATGCCCTCTTGAATGCCTCGGTTGAACCTGCCTCCACCACACTTCTAGGCAGTGCCTTCCAGGCCCAATCCACTTCTGTGGAAAAGTTATTTCGCAAATTACATTTGCTTCTTTTTCAAATCACTTTAAACCTGTGCCCTCTCGTTCTTGGTCCTTTTATGAGTGGGAACAGTTTCTCCCTGTCTACTCTGTCCGGCCCCCTCATGGCTTTGACCATCTCTATCAAATCTATTCCTCGCCTTCTTCTCTCCAAGGAGAACAGTCCCAACCACCCCAATTTATGTATTTGCTTTGTTTGGTCCTTGTTCTGCACTGTAACCAATCAATATTTGTTGATGTACTTTGTTGATTATTCTTTTTGTCTACTGTGTAGGTACTGTGTACGTTCCCTTGACCGCAGAAAAATACTTTTCACTGTGATTCGGTACGTGTGACAATCAATCAATATCCTCACATCTGACGTTTCTTAGTTCCAGAACTCAATAGTGGGCACTGCCGGGATTGCAAGTAGCCCCACGAAGAAGATCAATGCAAATAGAGTGGGGCAAGTGTTGGGTTTTTAGGGCAGGAAGCAATTGTGTACACAAGGTAGGGGGGAGGAAGGTGTGTGTGTGTGTGTGGGGGGGGGGGGGGGGGGACTGTTTTGGGGTTGTTAGGTACAAAAGGGGGGGTTACGTCTTGGGGGATGGGATGCACTGGGCACCCCTTCAGTTGAGTTGGAAGGTTGTGGGCTGTACACCTGACATATTTTACATGTCTCCTGCCTGCTGAAAACATGCCCAGTGGGGAGGCCATAAAATCCAGCCCACAAAGTCAGTGGAAAAAACCCTGCAGTTATTTACACGTAGAATTACATTGTAGTTGTAACATTGAAGCGGGCTTTTTGATCCAAACAGCCCGTGCCAACGTTTACTCTTCCAAAGGACAAACAGTCTGAATCATGTTTGCCCACCCAGTTCTTACAAGTTGTTCACCCACTTTTGCTCCATCAGGGTCAATAATAAGGGGGCATCATTTTAAGGTGAAGGGCAGGAGGTTTGGAGGGAATTTGTTGGAAATGAATTTGACCCAGAGGGTGGTGCAAGTCCGGAATGCACTACCCGGGAGGTGGGAAACCTCAGAACCTTTAAAAAGTATATGGATGAGCACTTGAAATGTCACAATGTTCAAGACTATGGGCCAAGTGCTGGAAAGTAGGATTAATGTTGATCTGGTGTAGTTTAGTCGGTGCTGACCCGATGGGGTGATGGGCCTTTTCTGTACTGTATGATTCTATGACTCTATTTATAAATTCTCTTCCGAAAAAAGGAATCGTTAGACGAACAAAGACAAATCCCGGGTATTTCTGACCCTCTCCACCCCTCCCAATGTGGGGTTTCCAATGGCGGAGGTGGGCACCCATTAGCCAGCCAGATCCTCGATGGCGCAGTTGGCGAGAAATGCGACCACTGACTTTGGCGGACCAAAAAATCCCGGCCGAGATCTATCCAGTTCACTTGCTACCATTCTGCAATTCACATGATGCAGTGGCAGTGGAGTTGTTGGCTTATCACAGCAAGCAATCTTCATCAGTCAGCGTACAACAAAGATCCAGACACGGCATGAGAATAATTCCAGTAGTTAAGAGCTATGAAAGCCAGGGGCTAGATTATACGCACAGTCGGGACAGGCTTCCCACACCAAATTGTAAATGTTGGGGGCAAGTCAGTTCACCCCCCCTTTAATTTCTGGATGACTGCCCTTTAATTAGCACGAGGGAGCCCTTTCCTCCATCTCCAGGAGGAGGTCCCCCCCAACCACTGAGTTGTCTACCAATCGGAGGCCAGCAGCTCAAAGCACCGACAGCAGAGCAGTGGACGCGGTCGGTACAGCAGGATGGTCAAGGAGGTGACGTTCAGCGATTGAGCCCAACATTCAGGTACATCTGGGATCTTGCTGGGGTGAGGCTGACAGGCCCTGATGAGGGAGGTGGGTGGCATGTTGGACAAGGTGAAGGGGGTGGGTAGGATGGACGTGGGGAGGTATGATTGTGGCGAGAGACAACCCAGTGCCACCAGGGCCCTGGCAAGAGGCAAGCCACCCCGCCCTGCCAGCGGTGGGTATGGTGCCTTAATTCACAGGACTACTCTTTTCCCGCCAGCAGATGGCCTATAAAATTCAGCCCCATAGGTCAAAGGGCTACCGTGTTTGTTATGCTTACCAGATGGCATGTCTCAAATTATTCATATATTGATTTCAAAAAATGTTCCCTTGTGAAGCAAATCTATGTAATTTGAAACCTTTTGGATATTTTGATGGATGATTGTAGGATTCTTCTGGCTGGATTAACTCAGTCAGAATGAACGACCTTCCGCCTCTGAATTTATATTATGAAATGTCACTGGAATTAAAGAGCAAAATCATTATTTACTGATAAAATGAATGACTCAACAAATGACTGAGTATTCTCTTTCGCCAGAGTTCTCCCAACATTTAATTTCCTCTGACGTGTCGATTGATCTTCAGCTGAAGGTACTGCATCAGATTCCGCTTGGAAATTCCAGGTGTTGGTGTCTGCCGGACAATATCTCAGTGCCACCTTTGATACCATTTCAAATTCACCCATCAGCCTGATAGTTCCAGCATAGTTTCAAGTCTGTCTGCTAATTATCCACACCATTGTTAGCTGAATAATTTAGGAACATGAATCGACGTGTGGCCATTTGGAATTAGAGGGGAATATGTCTTTACCAGACAGAATTTAAGAATTGACCTCCAATCATAGCGCTCTGACTCTCACTGAAACATCCATAGTTTAGATGCTGGTTGAAGGCAATATTAGGTCCAGCTTGATGTCCTCATATAGTCACAGAACGCACGCATTGAGGGTAGAATTTTCTGGTCATTCCCGCATGTGGGATCTTACCATCCCACTGAGGGAAATCCTCGTACCTGGTTTCCTGGTGACAGGACGGGCAAACCATGCAAAATGCAAAAGATCCCGCAAGTGGCCAATGGTGAGCCACCTAGATTCACAAGGCTCACAAAGGAAGAATTGGAGGATACTTGGGGAATCTCATTTTGAATGCTTGGCTGAGCTTCGAACCCAAATAATAGATGCAGTTTAGCAGGGAGTCTGCACACAATGTTGCGGGAATTTTGAGCCTCACACACATGTTTACTGCTCATAAAGCTGTCAAAAAGGTTTTTAGGACTGTTGTTTTTTATTTTAACAGATTTATGATCACATGAGAGGGGTCATTATTTTCAAGTGGAATTCGAGTGGCTGCGTGTTTGACAGTTTTATGAGCTCAAAAGAGGAACATATTTTTTCAACTGGAATTTGAATAGGTGGCTGTTTATTTGTTTAAGGCATGAGCATTCCAAAGACTTACTTGTTTTATTGCAGAGATTCTGAGTTCCGCCCACAGTGGATATCCGGTGTGTGTATATGCACGAGGAAATAAGGAAGCATAGAGGGAGCCTGTGTGGGTGAGGGTTGAAATATGAGTGTTAGCAGGCCTAACAGTCATCGAGAGAACTGAGCTGATATCCCAGTGATCAGAGGCCAGCCTTCTTACCATCTGGCCTCGGTATCCACCTGCCTCCATAGCCACCTCGACTCTCCCGACTGCCAATGTGTGTAGAGGTTCAATCAGAACTCAGGAATCCAACATCAGAAAATGGCCTGACTCGCGATTCCCAAACCTTTGGTGAAAATCTAAAAACATGTGTTGAATGCAGGAGTCGGGAACGTGAAAGCGATCATAGTACTTGGCAAATGCATTGGGTTCTTAATTCTCTGATGTTTGCTTTCGTCAAGCCAAAGGGTAATAGCATTTCAAGTTAACTTAAAGTTAACTGTGGCTGTCACCGGCAAGGCTAATATTTATTGTTCATCCATTGTTTCCCAAGCATTGATACAACTGATTGGCTGACATGGATACTTCAGAGGGCAGTTCGACTAAAGGGTCAAATCTTCCTGGCTGAGGCACAATTCCCAACATTGGATTCAATTCAGACCAGTTAAGAAACTTCCACCAGGAGTTCCATCGACTTACAGAGAGCAGCCCAGTCAGAAGGCCTGCCGCTGGGCCCAGCTGGCATTGTCACCACGAGAGATGGCTGCTAATGAGCAAGTTGAAGGCTGCAAATGTTCCTCAATATGGGGGCGTCTGTGAAGAACTATGAAATTGCAAAATATTAGTGTAGTGCAGCTATCAGGCCATCAGTGTGGAAGGCACCCCTCCACAGAATGGCCTGTGGTCATAGCTGTAGCCCACTGATCCCCAAGTCTCCAGGAAGGGGGAAATTAACTGATGTAACAATGGCACTTTGGCCTACTGTTGGGGCCCCTCCTCCAGGTAACAAATGGGCTTCACCCTCAGCTGAGGTCCATCCACCATCAGGAAGATTAGGAAGACCCCAGCAGTGTCACCATTTTAGACCAGAGTGGGGACTTAATTGGGTAAATTTGAACAGCCGGCGCAGGTGGGTATGTAGCTGTTGCTGGTCGGATCCCAATACCGGTAAAATCATTCAGAGGGAGGAATGTGTTGGGGAAGCAATCTGTTGCAAGAACCTGCCCTCCTCTTAACTTGCCTCCACATGACCAGGAAACTTCAGCTAAAGGTGTGGGATTGGAGTCAAACAGGAAAGTACAGTCTTCTCTAAAATAAATTTGGGAACAACAGATACCTCCATGGCCACTTTTACAGATTATCAGATTGACAAATAAATCTGAATAGATAGAGTAGACAGTCAGAGACTTTTCCCCCGGGTGGAACACACCATTACAAGGGGACATAAATTTAAGGTGAAAGGTGGAAGATATAGGAGGGATATCAGAGGTAGGTTCTTTACCCAGAGAGTAGTGGGGGCATGGAATGCACTGCCTGTGGAAGTAGTTGAGTCGGAAACATTAGGGACCTTCAAGCAGCTATTGGATAGGTACATGGATTACGGTAAAATGATATAGTGTAGATTTATTTGTTCTTAAGGGCAGCACGGTAGCATTGTGGATAGCACAATTGCTTCACAGCTCCATGGTCCCAGGTTCGATTCCGGCTTGGGTCATTGGCTGTGCGGAGACTGCACGTCCTCCCCGTGTCTGCGTGGGTTTCCTCCGGGTGCTCCGGTTTCCTCCCACAGTCCAAAGATGAGCGGGTTAGGTGAATTGGCCAATGATAAATTGCCCTTAATGTCCAAATTGCCCTTGGTGTTGGGTGGAGGTGTTGAGTTTGGGTAGGGTGCTCTTTCCAAGAGCCGGTGCAGACTCAAAGGGCCGAATGGCCTCCTTCTGCACTGTAAATTCAATGATAATCTATGATTAATCTAGGACAAAGGTTCGGCACAACATCGTGGGCCGAAGGGCCTGTTCTGTGCTGTATTTTCTATGTTCTATGTTCTATCTCAAACTGTCACAATGACTTTTGAGCTAATTTTCTGTGGATCGTAAGCTCCATTAAAATAACCACTACTGTACCATACCTTGTGTCAACATACGATCTCAGCTTAGGCAGCAGGGTGGCGCAGTGGGTTAGCCCCATGTCCGATCCCGGCTGTGGGTCACTGTCCGTGTGGAGTTTGCACATTCTCCCCGTGTTTGCGTGGGTTTCGCCCCCACAACCCAACGATGTGCAGGCTAGGTGGATTGGTCACACTAAAAATTGCCGCTTAATTGGAAAACATTAATTGGGTACTCTAAATTTATTTTTAAAAATACAATCTCAGCTCATTGTGGTTACATGCCTGTGGACAATATCATAGATGGATGGTGTGCAACCTCCAACCAGCAGGTGGTGGTGCAGACACACCATGCAGTCTCTAGACCATGGTCATGTGACCAGCGACTCCCAGATAATGGAGATGCATCCGGCTATCATCAGATGGTAGAGAGGGTTGTAAGACATACAGGTGGATGGTCGATGCTCGGTGTAGTTCCAGAGGAGTAACAAGGAGACTCCATGATAACGTGTTCTGTAACAGATTGCTATCTTACCACACGACACTCAATAAAGATCCTGGTTCGGACAAGTTAAGATGTTTGGTGGATTCCTTTGCAAGGTACAGAAGACCAAACACAACACTCATTTATTTCGTCTGCCAGTTTCCAACTTCGCACCAAGGTCAGTTCGCCCATCACTCTCCTGTGCTGAACTATTTTGGCTCCCACTCTGACAAGGCCTTAATGTTAAAATTCTCATCCTTGTTTTCAAATTCTTTTCTACCTTTAGCCCTCCCTATTTTTCTAATCTGTTCCTATTTCCAAGATTTATGCTCTCTCCCAATTCTGGTCGCTGGCACATCTCCAATTTCAATCTCCCCAGTATTGGGTGACTCAACTCCAGGCTCTGGAATTCCCTCCCTAAACCACTCTCCAAGAGACAGATAGACATCAATTCAGACGAGACGCTGAGAAGCAGTAAACCGATAGTTTTAATAAGCTAAATATGTGCCGACCTGTAGCTCCTCCCGCACTGCAGGGCTGACCCCGGTCAACAGGCTTTATACCTCCACCACTGGGCGGAGCCAACAGCAGCACCAATAATAACATTCCAACAGTACAACTGCAACAACCAATAACAGAACAGCAATAACAATATGTATATACAGCGGTGGAGATAACAATACTAATAGAACAGTAGAACATAGATACACCAGCCTTACGTAGCCATACGTGGCTCACCACAGAGACCATAAGACAGAGGAACAGAATTAGGCCACTCGGCCCATCGAGTCTGCTCCGCCATTCAATTATGGCTGATATTTTTCTCACCTTATTCTCCTGCCTTCTCCCCATAATCCCTGATCCCCTTATTAATCAAGAACCTATCTATCTCTGTCTTAAAGACACTCAGTGGTTTGGCCTCCACAGCCTTCTGCGGCAAAGAGTTCCACAGAGTCACCATCCTCTGGCTGAAGAAATTCCTCCTCATCTCTGTTTTAAAGGATCGCCCCTTTAGTCTGAGATGGTGTCACCTCTCTTTCGTCCTTTAATACGCTCCTCAAAACCTATTTCTTTAACCAAGCTTTTCGTTACCTGCCCTCATGTCTCCTTATATGTTATGGTGTAAATTTTGATTTGATAACTCTCCTTTGAAGAGCCTTGGGATGGCTCCCTACATCAGAGGTGCTATAGAAAAGGGCGGCATTCTCCCCATGTCTGCGTGGGTTTCACCCCCACAACCCAAAGATGTGCTTAGTTACGTGGATTGGCCCCGCTAAATCGTCCTTTAATTGGAAAAGAAAAATAATTGGCTACTCTAAAAATTAAAAATAAATTAAAAGAAGAGTTGCTACATAAATGCAAGCTGCTGTTGTTGGAGAGATGCAGAGTAAAGTTCACTGTTCATCATCAGTAATATACTTGAGCCTCAATCTCAGGCAAGCACTTGCTTACTGCATATTTTCACAGTGACATTTTCAATGAACTCCCTGTCAATTTATCAACAAAATGGTATGCTATAGCCAGATCATAGAATCCCTATGGTGCAGAAGGAGGCCATTCGGCCCATCGAGTCTGCCCAGACTATCCAAAAGAGTACTCTACCTAGGCCCACTCCCCCGCGCTATCCCCATAACCCCATGGCTGATGGCCAATCCACCTAACCTGTACATCTTTAGACACAAAGGACTACAGGAGGAAAGCCACGCAGACTAGGGGAGAACGTGCAAAGCTCCACACAGATTTGGCTGTTGGTACAGGAGGTTCTTGTCATGATATCCTCAACAGCATATCATGGTGCAATCGCACACACACTGATGGACAGGCAGTTGGACCAACCAACACACACATAACATCGCAGCCAATCACCAGTGAGAGCACACGCTCTATAAGAGGGAACACCACAGTTCCCGCTCATTCTACCAGGAGATAGCTCAGAGCACAGAGCTCACAGCGCGCCACTCAAACATAGACCATGTGCTGAGTGCCTCACTAAAATAGTGATAGGGCCGGGTCCACAGGTTAGCTGGTGAAGCACGTACCCAAGCCAGTAGTTAGTTGGTACCGTTGGTTAGACAATAAAACAGAGTTGTACCATCTACAGCCGTGTTGGATCATTTGTGCATCAGAATGCCCAACACGACATGATACCAGTAGTGGATGCAAACCAGCGACTGTGAGACCTACCTGCACCCTTTCAGAAATCCACCATCCTGCTCCATGGAAAACATCAGCCCGCCGCAGCCGCTCCAAATCGCTGGTAATCTCGGCATGAACTGGAAGCTGTTTAAACAGCGCTTCCAGCTCTTCCTAGAAGCCACAGACAGGGAGAATGCATCGGACACCAGGAAGATCGCCCTCCTCCTCTCCACGGTGCCATCCACATCTATAACTCCCTGGCATTTGCGGAGGGCGAGGACAAAACAAAATATAAGACGATGCTTCTGAAGTTCGATGAACATTCAGCGTAGAAGTCAATGAGAGCTTCGAGAGGTACCTATTCTAGCAGCCCCTGCAGGGTAAGGATGAGCCTTTCCAATCGTACCTAACACACCTCCGTAACCTCGCGCAGTCCTGCGGCTATGGGGCCACCTCCGACTGCATGATATGGGATCAGATCGTTTTTGGGGTTATCTCGGACACCCTACGCCAGCAGCTCCTTAAAATAAAGCGCCTCTCCCTAGCGACTGCCATCGAGACCTGCGTCCTCCATGAGAACGCGACCAGCTGGTACTCCCAAATCCAGGCGGCTGAAACGGCACGGCACGGGTCCCACGAGGCGGAGCGGGTCCAGTCGATCAAGTTCCTCCCGGCCTGCGGCCCGGACGAGGACGGCCATTTTGCACGCTTTCCGAGGCCTCCCACGCTTGTACGCACCAAAAGAGGGGATGTTGACGCAGAGGAACGTGATGCACAGGCGCGCTCTACGCAGGACCACACCGCGCATGCGCGGTGGCGCAACGAACGCAACGAAGGCCATGACGTCACGACGTGCGGCAACTGTGGCTACACTCACTTAAAGCGGCAATGTCCAGCCAAAGCGCGACAATGCCTTCGATGTGGCAGGGTGAGCCACTATGCTGCCTGCTGTCAAGCAGCTCAACCTGCCCACTCCCAACAATTCCGCTAGCCTCGCAGGGGCGTGCGGGCGATTCAGCTCCCCTACACTGAGTCATATCCAGACAGTATGCAGACCAGCGATACCGAAGACAGGGAGCCCTTCCGCGTTGCGGTAATCCACAAGAACCGGATGTCCCCAAGTCGGACCCACCAGCCGCTGCCAGTGCACAGCATTGATCCGGGCGATGAGTGGTGTGCCACCCTAACGGTCAACCGATCACAGATCGCATTTCGCCTGGACACTGGTGACTCCACCAATCTCCTCGCATGGTCAACCTTCCAGACCTTGAAGGTTAAACCACCGATTCTGCCATCCCACTGTCAGCTGGTTGACTACAATGGAAACGTCATCCCGGCCACGGGGTCCTGCCAGCTTGATGTTACACACAACTCACACAAAGCCACATTATCATTTGAAATCGTAGGATCCTCGAAGGACTCTCTGTTAGGCGCACAGGTGTGCAAGATTCTCCACCTCGTTCAGCGGGTACACACTCTGTCTCCAGAAGGCACGTCCGATTTCCCAGATGCAGACTTTAGGGCGCAGCTCCAATCACTCCTCGCCCACAACCAGGACGTTTTCAAGGCATGGGCACATTGCCCTACATGTACAAAATACGGCTCAAACCGGACGCCACCCCGGTCATTCACGCACCTCGTAGAGTCCCAGCACCACTCAAGGACCGCCTCATGCAGCAGGTGCAGGACCTGCAGGATCAAGGAGTGCTTTCCCAGGTCATGGAGCCAACGCCATGGGTCAGCTCCATGGTGTGCGTAAAGAAGTCCTCCGGCGAGCTCCGGATCTGTATCGACCCAAAAGATTTAAATCGCAACATTGAGGGAACACTACCCCATACCCAAACGAGAAGAAATCACGAGCGAAATGGCTCGGGCAAAAATATTCACCAAGCTTGATGCCTCAAAGGGCTTTTGGCAGATTCAATTGGATCAGTCCAGCAGGAAGCTGTGCACTTTCAACATTCCATTTGGCAGATACCGCTACAATAGGATGCCATTCGGCATCATTTCGGCCTCCGAAGTGTTCCATTGCATCATGGAACAGATGATGGAGGGCGTCGAAGGGGTACGCGTCTACGTAGATGATGTTATCATCTGGTCCACCACACCACAGGAGCACATCAGTCGTCTCCAGCGTGTCTTTGCATGGATACGGGATCAGGGCCTGCGCCTTAACCGAGCCAAATGCTCTTTTGGCCAGACTGAGCTAAAGTTTTTGGGGGACCACATCTCCCGGTCGAGTGTGCGGCCGGATGACGACAAAGTGGCAGCCATCGCAGCCATGCAGCAGCTGGCAGACAAGAAGGCAGTGCTGCACTTTCTCGGGATGGTCAACTTCCTGGGGAAGTTCATTCCTAACCTTGCTTCGCACACGACTGCTCTTTGCCACCTGGTTAAAAAGACAACGGAATTCCAGTGGCTGCCCGCACACCAGAGTGAATGGGAGGAGCTCAAGGTCAAGCTCACCACCGCCGCGGTGCTGGCGTTTTTCGACACCACAAGGGAAACAAAGATCTCAACTGACGCCAGCCAGTCTGGCATTGGGGCGGTACTCCTGCAACGGGACGACACCACATCATAGGCTCCGGTCGCGAATGCGTCACGGGCCATGACCCCCACAGAACAGCGCTATGCGCAGATTGAGGAATGCCAAGGCCTGTTGACTGGCATCGACAGGTTTCACGACTATGTGGATGGTCTTCCGCAGTTCACTGTGGAGACCGACCATCGCCCCCTGGTCGGCATAATTCAGAAGGACCTCAACGACATGACCCCTCGCCTCCAGCGCATTCTGCTCAAACTCCGGAGGTACGACTTCCAACTGGTCTACACCCCGGGGAAGGATCTCATCATCGCAGATGCTCTGTCCAGGGCGGTCAACACACCGCCCGACTCGGAGGGGTTCGTTTGTCAGGTCGACGCACAAGTAGCCTTCACATCGGCCAATCTGCCGGCTACTGATGCACGTCTGACCCATATTCGCCATGAGACTGCGGCTGACCCTCTTCTACAACGTGTGATGCACCACATGACGGAAGGGTGGCTCAAGGGGCAGTGCCCACAATTTTACATCGTCCGGGACGACTTTGCCGTCATTAATGGTGTCGTCTTGAAGTTGGACCAGATCGCCATCCCACACAGCATGCACCGGCTTGTCCTCCAACAACTGCACGGAGTTGAAAAGTGCAGGCGGAGGGCCCGAGAGGCTGTGTACTGGCCGGGCATCAGCGACGACATCGCAAACATGGTGCTCAACTGCCCCACCTGCCAGAGGTTTCAGCTGGCGCAACACCCTGAGACCCTTCGGCCCCATGAGTTGGTCACGTCCCCGTGGTCGAAGGTGGGCGTGGACCTCTTTCATGCGCTCGGCAGGGACTACATTATTCTTATTGACTTCTTTTCAAGTTATCCGGAGGTCATACGACGACACACCGTCATCAGCTGTCATCCGGGCATGCAAAGAAACCTTTGCTCGCCATGGAATTCCACTCACCGTCATGTCTGACAAAGGGCCTTGCTTTGCGAGTCAAGAATGGTCTTCCTTTGCCACTTCATACAACTTCACACACGTGGCGTCCAGTCCCTTGCATCCTCAGTCGAATGGCAAGGCGGAAAAGGGCATCCAAATTGTGAAGCGGCTCCTCTGCAAGGCTGCTGATGGCGGATCTGACTTCTGTTTAGCCCTGCTGGCCTATCGCTCGGCCCCACTGTCCACGGGCCTCTCGCCAGCCCAGCTGTTGATGGGTCGCACCCTCAGAACCACTGTGCTGTCCATTCATGTTCCTGACCACGACCATGCTCCAGTATTGTGAAGGATGCAACAACAGTGTATTCAGCAGAAGGAGGCACATGACGCTCGGGCGACTGATCTTCCTGCCCTGGCGCCTGGAGACAACGTCTGCATACACCTACCGGAGGGTGGCTGGTCGGCAACCGCGAGAGGTTCTCCGCCATGTGGCTCCCCGCTCATTCCTGGTTCGTATGCCTGATGGCTCCATTCGCCGCCGTAATCGGCGGGCCCTTCGTCTGGTTCCGCGCTCGCTAAGTGATCATGCACCGGTGCCACGCCCTCCTGTTGCCCTGATGTCGACTTTGTTGAGCTTCCTGCCACTCTGCTTCTTCTTCTCTCGCCCGTAGCCAGGCCCATTCCTCAGCCGGTGGATCCTGACCCACCCTTGAGACAGTCAACCCGAATTCGTCGCCCACCTGAGAGACTTGATTTATGAGCCTATTAGCACATTGGACTCACTGAATTGTTTTACAGTACTGTTAACGAGTTTTTTTTCTTGTCGTTCATTGTTCCAGAAGTTTTCTGTCGTTATTTGTTGATTGCATTTGTTCTGTTATTGGTACAACGTCGTTGCTCTGTTGCACCTGACACCTCCCTCTATATATAGTTTAGCCTCATGTATATGTTGTAAATATTGCACACACATACTCAGATGCACTCAGTACACATTTCTATTTCTTATCATGTCGGCACATATCCTTTCTGAAAGGGGGGGATGTCATGATATCCACATCAGCATATCATGGTGCAATCACACACACACTGATGGACAGGCAGTTGGACCAACCAGCACACACATAATATCGCAGCCAATCACCAGTGAGAGCACACACACTATAAAACAGGGAACACCACAGTTCCCGCTCATTCTACCAGGAGATAGCTCAGAGCACAGAGCTCACAGCGCGCCACTCAGACATAGACCATGTGCTGAGTGCCTCACTAAGATAGTGATAGGGCTAGGTCCACAGGTTAGCTGGTGAAGCACGTACCCAAGCCAGTAGTTAGTTGTTACCGTTGGTTAGACAATAAAACAGAGTTGTACCATCTACAGCCGTGTTGGATCATTTGTGCATCAGAATACCCAACAATACAGTTCTATAGCCAAATTTGCAGATAATCATCTTTATTCGTGTCACAGATATGCTTACAATAAATAACACTGCAATGAAGTGACAGTGAAAATCTGACACTGAATAAATGGGATAATGTGGATAAGTGTGAGGATACCCATTTTGGTTGGAAACATAGAAAGACAACTTATTATCTGAATGGTGCAGAAGGATCTAATTGTCTTTGTGCATGAATCGCAGTAAACTGGTATGCCGATGCACTTGGTAATAAGGAAGGCAAATGGAATTTGGGAATTTATAGTTAAAGAAACATAGAATCCTGACAGTGTAGAAAGAGGCCATTCAGCCCATTGAGTCTGCACCAACATTCTGAAAGAGCGCTCTACCCAGGCCCAATCCCCCACCCTGTCCCCTTTTTACACCTAGGGGCAATTTATCATGGCCAATCCACCTAACCTGCACATCTTTGGACTGTGGGAAGAAACCGGAGCACCCGGAGGAAACCCACGCAGACGTGGGGAGAAGATAGAAACACCACACAATCACCCGAGGTCAGAATTGAACCCGGGTCTCTGGCGCAGTAAAGCAGCAGTGCTAACCACTTTACTAGAAATTAAGAAAATTTAAATAGAGGCATTTCTTTCAGAAAGTAGACTGGTAGGTAGAGCTAGTGAGGTGCATGCATCACTGTCAGAAGAGGTATCGGTCACTTATGATGTAGTTAAGAAAGCTATCCTTCATGCGTATGAGTTTGTTCCTGAGGAGTACAGGCAGAAATTTTGAATCGCAAGAAAACAGCTGGGACAAACTCATATTGATTTTGAGAGGGTGAATCAAAATAGTTTTGACCGTTGGATACGGGCATTAAAGGTGGAGAAAACATATGAAACCCTTAGAGAGGTGATTCTTTTTAAAAGAATTTTAAAATTCTCTTCCTTTGGTTATTAGGATGCATATTGAGGAACAAAACGTTTAAACTACTCGACAGGCAGCAGAGTTCGCTGCTGATTACCAACTGTTTTCCGTAATCCTTTTTAACATGAAAAGGATAGAAGGTGGGAAGAAGAAAAGAAAACAAATAGGCAAGGAAGAGATGGAACAGTTTTGAATAGTCAGGAAATTTCACCTCAGATCAAAAAGAATAGCGTTGAGGGTGGATGTGATATTTGGAGGCCTAAGTTGGTGCTGGTTTAGGAGAGGGCTAAATCGCTGGCTTTGAAAGCAGACCAAGGCAGGCCAGCAGCACGGTTCAATTCCCGTACCAGCCTCCCCGAACAGGCGCCGGAATGTGACTAGGGGCTTTTCACAGTAACTTCATCTGAAGCCTACTTGTGACAATAAGCCATTTTCATTTTTCATTAAGTGTTTCCATTGTAACAAATTGGGACATAGTAGGGAAGGTTGTCGGAAATTAAATGGAAGAATCAGTTGCAGTAGTAGGAAACAAAGGGCTGGATTCTCCGTTCCTGCGTCTAAGTGCTGTCGCCAACGGAGGATCTGTGGAGTTTCATGACGGGAAAATCGGCACCACACCCGCACCGATTCTCCTATCGGTGAGGGGCTCGCACCGGCGCCACGTTAAACACCCACGGAACACATGAACAATGGTGGGAGAATCGCCGGGTCCATGCTGGACACGTGCAGGGCTGACAAGCTGCAGCCGTGCGTACACTTCCACCCCACACACACTCAATGACACCCCACACACACGCAATGATCGCGCCCGAAAAGATTGCCCCTTCGCGTCCAAAAAGGTTAGGTGGGGTTCCTGGATTACGTGGATAGGGTGGAGTTGGGTGCTTAAGTAGGGTGCTCTTTCCAAGGGCCGGTGCAGACTCGATAGGCCGAATGGCCTCCTTTCTGCACTGTAGCGTCTATGATCGATGATCAAAGAATGTTGCCAGTGCTGGAAAAGTGTGGCTACGAGGAGAGATTGAATACGTTGGGGATATTTTCCTTGGAACAAAGAAAGCTGAGGGTGACCTAATTGAAGTGTACACAATTATGAGGGGAAGAAATAGGGTGGACAGGATTAAATTGCTTCCCTTGGTGGAGAATTCTAGAACCATAGGACATATATTCAAGATAAGAACAAAGAACAAAGAGCAAAGAAGAGTACAGCATAGGAACAGGCCCTTTGGCCCTCCAAGCCTGCGCCAACCATGCTATCAGTCTAAATTAAAATATTCTACACTTCCGGGGTCCGTCTCCCTCTATTCCCATCCTATTCATGTATTTGTCAAGATGCCCCTTAAACGGTACTATTGTCCCTGCTTCCACCACCTCCATGAGGAAGAACCTGTTCATGCAGTGGGTGGTGGGAGTCTTGAACTCCCTGCCTGAGTTGGTGGTGGAAGTAGAGACCCTAAACTCTTCTAAAAGGTACCTGTATCTGCACTTTAAGTTCTCTGAGCTATACGGCTATACACCAGGTTTAGGAAGGTGGGATTAGAAAGGACCCCTGAGTATCCACAGCTGGCATGGACATTTCCTTAGTTTCCTGAGGAAGTATAGGCGCTGTTGTGCTTTCTGGTCATAGTATCGACGTGGGTGGGCCAGGACAGATTGTTGGTGATGTGCGCACCTAGGAATTTGAAGCTATCAACCATCTCCACCTCGGCACCATTGATGCAGACAGGGGTGTGTATGAGACTTTGCTTCCTGAAGTCAATGATCAGCGCTTTAGTTTTGCTGACATTGATAACTTGTTGTTTTCCCCAGTCTTCCCAGTGCTTGTTAGATGAATTGGACATTCTGAATTCTCCCTCTGTGTACCCGAACAGGCGCCGGAGTGTGGCAAGTAGGGGATTTTCACAGTAACTTCATTGCAGTGTTAATGTAAGCCTACTTGTGACACTAATAAAGATTATTATTAATATTATTATTATAGTGCTGTCATGCTTTGATAGGATAATCAGCCAGGGTAGCCGTACCTGCCAGAGGACACGGCCAGCCTGATCTGTGTCTGCAATTGTCTGTCATTATCACTCTTCGCTCCAGACCTTCCTTCACTTACATTATCATCTCATCTTCCGGACAGTCTTTGCCCAACTAAGAAGAATGAAGGACTAAGCCAGTCACAATGGCTTGAAATACTTCTTTTTGTGCTATACAATTGCAAGATTCCCAAAGCTTGACAGCTTGTGGAAAACATCGTAATAGATACATCCATTTCTATCCTGTCATGAATACAAATCCTGCCCCGTGACATCCCAGAGGAAACAATATCAAAAATTCTATAGCTGTTATGATGCAGTGGGATGATCCTAACAACCAGCAAACAGTGCAAGTGATAAATGAGAGGCTGCGATTATTTAAATTCAGTTTAATGGCATGCTTTAGCAGCAGCACAACTAGTGTTGCCTCAAGATAGGAGACAATTGGCAGAACGCGTTGATATAGCCCGAGGACAAATGTATTTTCAGGAACTCCAGCCATGCTTATCAAATTACAGTCAAAACAAAAGGAAGGGGAATGCAAACCAAATTGATAATGCAGAACAGGAAGGATTCACTCAGTGGCTTGCTTGTGCATTCACTAAAAAGGAGAAATAGTTGCTCCAAAGCATATTCTCGCAATTTGCATGTTGAAATTATATTTACCTCTTTCCAGCGGGAGGAGGAAAAATTGAGATAATAGCATTTTTTTATTATTCACCACTGCGACTCAACAAAAGAATTATCCCACTCAGGTAGAAACTAAATGGAAAACCAGTCCTGGAGGTGGCTGGAATATTAAAAGCAGAACTCCTTGGTTGTATTTATTCTGTGGGCCAATACACAGCAAAAGGACACAGGGCTGAATTCTCCGATTCTGACGCTATGTCTGCAGGAAGTGTCTAGTTTTACAATGAAAAAGTCGGCACCGCCCCCGTACCGGTGTTCCGCCCGGTGGGGGGCTGGCAGCCGCGCCACGTAAAGCACTCACGGCTTTACCTGCAGATGCGGATGGAGAAATACCGAGTCTGTGGCCACGCATGCACACGGCGGCGACCAGTGGTGGCCACACCGTCCAACATGGCTCTGGCCACGCGCAGACCCGGCCTGGCAGATATTGTCACCCCCCTCACCAAACCCCACCAATCCCCTCAGCCCCTGCCGAACCTTCACCCCCACCCCACCTTCCGGCCAGTGGAATAGCACCCTCCCCGACTGTGGTGGTGCTGGACACAGTCCGCAGCCGCCATGCGAGGTCCCCAAAAACTGTCAGGACCCGCAGCCGATGCCGTCGGGAAGTCGGCCCATCGGGGGCAGGAATCGGTGGAGGGCCTCAGATGACGTCCTGAGGACGTCCCGACAGCATGCAGCATACTCAGCGATTACGCCACTTTTGAGGGGGCGGAGCATCCAGAAAACGGCGCCGTCCCCGATTTCGGCGTAAAACGGATTCGCCAGCCAATCGCCAAATGTGATTGTGGCGTCGGGAATCTGAGAATCCCACCCGTAGTGCTTCTTTGTTAGCTACACTTACTCTATATCCTATCACACAACAAGCAGGGAGGATGGTGACGCAGTGATATTGTCACGAGATTTGTAATCCACTCATTCAGGGCGGGTGGATTTGAACCAAATAAAAATCTTCTCATTTAAAAACGTCATATTGCTTGATTGTCATTAAAACCCTATCTGTTTCATGAAAGCCTTTTCGGGAAGGAAATCTGCTATTCTTATTTGGTCTGACCTATGTGTGACTCCAGATCCACTGCAATGTGGTTGACTCTTAAATGGTCTCTGAAATGGTCCAGTAAACCAAGGTCAATTAGGGATAAACCCAGCCAGCAACACCCAGATCCAATTAATTTTGAAAGCGTGGTATCAAGATGTTTAATCAAGGTATTTAGAATTGGGAATCCTTCATTTCACAGAGAAATCATGGGTGTAGTTAACATGGGAAATACCCCCAAAACATAACCCCGAGGGGCAACCTTGCTCCCTTCATTAAAGGTTAGCGTGAGCCCCTACCACCATCACCCAGGCATGAGGGTGACCCTGCCCCATTCATCCTTGTGGGCATTGGGGCTTCCCCCCCCAAAAGCCAACACATCCTGCTATGGGGTCATTGAGTGACGCCCCCCCCACCTTTAGATCTCCCCTTTCAATTCCCCCTATTTCAGGACCCCCTCCTTCACCCCCACCCCCCAACCTTCATGAAGCCCCTTTATAATCCCCTTCACCCCCCGCCCCACCCTTCATCCTGCCTCTCACTAGGTCAAAATCCTGGAATTCCCTTCTGAACTGCATTGCTGGTGCGCCTACACAACATGGGCTGCAGCAATAAAAGAAGGCAGCTCACCACCAACTTCCCAAGAGAAATCAGGGATGAAAAACAATGACCAATCCTGATGACATCAATGAGAAATCCTGTGAAGACGGACTGATTCAGATTCCTGATGACAGCATCATCAACATCAGGCAAGCTGATCCGACTTGGTGACCTTAACGTCAGAGTCGGCACAGATCAACAAACCTGGGGAGGTGTTATCGGCAAAAATGGAGTTGGGAAATCAACAGCGATGGTCTTCTACTCCTGCAATTCTGCGTTGAGCATGAGCTTCTTCTCACCAACACAGTTTTCCAGCTCCCAAATCAAAATAAGACTTCCTGGAAGCGCTTTCGCTCTGGGAACTAGCATCTCAGTGACTACACCATTGTCAGGAAGAATGACACACAGGATGCAAGGGTAACTAAAACCATGAGTGATGCTGACTGCTGGACTGTCCACAGACTTGCCATCTCCAATATGTGCTTGAAAGCTCAGTCAAAGTGACACCCTCAAGGGAAGAAGGTTCCCAAGAGCCTGAGCATCTCAATACCGAAGATTGACTATATCCAACAGTCGCTCACCGATGATCTGGAGGAGAGGCTAAATGACCTTCAGACCTCTTCAGATAATACCAGCTGCGTACAACACAGCTGACAAGATCCTCGGTCCCGCCAAACGCAAACACCAAGACTGATTTGATGAAAATGACGCTGAGCTTGAGCATCTTGAAGAAAAATACAAGTTGTGCAGAGTGCAGCTAAATGACAAGTCCACAGCCAAATAAACTGTGGATAACATCACCTGCAGCACAGTCCAACATGGACTCTGTGAGATGCAGGACAAGTGGCTGAGTCACAAGGCAGACAAAATACGACACTGACAAAAATGAAATTCAATACTTCTTCAAATCTGTCAGGATTGTCTGCGTTCCTGCCAGCTCCTCTCAGCTACTCAGTGCTGATGGAACCGTGCTACTCACAGATAAATCTCTGATCATGGAGAGATGGGCTGAGCATTTCAATAAAGTCCTCAACAGACCCATCCCACATCAATGACAAAGCAAGAAATGAGCTGCCCCATGTTAACACTGACCCTACTCTCGACATTCCACCCACACTGCTGGAAACAGAAAAAGCTTGAGAGCAATCACCAAGTGGGGAAGCTCCTGGAGCTGATCAAATTCCAGCAGAGATCTATCAATATGGTGGATGGGAGCTGCTCACAAAGCTCACCTAGCTCTTCCAGATCATGTGGGCACAAGGGGCCCTTACACAGATTTTTTTAAATGGCTGAATTGTTCACAACTACAAAGGCCAGTGCTGTGAGGCATCACAGAGGAATATCTCTCCAGCCTGTTACTGGAAAGACTCTTGCCGCAATCCTTCTAAGCTGACTCGTATCACATCTTGAGCAGGACTCACTTCCGGAGAGCCAGTATGGTTTCAGAAAAGGCAGGGGAACCATCGGCATGGTGTTTGTTGCTCGCCAACAGCAGGAGAAATGCCAAGAACTAAATGCCTTCGTTGGCCTAACCAAAGCCTTCAAAACTGTAAACCGTGAAGGGCTCTGAAAGATTGTGAGCACGTTTGGGTGCCCGGCAAATTCATTCAGATGGTTCAATAGATCCACAATGGCATGCAGGCCCACATCCCTGATGGCAATGAGACGTTGGCCCCCTTCCCTGCCACCAATGGAGTGAAACAGGGCAGAGTATCGGCGGCAGTACTTCAGCATCATTTTCTCAGCCATTATGCTCACTGATGTCTTCCAGAATGAGAACCTAAGCATAAAAATCAACAACCGAATAGAGGCAAGCTTTTCAACCTGCGAGGCCTCCAGGTCAAAACCAAGGTCCCCGTTGACAGACTGGGTGATTTTCTCTTTGCTGATCACATGTGCACTAAACGCTGGACGCGAGGTAGTCATGTAGCACATTATGGGCCTGTTTTGCGCATCCTGTCATAACCTCAGTCTCACCATCAGCACCAAGAAGACATAAGTCACGTTGCAACCTTCCCCAGGAAAGCTCTATCAAGAGCAGACAGTGAGAGTAAACGACGTTGACCATTGTGGACAAGTTCACCGACCTAGGTTGCGTTCTCTCACACTGTGTTCATGTTGATGCCGAGACCAATGCTAGAGTTGCCGAGGCCAGTGTGTTCTTCGGCAGACTTTTATATTCAGTACGGCAACATAGAAGGGTGAGTCTAAAATCCAAGCTCAGGGTCTACTGGGCAGTTTCCCTCTCCACTCTCCTCCACGTGAGTGAGACATGGAGTGTCTACCAGCGACACACAAAGGAAATCAATTGCTTCCATCTTTGCTGCCTCCGCAAGCTTCTCAACATCAAGTTGCAAGACCAAGTCCCAGGCACAGAGGTCCTCGGGAGAATCAGCATGGTCAGCATCTTCACAATGTTGCGACAAAAGCTGCTCTGACGGTACATGTCACCAGAATGCTTGACAACCGGCCTCCTAAGTAAATCTTCTCCCGCGAGCCTAAGAACATAGCGCACTCCCGTGGTGACCAGAGAAAATCCGCAGAATTCCTACTTTAAACTAGAGATTGGGGGGGAGGGAAAGTCAGGGAACCAAGAGGTGAAGTAATCAGTGGGAAGCGTAGCTGCTTAGGAATACAAAAAAGCACGAAAAGGCAGAACTCAGGAGAGGTTACGATAATCCCCATCTCACAAAATATGACACAGTGTATGGAAAGGCTCAGTAAACCAAGGTCCACCACACTAAGAAAACAAAAAGGGATGGTCAATAGAGAATTAAAGGTGCTATATTTAAATGCGCGCAGTGTACGGAACAAGGTAGATGAGCTTGTGGCCCAGATTGTGACTGGCAGGTATGATGTGGTAGGCATCACAGAGACGTGGTTGCAGGGGGTTCAGGACTGGCATTTAAACATCCAGGGATTCACAACCTATCGAAAAGACAGAGAGATGGGTAGAGGGGGCGGGGTTGCCTTGTTAATGAGGAATGAAATTAAATCAATAGCACTAAACGACATAGGGTCAGATGATGTGGAGTCTGTGTGGGTAGAGTTGAGGAACCACAAAGGCAAAAAAATCGTAATGGGAGTTATGTACAGGCCTCCTAACAGTGGTCAGGACCAGGGGCACAAAATGCACCACAAAATAGAAAGGGCATGTCAAAAAGGCAAGGTCACAGTGATCATGGGGGACTTCAATATGCAGGTGGACTGGGCAAATAATGTTGCCAGTGGACCCAAAGAAAGGGAATTCATTCAATGTTTACAGGAGGGCTTTTTGGAACAGCTTGTGATGGAGCCCACGAGGGAAATGGCCATTCTGGACTTAGTGTTATGTAATGAGCCAGACTTGATAAAAGATCTTAAAATAAGGGAATACTTAGGAGGCAGTGATCATAATATGGTAGAATTCAATCTCCAATTTGAAAGAAAGAAGGTAGAATCAGATGTAAAGGTGTTACAGTTAAATAAAGGTAACTACAGGGGAATGAGGGAGGAACTGACGAAAATCGATAGGAGCAGAGCCTAGTGGGAAAGACAGTAGAACAGCAATGGCAGGAGTTTCTGGGAGTAATTGAGAACACAGTACAGAGGTTCATCCCAAAGAAAAGAAAAGTTATCAGAGGGGGGATTAGGCAGCTATGGCTGACAAAGGAAGTCAGGGAATGCATCAAAGCAAAAGAGAAAGTCTATAATGTGGTAAAGAGTTGTGGGAATTCAGAAGATTGTGAAGGCTACAAAAACAAACAGAGGATAACAAAGAGAGAAATAAGGAAAGAGAGGATCAAATATGAAGGTAGGCTAGCCAGTAACATTAGGAATGATAGTAAAAGTTTCTTTAAATACATTAAAAACAAACGGGAGGCAAAAGTAGACATTGGGCCGCTCCAAAATGACGTTGGTAATCTAGTGATGGGAGACAAGGAAATAGCTGATGAACTAAATAAGTACTTTGCGTCAGTCTTCACAGTAGAAGACATGAGTAATATCTCGACAATTCAGGAGAGTCAGGGGGCAGAGATGAATATGGTAGCCATCACAAAGGAGAAAGTGCTAGAGAAACTAAGAGGTCTAAGAATTGATAAATCTCCGGGCCCAGATGGGCTACATTCTAGAGTTCTAAAGGAGATAGCTGAAGAAATAGTGGAGGCGTTAGTTATGATCTTTCAAAAGTCACTGGAGTCAGGGAAAGTCCCAGAGGATTGGAAAATCGCTGTTGTAACAAGACAAAAGATGGAAAATTATAGGCCAATTAGCCTAACCTCAGTTGTTGGCGAGATTCTAGAATCCATGGTTGTGGATGAGATTTCTAAATTCTTGGAAGTGCAGGGTCGGATTAGGACAAGTCAGCATGGATTTAGTAAGGGGAGGTCGTGCCTGACAATCCTGTTAGACTTCTTTGAAGAGATAACAAATAGGTTCGACCAAGGAGAGCCAATGGATGTTATCTATCTTGACTTCCAAAAGGCCTTTGATAAGGTGCCTCACGGGAGACTGCTGAGTAAAATAAGGGCCCATGGTATTCGAGGCAAGGTACTAACATGGATTGACGATTGGCTGTCAGGCAGAAGGCAGAGAGTTGGGATAAAAGGTTCTTTTTCGGAATGGCAACCGGTGACAAGTGGTGTCCCGCAGGGTTCAGTGTTGGAGCCACAGCTGTTCTCTTTATATATTAACGATCTAGATGACGGGACTGGGGGATTCTGGCTACGTTTGCCGATGATACAAAGATAGGGGGAGGGGCATGTAGGATTGAGGAGGTGGGGAGGCTGCCGAAAGATTTAGACAGTTTAGGAGAGTGGTCCAAGAAATGGCTGATGAAATTTAAACGTGGGCAAGTGCGAGGTCTTGCACTTTGGAGGAAAGAATAGAGGCATGGACTATTTTCTAAACGGTGACACAATTCATAATGCTGAATTGCAAAGGGACTTGGGAGTCCTAGTCCAGGATTCTCTAAAGGTAAACTTGCAGGTTGAGTCCGTAATTAAGAAAGCAAATGCAATGTTGTCACTTATCTCAAGAGGCTTGGAATATAAAAGCAGGGATGTACTTCTGAAGCTTTATAAAGCACTAGTTAGGCCCCATTTAGAATACTGTGAGCAATTTTGGGCCCCACACCTCAGGAAGGACATACTGGCACTGGAGCGGGTCCAACGGAGATTCACACGGATGATCCCAGGGATGGTAGGCCTAACTTACGATGAACGTCTGGGGATCCTGGGATTATATTCATTGGAGTTTAGGAGGTTGAGGGGAGATCTAACAGAAACTTACAAGATAATGAATGGCTTAGATAGGGTGGATGTAGGGAAGTTGTTTCCATTAGCAGGGGAGACTAGGACCCGGGGGCACAGCCTTAGAATAAAAGGGAGTCACTTGAGAACAGAGATGAGGAGAAATTTCTTCAGCCAGAGAGTGGTGGGTCTGTGGAATTCATTGCCACAGAGGGCGGTGGAGGCCGGGACGTTGAATGTCTTTAAGACAGAAGTTAATAAATTCTTGATTTCTCGTGGAATTAAGGGCTATGGAGAGAGAGTGGGTAAATGGAGTTGAAATCAGCCATGATTGAATGGTGGAGTGGACTCGATGGGTCGAATGGCCTTACTTCCGCTCCGATGTCTTATGGTCTTATAGTCCGCACTGACCCTCCGAAAGAGCACCCCACTTAGTCCCACTCCCCCGCCCTATCCCAGTAACCCCACATATTTACACATCTTTGGACACAAAGGGGCAATTTAACATGGCCAATCCACTTAACCTACACATCTTTGGACTCTTTACAAGAGCTCTGAAATTAATCCCACTCCCCTATCTTTCCCTTTACCCCTGCAAGCATTTCCAATATGTATCCTATTCCCTTTTGGAAGTTACAATTGAATTTGCTTCTATCACCCTTTCATTCCAGGGCATAACAGTTCACTGTTTGTGAGTTATTAGCATCAACAGAGTGAAAAGACTTTCACCCTGACAGGGCAGTCCAGATCCAAACTGAGTTTAATCCAGACAAATAAGAACAAAGAACAAAGAAATGTACAGCACAGGAACAGGCCCTTCGGCCCTCCAAGCCCGTGCCGACCATGCTGCCCGACTAAACTACAATCTTCTACACTTCCTGGGTCCGTATCCCTCTATTCCTATCCTATTCATGTATTTGTCAAGACGCCCCTTTAATGTCACTATCGTGCCTGCTTCCACCACCTCCTCTGGTAGCGAGTTCCAGGCACCCACTACCCTCTGCGTAAAAAACTTGCCTCGTACATCTACTCTAAACCTTGCCCCTCTCACCTTAAACCTATGCCCCCTAGTAATTGACCCCTCTACCCTGGGGAAAAGCCTCTGACTATCCACTCTGTCTATGCCCCTCATAATTTTGTAGACCTCTATCAGGTCTCCCCTCAACCTCCTTCGTTCCAGTGAGGTAATGCATTTTTGTAGGTCTAACATAGAGGGGAAATATAGCGTAAATGGCAAAATTCTTAGGAATATGGAATGTCAGAGAGATCTAGGCGTGCAGGTCCACAGATCTACAAGGTAGTCAAGAAAGCATATGGAATGCTTGCCTTCATTGGAC
Organism: Scyliorhinus torazame; assembly: GCF_047496885.1. Taxonomy (NCBI): domain Eukaryota; kingdom Metazoa; phylum Chordata; class Chondrichthyes; order Carcharhiniformes; family Scyliorhinidae; genus Scyliorhinus; species Scyliorhinus torazame. Next base: position 36,126,559 of record NC_092715.1, on the reverse strand, counting down.
GGGGCATCGAGTATAAAAACTGGCACGTCATGCTGCAGTTGTCTCGAACCTTGGTATGGCCGCATTTGGAATATTGTGCACAATTCTGGTTGCCACACTACCTGAAGGATGACGAGTCTTTGGAAAGGATGCAGAGCAGGTTTATCAGGATGTTGCCTTGTCTGGAAGGTGTTAGCTATGTGGAGAGGCTGAATAGGCTCAGACGATTTTCATTAGGACGACTGAGGTTGAGGTTGACAGGATGTCCAAATTTCTGAACAGAACGTCTTTCGGGACCTGTGGGAGGAAATCGGAGCACTTGGAGGAAGCCCACGCAGACACAGGGAGAACGTGCAGACTCCGCACAGACAGTGACCCAAGCCGGGGATCAAACTTGGGATCCTGGCACTGTGAAGCAACAGTGCTAACCAACGTACTACTGTGCCGTCTTTCTGCCACTTACCTTGAATCTTTGTCCCCTGGTTGTAGAATTCTCCACCAAGGGAAACAATTTTATCCTCTCCACTTTATCTCTTCCATTTTCCACTGATCAGCCCATCTGACCAGCCCGTCTACACCCTCCTATAATCGAACGCTATCCTCCTCACTATTTACCACAACACGAATTTTCACATCATCCACAAACTTACTGAACAGCCCCCAAATTATTGTCTAAATCATGTAAACCACAAACAGCAAAGGTCCCAACATTGATCCCTGCGGGACCCCACTGGACACAGACCTCTAGTCAGAAAAACAAACCTCAACCATCAACCATTGCTTCCTGCCACTCAGTCAATTCTGGATCCAATTTGCTAAATTTCCGAAGATCTCATGAGTGTCATAATATACACCAGTGTATCATGGTGCAGACACACACACACACACTGATGGACATGCAGTGGGACCAATCAGCATACACAACACCGCAGCCAATCACCAGTGAGAGCACATGCACTATCAAGACAGGGGACAGGAGAGTTCCCGCTCATTCTAGTCGCAGCCAGCTCAGAGCACAGAGCTAACAGCCTGCAACACAGACGTTCACCATGTGCTGAGTGCATCACCTGGTTAGGACTAGGCATGGGTCCGCAGTTAAAGCTGGTATTGCATTTACCCACAGTTCAAGTATGTTAATATAGTTAACATAGAGTTGCACCACTTCCAGTGTTGGTGACCTGTTTGTGATCCAGAACACCCAACACATCATGGTACAAGGAGTGGTTGCATATGAGCACTTCTGAGACCCACCTGCAACTAATCAGCATTCCGGCATCCTGAAGTATGGAGAACATCAACCCGCTGCCGCCGCTCCGCATCGCTGGCACCTCAGCATACAGTGACAACCAGCAATGATACCCAGGCAAGGTGTTCAAGATCCGGGTTCCGCAGCAGCTCCAGTGCCACGGCGATCTCCGCGAAAACTGGCGGGCATTCCGGCAAAAGTTTGAAATCTTCCTGCTGGCAGCCGAACAAGAAGACCTGGCCGATCCTGAAAAAACAGAGCTTCTCCTCACCATCGCCGGTGCCAGAGCAGAAGAAATCTTTTAAAAATTCAAGTTCTCCAAGGTGCAAATCAGGAGCGACTTCCAGGCAGTCCTGGACAAATTCGGCAAATACTGTGAGGAAAACACACTCCATCCAGCAAGGAAAGCTAAGAAGAGCACCAGTACTCACCTCGAGGCCGAAATCCCGGAGCAGAGAACTATTTTGGACGGCGGCCATATTTCTAAAGGGACTGCACTTGCGCAGTTGCGCGATGCCGTGCATGCGCAATCACGAAAACGGCCATCAGTAAAGGAACCGCGATCTGCGCATGTGCAAACGCCTCCTACGTGCTACGTCACACGCGTCATGACGTCAGAGGCCCCGGACCACGCCCATTTAAAGGAGAAACATCCCAAATCAAAGAAAAAATCTTTTAAAGCTGTAAAACAAACTTCCTTCACCTGGAATGACAGCACAATGCCTCAAATTGAACCAGGAAATGAAATAAACCTCTGAAGAACCCTGCAACAAGCAGTTACCTGCCCCCAAACCGAGTCCGATTCCGACTTCCCGCAGACCAGTGACACCGAGGACACGAGGGAGCTTTTTCGAGTCACTGTTATAACAAAGAACAGGCTGTCCCCGAATCAAAACCACCTGCCGCTGTCGGTGCAGAGCATTGATCCAGACGACGAGTGGTGTGCCACCCTGATGGTCAACCGATCCCAGATACGATTCCGCCTGGACACTGGTGCTTCCGCTAATCTCCTAGCGTGGTCAGCCTTTCAGACCCTTGGGGTTAAACCAACCATTCTTCCGTCGACCTGCCAACTAGTGGACTACAATGGCAACGTCATTCCTGTTACCGGTTCATGCCAACTCGAAGTGACGCACAACTCACGAAAAGCCATCCTTCCCTTCGAGATCGTGGGCTCCTCGAAGGACTCTCTGCTAGGCGCACAGGCATGCAAAGTCCAAAATCTCGTTCAACGAGTACACTCTCTCTCTCCAGAGGACACATCTGCCTTCCAGGATGCGGACTTCAGGGCGCAACTCAATACCATCATCGACCAGCACCGTGACGTTTTCGAAGGCATGGGCACGCTTCCATACACTTACAAAATCCTGCTCAAACAAGACGCCACGCCTGTGGTTCATGCTCCGTGCAGAGTCCCCGCACCCCTCAAGGACCACCTCAAGCAGCAGCTGCAGGACCTCCAGGACAAGGAGTGCTCTCCAGAGTGAGGGAACCAACCGACTGGGTCAGTTCCATGGTGTGCGTAAAGACGCCCTCCGGCGAGCTCCGGATCTGCATTGACCCAGAGGATCTGAATCGCAACATAATGAGGGAGCATTACCTTATCCCCAAGCGCGAGGAGATCACGTGCGAGATGGTTCGGGCCAACATCTTCACCAAACTTGACGCCTCAAAAGGATTCTGGCAAATTCAACTAGACAGGTCCAGCAGAAAGCTGTGTACCTTTAATACCCCGTTTGGCAGATACTGCTACAACAGGATGCCGTTTGGGATTATATCGGCATCAGAAGTATTCCACCGGATCATGGAGCAAAGGATGGAGGGCATTGAGGGTGTGCGCGTCTATGTTGACAACATCATCATTAGGTCCACCACCCCGCAGGAGCATATCAGTCGCCTCCAGCGCGTTTTCAAACGAATACGGGACCAAGACCTCCACCTCAACAGAGCCAAATGTTCCTTCGGCCAGACGGAACTCAAGTTCCTAGGGGACTACATCTCCCGGTTGGGTGTGCGGCCGGATGCGGACAAGGTGGCAGCCATCACGGCCTTGCAGAAGCCAGCGGATAAGAAGGCGGTCCTCCGATTTTTGGTCATGCTCAACTTCCTGGGGAAGTTCATCCCCAACCTCGCCTCCCATACCACAGATCTCCGGAACATGTTCAGGAAGACGACAGACTTCCAATGGCTTCCCGCCACGAGCGCGAATGGGAGGCGCTTAAGACCAAGCTTACCACGGCCCCGGTATTGGCATTTTTTGATCCCACGAAGGAAACAAAAATTTCAACGGATGCCAGCCAATCCGGCATTGGGGCGGTGCTCCTGCAACGCGATGAGGCCTCATCATGGGCCCCCGTTGCATATGCGTCACGTGCCATGACCCCCACGGAACAGCACTACGCGCAGATCGAAAAGGAGTGCCTGGGCCTGTTGACTGGGGTCGACAAATTTCATGATTACGTGTACGACCTCCCCCAATTCACTGTCGAGACCGACCATCGCCCGCTGGTCAACATTATACAAAAAGACTTGAATGATATGACCCCTCGCCTCCAGCGCATTCTGCTTAAACTCCGGCGGTACGATTTCCAGCTCCTGTACACCCCATGCAAGGACCTAATCATAGCCGACGTTCTGTCCAGGGCAGTCAACACCTCGTGTGACCAGAGGGGTTCGTCTGCCAGGTTGACGCCCATGTGGCCTTCACAGCCTCCAATCTGCCGGCCACGGATGAACGCCTTATCCACATTCGCCGCAAGACTGCGGCTGACCCCCTACGACGGTGTGTCATGCGCCACATGATGGACCTGTAGCTCAAGGGCCAATGCCCGCAGTTCTAAAATATCAGAGACGATCTGGCAGTAGTCGATGCTGTCCTCCTGAAGCTGGACCGCATTGTGATCCCGCACAGCATGCGCCAGCTCGTTTTGGAACAGCTACACGAGGGCCATCTTGGCGTGGAGAAGTGCCGACGGAGGGCCCGAGAGGCTGTGTACTGACCCGGCATCAATGAGGGCATCGCCAACACAGTGCTCAACTGCCCCACCTGTCAGCGGTTCCAGCCGGCCCAACCACATGACACCCTACAGCCCCATGAGTTGGTCACATCACCTTGGTCTAAGATAGGCGTTGACCTGTTCTATGCGCTCAGCAGGGACTATGTTCTGATTGTAGACTATTTTTCGAACTACCCAGAGGTCGTACACCTGCATGACATCACATCATCGGCGGTCATCCGTGCCTGCAAGGAGACCTTTGCTCAACACAGCATCCCACTCACTGTGATGTCGGACAATGGCCCCTGCTTCGCGAGCCAGGAATGGTCCAACTTTGCCAGCAGGTACAACTTTGTGCATGTGACATCCAGTCCCCTGCACCCCCAATCCAATGGCAAAGCGGAAAAGGGCGTCCACATCGCCAAACGGCTCCTCTGCAAGGCTGCCGATGCGGAATCCAACTTCTAGCTCGCCTTGCTGGCCTATCGTTCGGTCCCACTCTCCATGGGCCTGTTGCCAGCCCAGCTGCTCATGGGTCGCACCCTCAGGACCATGGTGCCGTCCATTCACATCCCAGACCTCGACCACGTTCCGGTCCTTCAGCGGATGCAACAGTCTCGTGCACAACACAAGGCGGCGCATGACGCTCGGGCGACTGACCTCCCTGCTCTGGCTCCAGATGACAATGTCCGTATCCATCTTCCGGAGGGTGGCTGGTCTGCAACTGCTGTGGTTCTTCGGCAGGTTTCTCCCCGCTCATTCCTGGTTCGTCTGCCAGATGGTTCCATTCGCCGCCGCAATTGGCGTGCCCTTTGTCTCGTTCCATGCTCGCAACGTGATCATCCACAGGTGCCACGCCCTCCTGTTGTCCCCAACCTGGACTATGTGGAGATTCCGAATACTCTGCATCCTCCTCACTCTGCCGTGGCCCAGCCCATTCCTCAGCCAGTGGCTTCTGACCCACCCTTGAGGCGGTCAACCAGAATTTGTCGCCCACCTCAGAGACTTGACTTATGGGTTTTACGATGTTGGACTCTTTGATCTGTTCTGTTATCCTGTTTCATCGTTCCAGTAGTTTGTATATAATGTTCATTTCGTTGTTGGTGCGACGCCCTATTTCTCGGCACCAGGCACCTTCCCGTGTAAATAGATTAGCCTCATGTACATAGTTATGTAAATAACACGCACACACATAGTCAGGTACATTCACTACACGATATTTATTGTCACGCAGGTGTCATGATATACATCAGCATATCATGGTGCAATCACACACACACTGGTGGACATACAGTAGGACCAACCAGCATACACAACATCGCAGCCAATCACCAGTGAGAGCACACGCACTATAAAGACAGGGGACACCGAGTTCAGCCCCTTCTCTAGCAGCAGCCACCTCAGAGCACAGAGCTCACAGCCTGCCTCTCAGACATTCACCATGTGCTGAGTGCCTCACCTAGATAGTGATAGGACAGGGTCCACAGATAAACTGGGAATGCATGTAACCAAAGTTACAATATGTTATTACAGTTGAGTTGTTAATAAAATAGAGTTACACCATCTCCAGCCATGTTGACCTGTTTGTAGACCAGAACACCCAACACGACATGGTACCAGGAGTCAAGCATACGAGCCCCTGTGAGACCGACCTGCAACTTCTCAGCAATCCGCCATCCTGCAGCATGGAGAATAACCTGTTCCAGCAGCGCCTGCAGGGTAAGGACGAGCCTTTCCAGTCTTATTTAACGCACCTCCGCATCCTCGCGCACTCCTGCGGCTATGGGTCCACCTCTGACTCCATGATACGCGACCAGATCATTTTCAGGGTCATGTCGGACACCCTGCACCAGCAGCTCCTTGGAATCAAGCAACTCACCCTAGCGACGGCCATCGAGACCTGCGTCCTGCAAGAGAACGCCACCAGCCGGTACTCACACATCCAGGCGGCTGAAACGGCGTGGCGGGGCCCCACGAGGCGGAGCGGGTCCAGACGATCGACTACTTACCGGCCCACGGCCCGGAGGAGAGTGGCCATTTTGCGTGTTTTCCGAGGCCTCCCACGCTTGTACGCGTCAAAAGAGGGGACGTTGACGTGGAGGAACACGATGCGCAGGCGCGCACTGTGCAAGACCGCACCGCGCATGCGCGGTGGCGCAACAAACGCACTGACACCATGACGTGCGGCAACTGTGGCTCCGCCCATTTAAAGTGGCAATGTCCAGCCAAAGCGCGACAATGCCTACGCTGTGGCAGGCTTGGCCACTGTGCTGCCTGCTGTCGAGCACCTCAGCCTGCCAACTCGCAACAGTTTAACCAGCCTCGCAGAAATGTTCGGGCAATTCTACCCACGTTCACCAAGTCCGATCCTGATATCATACAGACCAGTGACACTGAGGACAGGGAACCTTTCCGCATTGCTGTCATCAACAATAACAATAACGAGTCGAACGCACCAGCCGCTGTCGGCGCACAGCATTGATCCGGACGACAAGTGGTGTGCCACCCTGACGGTCAACCGATCCCAGATCAAATTCCGCCTGGACACTGGTACTTCCGCAAATCTCCTCGCATGGTCAGCATTTCAAACCCTGAGGGTCAAACCAGCAATTCTTCCATCCATCTGTCAACTGGTCGACTATAATGGCAACGTAATCCCCGCCACGGGGTTGTGCCAACTCGAAGTGACGCACAACTCGCGTAAAGCCATCCTACCCTTCGAGATCGCGGGCTCTTCAAAGGACTCTCTGCTAGGCGCACAGGCGTGCAAACTCCTCCACCTCATTCAGCAAGTACACTCTCTCTCTCCAGAAGGCACGTCTGACTTCCAAGATGCGGAATTCAGGGCGCAACTAAACTCAATCCTCTCTCACAACCAGGATGCTTTCGAGGGCCTGGGTACACTGCCCTACACATACAAAATCCTGCTCAAACAGGATGCCACGCCTGTGGTTCATGCACCTCGCAGAGTCCCAGCACCCCTCAAGGACCGCCTCAAGCAGCAGCTGCAGGACCTTCAGGACCAAGGAGTGCTTTCCCGGGTGACGGAGCCAACTGCATGGGTCAGCTCCATGGTGTGCGTCAAGAAGCCTTCCGGCGAGCTCCGGATCTTTATTGACCCGAAAGACTTAAATCGCAATATAATGAGGGAACATTACCCCATACCCAAACGTGAGGAGATCACGTGCGAGATGGCTCGGGCAAAAATATTCACCAAGCTTAAAGGGCTTCTGGCAGATTCAATTGGATCAGTCCAGCAGGAAGCTGTGCACCTTCAACACTCCATTTGGCAGATACTGCTACAATAGGATGCCATTTGGAATCATATCGGCCTCTGAAGTTTTCCATCGCATCATGGAACAGATGATGGAGGGCATCGAAGGCGTGCGCGTCTATGTGGACGATATCATTATTTGGTCTACCACACCGCAGGAGCATGTCAGTCTCCTCCAACGCGTCTTTCAACGGATACAGGACCAGGGCCTGCGCCTTAACGGAGCCAAATGTTCTTTTGGCCAAATCGAGCTCAAGTTCTTGGGTGTGCGGCCGGACGCAGACAAGGTGGCAGCCATCACGGCCATGCAGAAGCCGACAGACAAGAAGGCGGTGCTACGCTTTCTAGGAATGGTCAACTTCCTGGGAAAATTCATCCCTAACCTCGCTTCCCACACCACCGCTCTCCGACACCTTGTCAGGAAGACAACTGAATTCCAGTGGCTTCCCACCCACCAGCATGAATGGGAGGAGCTCAAGGTCAAGCTCACCATCGCCTCGGTACTGGCGTTCTTCGATCTTGCAAGGGAGACGAAGATCTCGACTGACGCCAGCCAATCTGGCATTGGGGCGGTCCTCCTGCAATGAGATGACGCCTCATCATGGGCCCCTGTCGCCTATGAGTCACGTGCCATGACCCCCACAGAGCAGCGCTATGTGCAAATTGAGAAGGAGTGCCTAGGCCTGTTGACTGGCGTTGACAAGTTCCACGACTATGTGTATGGCCTCTCCCAGTTCACTGTGGAGACCGACCATCGCCCGCTGATTGGCATCATCCAGAAGGACCTTAATGACATGACCCCTCGCCTCCAGCGCATTCTGCTCAAACTCCGGAGGTACGACTTTCAACTTGTATACACCCCGGGTAAGGACCTGATCATAGCAGACGCTCTGTCCAGGGCAGTTGACACTCCGTCTGACCCAGAGGGGTTTGTTTGCCAAGTCGACGCACATGTAGCCTTCACTTCTGCCAATCTGCCGGCCACTGACGAATGCCTTGCCCACATTCGCCGTGAGACTGCAGCTGACCCCCTTCTGCAACGTGTGATGCGCCACATGACGGACGGGTGGCTCAAGGGACAATGCCCACAGTTTCACAACATTCGGGACGACTGAAGCTGGACTGCATTGTGATCCCACACAGCATGCACCGGCTTGTCTTAGAAGAGCTGCAGGAAGGCCATCTCGGCGTTGAGAAGTGCCGACGGAGGGCCCGAGAGGCTGTATACTGGCCGGGAATAAATGAGCTCAATTGCCCCACCTGTCAGCCATTCCAGCCGGCACAACCACGTGAGACCCTTCAGCCCCATGAGTTGGTCACGTCCCCCTGGTCGAAGGTGGGTGGGGACCTGTTTCATGCACTCGGCAGGGACTACATCATCATCATCGACTGCTTTTCCAGCTATCCTGAGGTCATACGCCTGCACGACACCACGTCATCGGCTGTTATCCGGGCCTGTAAGGAGACCTTTGCTCGCCACGGCATTCCGCTAACCATGATGTCAGACAATGGCCCCTGCTTCGCGAGTCAGGAATGGTCTTCCTTCGTCAGTGCATACAACTTTGCACACATGACGTCCAGTCCCCTGCACCCTCAGTCAAATGGCAAAGCAGAGAAGGGCATCCACATTGTAAAAAGGCTCCTCTGCAAGGCTGCTGATGCAGGATCTGACTTCTGCCTTGCCTTGCTGGCCTATTGCTCAGCCCCACGGTCCACGGGCCTATCACCGGCCCAACTGCTTATGGGTCGCACCCTCAGGACCACTGTGCCGTCCATTCACGTCCCTGACCTCGACCATGCTCCGGTACTTCGGCGGATGCAACAAGAGCGTGAGCAACACAAGGCGACTCATGATGCTCGGGCGACTGTTCTTCCTGCCCTGGTGCCTGGAGATCATGTCCGCATGCATCTTCCGGAGGGTGGCTGGTCGGCAACCGCTGAGGTTCTTAGACAGATGGCTCCCCGCTCGCTTCTGGTTCGTTTGCCTGATGGCTCCATTCGCCGCCGCAATCAGCGTGCCCTTCGTCTGGTTCCGCGCTCGCTACAAAATTCTGCACCTGTGCCACGCCCTCCTGTTGTCCCTGACATGGACTTTGTTGAGCTTCCGGATACCCTGCCTCCTCCTCACTCGACCGTGGCCCGGCCCATTCCTCAGCCGGATCCTGAACCACCCTTGAGGCGGTCAACCCGAATTCGTCGCCCCCCCCAAAGACTTGATTTATAAACCTTGCACTATTGGACTCACTGACTTGTTCTGCCGTACTGTTTAAGAGTTTTTCATCGTTTGTTAATAGCATTTGTTTCATTCTTGGTGTAACATAGTTTTCCACTGCACCTGGCACCTTCCCGTGTATATAGCATAGCCACATGTACATATTGATGTAAATAATGCACACACATAATCAGACACACTCACTACACTTTATTTATTCTCATGTAGGCACATATTCTTTGCGAAAAGGGGGATGTCATGATATACTTCAGCATATCATTGGTGCAATCACATACACACTGACACACTGATGGACATACAGTAGGACCAACCAGCATACACAACATCACAGCCAATCACCAATGAGAGCACACGCACTATAAAGACAGGGGATACTAGAGTTCAACCCCTTCTCTAGCAGCAGCCAACTCAGAGCGCAGAGTTCACAGCCTGCCTCTCAGACATTCACCATGTGCTGAGTGCCTCACCTAGATAGTGATAAGACAGGGTTCACAGATAAGCTGGTAATGCACGTACCCAAGCTTAAAGCATGTTATTACAGTCGAGTTGTTAATAAAATAGAGTTACACCATCTCCAGCAGTGTTGACCTGTTTGTAGACCAGAACACCCAACACGACAGCAGGCACATATTCTTTATATAAAAGGGGGGATGTCATAATATACACCAATATATCATGGTGCAGGCACACACACACACACTGATGGACATGCAATGGGACCAATCAGCATACACAACACTGCAGCCAATCACCAGTGAGAGCACATGCACTATAAAGACAGGGGACAGGAGAGTTCATGCTCATTCTAGTAGCAGCCAGCTCGGAGCACAGAGCTCACAGCCTGCATCACAGACATTCACCATGCGCTGAGTGCTTCACCTGGTTAGGACTAGGCAAAGGTCAACAGTTAAAGCTGGTATTGCATTTACCCACAGTTCAAGTATGTTAATATAGTTAACCTTATAATAAAATAGAGTTGCACCACATCCAGTGTTGGTGACCTGTTTGTGATCCAGAACATCCAACACATCACTACAGATAATGAGTGCGATTTAATGGGAACATTCCTAAATGTGATCGCAAGTGGGAAGTGCCGTGAGGTCCCCGATGCTCGACTTGGGGAGGCCATCACTGGTATCAAACATTAATTGGTCCACTTAACGAGGCCCCATGGGCTTCACGCCACAAATTATGGTTCCGCCGACTGATTCGCCAGGACTGCACCTGCAAGTTCCCCATCAGCAAGGGGGAACAGCACTTAAACTGATCCCGCAGAGCAAACCCCACACAGCTCACAGCCATGCCACCAAGGAGACCAGCCCCACGAATCGGGCATGCCGGTCTGGCCAGACTGTTGGGCGTGGTCAAGTGCAGACGGAATGCCCCGAGGAGCACAAAGGTTCAGCCACAGGGCAGCAATTGTAAGCTACCAGCCCCCATTCACCCACCATTCCCCCCTAACCCCCACACCCATCCTCCCCATCCTCCCAAACACCCATACTCCTACCCCCCAATATACGTCCTCTCCACCCACCTTCACGACGAATAAAGCGTGCAGCTAACGATGCCCCTCTGAGGCCTCGGAGGGGAGCTCCAAGGACACCATCGTATTCATGGCACAGCTTGTCATCCCCATCCTCCATCAGCGAAGAGACAGACACCTCGGTGGGCGACTGTAGTGGTCATGCTTCTATGGCACACAGTTGCTGATGTACATCAAGTGGAGGCAGGAATGGCCCAGCATTCAGGTGAGTGCCCCAGCAGGCGGTGGACCACTGGATCTCAGGACCCAGCTGGGTCCCAGTCAGATGCTGAGCCTCTGGACCAGGTTTAACCAGAGCTGATGCAGTCGGTAGGGTGTGGCCATGAGATTCAGAGGGGGATGAGAGCGATACTCCAACAGGTCCATAGCCGATTGGAGAAGTCTCAGAGGCTGCGGGTGCAGGAGATAGCACTGGCAATGCATGACACCGAGTCCGGCACGCCGTCAGCAGCATGACTGGATGTGTCCAAGGCGCGGTTCAGTTGGTGACGGCCATTGCTGAGCACCTCAATCACATGTCCTAGTCACTGGGGTATGTGGTGCATTGTAGAGGCACACCAGAGCATGTCCCGTTCGCTGAGGGAGGTGCCTTAGTCGCAGGTTGACATTGCCGAGGCACTCCAGAGCATGTGCCAGTTGCAATCCAAGAATTTATTAAGAATTGACTTTGAAACAATTGTGATTATCCACACATGTCCCCAACAAAGTTATACAAGAACAGAGGAATAGAAGAAAGCCCTTCAGCCATTTGAGCCTCGTCCTCCATGGCTAGATCATCACTGATCTATAACTTAACTCCATTTTCTCACATTATCCCTTGGGCGGCACAGTGGCACAGTGGTTAGCACTGATGCCTCAAAGCTCCAGGGACCTGGAGTCAATTGCGGCCTCGGGTAACTGACTGTGTGGAGTTTGCACTTTCTCCCCGTGTCTGCGTGGGTTTCCTCCGGGTGCTCCGGTTTCCTCCCACAGTCCAAAGATGTACAGATTAGGTGAATTGGCCATGCTAAATTGCCCGCTTAGTGTCCAAAAAGGTTAGGTGGGGTTACTGGGTTATGCGGATAGGGTGGAGTTGTAGGTTTAAGTAGGGTGCTCTTTCCAAGGGCCGGTGCAGACTCGATGGGGCGAATGGTCTCCTTCTGCACTGTACATTCTATGATTCTATAATTCTATGAAGAGCACAGCAAGAAAAACAAAGGAATTAGGACAGTAGTGATTAAAGTGACAACAGGAAATCCTGCCTAAGAGCAACAGGCCTACTCTGTAACCTATTTAAATGTTGTACTAATAACAGAACTTTAGTACTGCTGAAAAAAGACATTTGTCAAATTTTGTTGCCTTGCTCTCAGCCGAGCAATCGCAAGAATACCAATACCAGGGGAAACAACAAATTACATTGTATGTGAAGAGAGTGCTGATTGGTTGGCAAGTGGACTCTGATTGGTATGAGTATTGCCATGGAGAATGAACCAGTTAAAGGTGACAGACGTTAACTGGCAAGCATTGTTTGAAAATTTAAACCTGGCCGCTTGACTCTCATTAGTGAAGGTCAGGGTCCACACATGTGTCCATAGCTGATGAGCAATTCCTGCCCTTGCCCAGCCTGTTGCACTGCCTTGGCGTCCAGCCGAGGTACCAACAGTGGGATCTATGGAAATGCCATTTTTCCAGTATCAGGCAATGTTAGGGTTCACGAGAAGGAGCAAAATGTTCAGGTTAGTTCCTTTATGCAGTAGACCCAGGGACAGACGCTGTGCTTCTGAGGCAAGGTATGCAGGAGTCCACCGTGGGCTTTGGACTCAAACCTTTGACACTTATTTTAGTCTGAAGCAAGACTTGGTGATTGGAAAATCGTGATTTAATCAATGGTTACAATGACCCGGGAATCAATTGATTGACTTCTAACTGCCCTATATCATCTCGCTACATCTTATGGGTGCAGGGTGCTGAAGGACAAGATAATGTTTATTTAAACGTTCAGTGAAAACTCTTCTCACCACCACTCCCCGAAGACACTCCCGTGACTGGCATACACCCGGGCAGGGGTTTTTATGTCCAGGTTTTTTCCCCACAAATGAGGGAGCTCCGCCCCCTCAGCGGGGTAACTCGTATCCTTCAAGAGTCACGGGGAACCTAAGCGCCCCAGCCACGTAGCTCTTATATAGGTTATAACACGGTGGAGGCAGTCTTTGATTATTTCTAAGACAGAGGTAGATGAATTCTTGATAAGCAAGGGGATGAATGGTTATCAGGGGTAGGTGGGACTGTGGAGTTCAGGTTGCAATCAGATAGCCATGATCCCCTTGAATGGTGGAACAGGCTCGAAGGACCAAACTGCCTAATCCTGTTCCTATTCTGTATGGTGTTACGGACTTACCCTTGTTCCTAACTCGTAAGTTCAGATGTGGTTTCCTTTTTTAAACACTTGGATGAACAGACAATTTGAATTACCAGCAGCAGGCTTTTCCTCAGTTTGAAGAAAGAAAGACAATTGTTTGAGCATTTATCCCAAAGTTGAATGCTCTGTGATCAATTCACACAGTCATCCAAAAATGCACTCCAGGACCCAGAGTCTCATTTGAGCTTCCACAAAACACACTTTGAACAGACGTTTTAGACTAAAAACTAACTAATTTGGGTCAAGCAGTTGCAGCACAAGTCCAGAAGGTATACTCTGACTGGTTCTGAGTGCGTAACCTCTCAATTCAATAGTCCCTCAACCATCACTTGATCATGTTCACCTACGTTTGTTCAATTAAACTGCAGTGAAATCCACTTGTTATCAAACCACTTCACATCATAACCTGCTTACCATACGGTTCCAAAAGACCAAAGTACTTATTTTTCTGCGTATAATTAATTGCACTTGTTGTAATTGTAAATGCCCATTAAATGTCACCTCTCCAAGCTTTTCCAGCTGCACGAAATTTAATCCAGAGGCATACTTGAACCTTTCTCACCTAACCTTGATGTGATATTCATTATGACTGGCCAGAAGCACATTATCCTGCACATTGTCTCCCACCTTTCCAATTAGTACCGCAACCCTTTGCCATCAACTTAGCACAGTTTTGTATAAACCCTGAAAAACTTTATTGAATCTATTGTCACATTTTGTACAACTTCTGAACCTGCTTGATTGCGGTAGAGCACAATAGTCACCATCTAATTATAAAATATCTCAAAACACCTTTCAACATGTATTTACAAGCAGGCAAATTGTATAATAATATAAATCAACTCCTCAGAACCTCAGAAAAGGGAGAGGCCATTCAGCTCTCTGAGCATATTGCACCATTCAATGACATCATCGTTGATCGTTCCTTTGCCTTCGCTCCAAATCCTTTTGTAACTTTGGCCAACAAAGAAAAGTAAGATTTGAAACCATTCATTAAATTAGCATCTACTGCTGTTTGTGTGAGAGTGTGAGTTTTATATTTTTACCACCATTTGTGTGGAAAAGCTTTCCATAACTATTTTCTTGAGCTATACAACCACAGCAAAACATGTTAATTTTTATTTCTTTTCAATTCATTCTTGGGATGTGGGTGTCGCTGGGTGGTCCAGCATTTGTTGCCCGTCCCTGACTGCCCTTGAACTGAGTGACTTGCTCGGCCATTTCAGTGGGGGGGACAGTTAAGAGTCAATCGCATTGTTGTGTGGGTCTGGAGTCACATGTAGGCCAGACCAGGTGAGGATGGCAGATTTCCTTCCATGAAGGACATTAGACAATCAACAATGCTTTCATGGTCATCATTAGAGTTAATTACAGATTTTTAAAATTGCATTTAAATTTCACCATCTGCTAAGGTGGGATTTGAACCCAGGATCCCAGAGCATTACCCTGGGTGTCTGGACTACTAATCTAGTCACAATACCACAACGCCAGATCCGGGCAGTGGGAAGCCAGAAAATCTTGCTCATCACCTCCAGATTTCAGCCTTCTCGTTATAAGGGCTAACATTATAGTAATCGTTTTGATTTTCTTTTTGCACCTGATTACTAGATTTTAGTGATCTTTGGACACGGGCTCCAAAATGCCTTGTAACTTCATTGTCCCTACTTTTCACCATTTAAAACGTACTCAGATCTATCCGTCTTCAATCCAAAATGATTGATTTCACAATTACCTGCATTGAAATCCATCTGCCCATCGACTTAATCTATCCCACAAATGAGTGAGATTTTCTGGTCCTTCCCACCGATGGGATCTTACAGTCCTACCATTCACATCCCAGCCCCGCGGCAGGTTCTCCGGCAATGCGACTAGCGAGCATTTCAAACGGCCATTGATTTTGGCAGGACCGGAAGATTGCATTAGCAGGCAATGAATGGGGAGCTGTCACCACTGCAGGAAAACATGGGAGGAGAAGCGGCAAATCCAGGCCAATGTCTCTGTAATCCTACGTTCCCCATGTACTATACCAACAATCATTCTGTCATCAACAAAACCCATCAAAAGTTAATTTGTGAAGACCAGATGAGGCCAGAGCCCGTACGATGAATGGGAAATTGGTTCTCTGGCCTCCTCTAATTAACGGTGGCAAGTTACTGCCACCTGTCATGTCTCCACAGTATGGCTGTCAATTTTGCTTGCACTGTATTTTGAGGTTTTGTCACATGATCATCCAATTGCCTCACCTACAGGCCTCCTCCATTGATCACTCAGGATTTTCATGCTGCAGCAATAAATGATACTCATCCTTTTCTGTGGTGCCCAGTTCTGGGCCACATCCACATCTCCAAAATCCAAGTAGAGCAGGTCTCGCGCCTGCTCCATTGAGGGCAGCCCAATTTGATAGATGGTCCTAAAACAGGCATCAGGCCCTCCATTCACACACCTAAAGGAGGTTAACGCCTATTTTAGGTGGCTTCCTCATCAGAGGCCTTCGGTTCGAATCCCATCATGACAGAAGGTGAAATTCGAATTCCATAAAAAATCTGGAATTAAAAGTCTCATTATGGTGGGATTCTCGGTCCTGCTGCAGTGAATGGAGTTTTGGCTGGGTGCCGAATTCTCCATTCTCCCTGGCAGCGGTGACGGGGCGAGTTTGGATCGGAGAAACCCCGCCAACGTTCCAAGATGCTTCACATCAGAGTATTCAGGCATGAACGAATGTTGAGGCAAAGAAGACAATGTGAGGAGCTTGGCCAGCAGCTTGCTCAAAGGGGTGGTTTTTAGGGAGAAGATGGATTTGGTAAGATCGAGAGGTTTCAAAAGAAGTTGACCTGAAAACTGTTGGACCTCGTGTGGCCATTAGAAGGCCCATTAATTGAAATGGCTCCGGCGAAACAATTAAGTATAGATTGAATCAGTTTTAATAAGATCAGGGGCGGTATTTAACGAGCAACCCACCGCGTGTTTTTCGGAGGTGTAGGCAGCCCGCCAGCCAGATTTGATGGTTCCACCGCTGTCAATGGAATTTCCCATTGAGTTCACCCCTCGTCGCTAGGAAACCCGAGGCGGGGGTGCGTCGTCAGTGGCACCGGAATATTCCGCCAGTGTGAACAGCTGGTAAATTCCGCCCCAGGTGCAACGTGACCTTTTTGCAGCCTCAGAGAGAAATGGAGGAAATTTATACCAATATTAAAAAGACAGGTTAGAAGCTTTCCAAATGAACCTGACATCGATCAGCAGGTGATTGTTAATTCTCCACAAAATCTTCTGCGAGCCAGCAACAGATCCAGGAGGCGACATTAATTAGGTGAATCATGCCAGGCAGAACAGCTATTGGTATTCCACACAGAGTTTCCAAATTAATGCAGGAGCTTCAAATGTTCTCCTATGACTGACAGCAATATGAGAATCTGCTTTGCGAGATGCCAACTTTCATAGAAGGTAGACACGCTATCCACAGTTCTGCTGTTGTGACTGTTAAACTTGGTGTACAGCTTGAGAGGAGTAAATCGGTGCCAAGCCCAGCAATCTCACAGCTTCTAATTAGATGACCGGGATGATCAACAAATTGGATCGTCCATAGCAAAGTCAAGTTTATTCAAACATTTGCAAGAGGTGGAAGAAAAGATGGAAGGTGACTTTGAAACGTTTTTTGTTACACAGCAAAATAGCTTGAAGTTCCCCTTTCCTCAGCTTCAAGATTATCGGTTCAGATCTACACATTCTGTTTCTCAGGTTTTAACCTTCAATTTCTCTCCGAAATCAATTATTGTGCCTTTTTCTACTTTACTGGTATTCATAATAATAATAATCTTTATTGTCTCAAGTAGGATTACGTTAATACTGCAATGAGGTTACTGTGAAAATCCCCTGGCCGCCACACTCCGGTGCCTGTTCGGGTACACGGAGGAAGAATTCAGAATGTCTAATTCACCTAACAAGCACATCTTTCGGGACTTGTTGGAGGAAACCGGAGCACCCGGAGGAAACCCACGCAGACATGGGGAGAACGTGCAGACTCTGCAAAGACAGTCACCCAAGCCGGGAATCAAACCTGGGACCCTGGAGCTGTGAAGCAACAATGCTAGCCACTGTGCTACCGTGCCAGCTCAGTGTCAATGATGTTGCCGCTGTGCCAGAGGACGGTGGGTTAAAATAATTCCAGAGTGTTGAGCCCTCATCCCAAGCAGTGCAATACTGATGGAGCACTGAAATTATTGGAATATTCAATTGTGATTCCATCTGCCCATTTTAGATAGCTGCTAATGCTTTCATTGCACGACTGGAGAATGAGTAGAGGAATTCTCTCAGTAACCTGCACTGCATAAAACAAATTCCCTGCTTGTTCACGTCATTGCTGTTTGTGGGACCTTACTAACATACAAACATACCATTAGAAGCAGGAGGTGGCCATTCTGCCCAATGAGACTGCTCCATCATTGAATAAGGTCAGGGTTGATCTGCGTGTGGTCTCAATTCCACTTTCCTGTCTACCACCCAATACCCTTTGACTCCCTTGTGAATCAAGACTCTATCCAACGCAGTCTTAAAACTTTTCGATGACTCTGCCTCTGGTGTTCTCTGAGAGGAGAATTTCCCAGGCCACCAACCCTCTGAGAGAAAATATTTCACTTCATTCTGTTGGAGTTGGAGATCTCTTATTTTTAAACTGTTCCCCCTAGTTCCAGTCTCTCCCAAAAGGGAAAACATCCTCTCAGAATCCACCGTCAAGTCTCCTCAGGATCGCATATGTTTTAATAAGCTCCCCTCTCATTCTTTTAAACTCCAATAGATTCAAGCCCAGCCTGCCCAAACTTTCCTCATAAGATTACCTGCCCCCCCAAGAATCGGTTGAGTGATCCTTCTCTGAACTGCTTTTAATGCAATTATATCCTTTCTGAAATAGGGGGCGGGATTCTGCAGGAATTGGCGGGGCGGGCAACTCCAGCACCGAGGAGTGGCGTGAACCACTCCTGCGTGGGGCCGTCCCAAAGGTGTGGAATCCTCCGCCCCTTCAGGGGCTAGGCCGGCACCGGGGTGGTTTGTGCCTGCTGGCGGGAATGGGGCTTGGCGCCACGCCAATCGGCACCGAAGGGCCTCCGCCATCCGGCGCGAGTTGGCACATGCCCAGGAGCGCCAGCGTGTGCTGGCATCATCCCAGCACATGCGGAGTGGGGGTTCATCTCCGCGTCGGCCATGGCAGAGGACAACAGCGGCCAACGTGGAAGAATAGAGTTCCCCCACAGCACAGGCCCGCCCGTGGATCGGTGGGCCTCGATCGCAGGCCATGCCACCGTGGGGGCACTATTGGTTAGGCGTTCACATTTGGGAAGGCTCCACAGACCTTTAAAAATGGCTGGCATTCAATTCTAGGATTCCTGACCCCATTCTTGGAAGTTCCGATTTTTTATCCGGTCTTTTAAGGTTGCAGGTTGGTTTGGGTCACAAGCCCTTATCCTGCCCTCCCAATCTGGCTGGTTGCAATGCAGGGATAGGCATGTCCCATCCTTCCATAATTTTCATGGAATCAGACCAGCCTTTCAATGAGTCATAATTCATGCCACCTCAGAGGTGTCTTGAACCATAGTCTGTGTAAGGATAGCTTTTGAAAGGTAAGTTCAAAAGATCCTCCTTATGTTCCTATGCCCCCAACAACCACTATGATTCCTCATGCCCCCCATACCAAGCTATGGCATTCCCATGCCCATTCATCCACATTACACTGCATAAAATCAATGAAAACTATTGTGTCAATAGGATGTGCAAAAAAGCTTTATAATAGGCATTTATTGACAATTTTCCACTTTCTGAAAAAAGATTATTCTTACTACAGGTCAATACAAGTGACAATCGTTACAGTATCAACAGCAGAAACTTCAAACTTAAAATCTCTTTAACTTGTGTAATAATAATAATAATCGCTTATTATCACAAGTAGGCTTCAATGAAGTTACTGTGAAAAGCCCCTCGTCACCACATTCCGGCGCCTGTTCGGGGAGGCTGGTACAGGAATTGAACCCGCGCTGCTGGCATTGTTCTGCATTACAAGCTAGCTGTTTAGCCCACTGTGCTAAACCAGCCCCTTTAACACAAATAGTGTAAGTAAGCATTGTGCAGTTGACAGAAGAGCTCAGTGAGCCAGAGCTGTCAAGCAATGTTTTCCTTGGGGCTCAGTTGTTTTAATCGTCTAATGGATGTCTAGGTTCTTAGCCAAGAATGCATAATGAGAAACCTATTAACCCGTTGGAACATTTGAGGCCCTAGAGAAAACATTGTTTGATGGACAGTTTTGGCAGAGTGTTTGTGGGGAGTGAGGCAGATGTGAAGATTGAGGGCTGGAGGGCCTTTCTGCTTTAATCATCACTGAGACAACGTCCCACAGTACCGAAATGGGCCTTTAAAACAGCTCAACGCCACACCCAGCGGCCTCAGTGGCTGCCTCCAATCTTGTCCCCCAATCAGCTGGTCTGACTATTGTCCACATCCACCATATGCCCATCCCCAACTCCCACCCCACCCCACCCCATCCCCGGTAATAAAACTCTGTTCCTTGCGGGCACTTTCTCCTGGCATTGGTGGTCAAAAATGAGAATTTTCCCAACACCCACTACCCACCTAGAGGATGAAAATCCAGCCCTATATAAATAGTAGTTCACTTGTCATCCGCTCTTGGAAACCCTTTCCTCCTCTTTTGCTTCTTCTAAACTTCATGCACAATTTACCTGCCCCCTACATCCCTGATATGCCAAGAATTTATCACAACTTCAACCCCATCTCTCCTGGGACCTCCAAAAGGTAGCGTTCATTACATCCTCATTGCTCTCCCTCACTCCCACAATGTCCGCTCCCAGCCCCCACTCCAGTTTCTTCCCCCTCGCAATCTTCAAGCTCCTCGAGCACAAATTGAATCTCATCTCACCGATAACTTTCTACTTTCCATCACCTTTTATTTGCTTGAATGTTTATGGTGTTTTGCACCCGGCATTTAAGCAGGCAATCACTATGGCAACTGGGTTCAACGGATTAGTCACTTGACGGCGTTGGGTACACGCGCACTCCGATCCATTCATACCTCGACTTCTAAAGGGCGACAACACTTCAAAACGTACTTCATCGGTTGTAAATTGCTTGCGGGACTTCTGAGGTCGTGAAAAGCCCTGAATAAATACAAGTCTTTCAAAATCTTTTTAATTAAAAAAAAAGGGAAGATAATGAAATGAAACATACTTTAGAAGCCTTTTAATGTCCCTCATGAACAAATGACACTTTCAGGTCCCGATGATTCATTGGCGTGGAGATCCTGCACTTCGGTAAAGTGCATGTTTCCCCTCAAGATTGATGGTGATAACTGATAGAAGCTGTCAAGAGTGCTGTAAAAATTAAAAGTAGAGGTTGTATTTATAAAACACAGGCTAGGGTTTAATTTAAAGGGCAAATAGGAGTTTTTGGAGGAGAATTAAAACGGCAAGCATCTGCATTAGCTCCCTCGGAGACAGTTGTGACAGAAGCAGTGTCATCAGCATGGTGAACAGAAGTTTGTACCCTCTTTCCTGCTGAATTGGACCATGAGAAAAAACTACAGTTTAAAAATAAATAAAACAAAAGACAGTCTTCACAGACATCCAAAGAAATGAAAGCTATTTTTGCTCAATAATTTTAAACAACCAAAAAGAAATAATATCTGCCTGTGGACTAAATGTGGGACAAAGAATGTTCCTGCTTTAACTCCAAATGTCAAGCCACACAGGCAGAGCTAATACAGAGCATTTGGTGCTTATATTACATCTTTCTGCTCAAGTCGCCTCGCCTTTCCCTATCTCTGTAATCCTCTTCAGCCTTATGACACAATAAATTCCTTCCACAGCCTCTTTGGCTCTGCATCTCTTTCCATCTCCCTCTCACCTCCTCTTTCGACCAAACCGGGACTGTTTTGCAAAGATTTAATCAGGTGGGACAGCTACTGATTTCTCTTCATATTCACTTCCCTATGTTAACTGCATCCGGTAACTTTTCATTTGTAGCAGATCTTGCTCGCAGTCTAATTATACTTTTGGTATGGATGGATCTGTGGACAGATCCTGGATCGAGACCACAGGAGCTTTCCAATTGTGAGTGAGGCTTTTTATAGGTTACACATCTTTCAACTTTCCAAACTTAATTTGTAAAGTTTAAAGTGGCAGTAAAGGGTTGTATTAATCAGTCATAAAGAGCCTGGAATGATGAAAAATTAAAACCCTCACAGTTTTCCTTTGATAATTCACTTTGGCTGACATTGATCAACAGAATTAAAACTGTCAAAGTTAGGGAGTTGTACAAAGTTTCTGATCAAGGTACATTATCATGATCTCAGTTATAACACTACTGGCCAAGCCGCATACTTGTTAGGATCTGGTTTGATAGACAATAACCATTTAAGGAATGCCGTGAGTGGGAGGCTCATCTCCAAATCGTGAGTGGAAGAAAGATGAGTAAGGAAATTAGCAGCAGCACTGCAAGATTCAACTGAAACACCAAAAGAATCTTCGCTACAAAAACTTGAACAAAACAAGCACAACAATGACTAAATAGATACATGGAGCAAATTGGATAATGGGCGAGATTCTCCAGTTCCCCAGCCACGCGTGTTTCCCGGCAGCACACCCTTCGCAGGCGGCGGGATTCTCTCTTCCCGCCAATTGTCGATGGGATTATCCATTGTAACCACCCATGTCACCGGGAAACCTGCCGGCAGGAAAAGTAATTCGCAACAGCCAGGGAATTCCGGCCAATGAATCTCAGCAATATGAACTTCTATCTTAAACTCAATACGCCATACCTCGCCCAGCTTAACCTTTTTACTGTGTCTTTCACTCTGATAGATTTTTAAAGATACTCATACTCTGAGAGGCAGTTTCTTTTTCCTCGGGGTCTGGCTGC
The DNA here is from genome assembly GCF_047496885.1 of Scyliorhinus torazame. Taxonomy (NCBI): domain Eukaryota; kingdom Metazoa; phylum Chordata; class Chondrichthyes; order Carcharhiniformes; family Scyliorhinidae; genus Scyliorhinus; species Scyliorhinus torazame. Next base: position 36,103,974 of record NC_092715.1, on the reverse strand, counting down.
ACAGGTCACATGATATCGGCCTACCAATTCGGCCTCCTGTTCCATAGAACTTAGAACATTACAGCGCAGTACAGGCCCTTCGGCCCTCGATATTGCGCCGACCTGTGAAACCACTCTAAAGATCTAAATGTAGGTATCGCTGAGGGTCATATACCACGACCCACCAGACACACCAAGACACTCCCTTGGCAGCTGGACGTCTCGTTCCTTTACAGCAGTGTTTTTCAAACTTTTTTTCCTGGGACTCACTTTTACCAACTGGCCGTCCTTCACGACCCACGCCCATCGATCTTCGCAGCCCACGCAGGTCAACTTTTGCGACCCATGCCACCGGAACTGTGTGACACACTATTTTTTGCTCACTTTCAATGCGACAGGTGAGCCTGCTTGGTCCTCACAATCTCACTTGCTTTGTCATTCAATGTTACATTTCTGCAAAGGACTTCAGCTGACGATTCTTGCTGCGTCCTCAAACTCACCATGCTTAGTCTTCAAACGCCTTTGATGTTTTGAGGGTTTTCAACTTTCATTTGCCAATACTTCCCTGTATATAACACACATGGGCTTTACATCCTGATTTGCAATGGCACAGTTAATAAAGCCATACCTCAAGAAATCATCTTTATACTGCTGTGCTCTTGATGTCAGCTTCTTCAGAGGCCCTGGAGCTCACATCAGTGCTGCTTTAGCTGCTGTGGACTCTCCTTAGCAGCTCTCTCCAGCAGATTTAGTTGTAAGATCCTGGCCTGTTTGGGTCTCTGGCCCTCTCTTCCATATTACAAAATGACCCACTTTCAATTCTTCGGTTCTGTTGCCTGCTTGTCTGGCAGCATCTGTGGGGAGAGAAGCAGAGTTAATCTTTCAGGGCTGCATGACTCTTCTTCAGAGCTAAAGAGAGGAAGAAATGTGATGGATTTTCTGCTGTTTAAGAGGAGGTGCAGCAAGTGGAGCAAAGTAGGTCAGTGTTAGGTGGGGGATTGCAGCAAAGATGTGGAGGGTATGTGGAGGCCACAAGACAGAGGAAGTGCTATTGGAAATGTGACTGGTCATGGATAGTGACATAAAGGTAAGATAGCAACATCTGTTAATAGTAGAACAAAGGTCAGTTCTCGCTGAAAGCAGCACTGAAGAACAAATGACAGATGGCCAAGTGGGGGAGTGGTTGAGCTAGCTGGGGCAAAAAATATTTTTGGATAAATAAAGGGGATCATGATTGATGAGAAAGGTCACTAAATTTGTTGAACTCAATAATGAGTCCAGAGGACGCTAATGTGCCTAATTGAAAGATGAGATGCTGCTCCTCCAGTTTGCATTGGGATTCGCTGGAACATTGCAGCGAGCCAACGATGGACATGTGGGCATAAGACTGGGAATAGCGGGGGCACAGGTCGCGTGACTGGCTTGGGATCTGCAGCAGGAGTCTCCGGCCGTTTGGATTCTCTTTTCCCGCCGGCAGTGCACCCCTGCCCACAGCTTTCCTGGTGGTGTGAGGTGGCTTCAATGGGAAATCCCATTGACAAGGACGGGATGAGGAATCCCATTGCCAGTGAACGGCGCAGCGCCGGGAAACACACGTCTGGGGGACCGGAGAAATGTGTATCATACTCTGTGCCTGTTATCTACCTGCCTTTTATCAGTAAACCCCTTTGTTTACTACTGGGAGACTGCAGTATATGTTTCAAGCCACCATAGAACTCATTGGGTTTCTTTTATTCTCTCATGTTACATGGATGCTGCTGGCAAGGCCAAAACTTGCTTTCTATCCCTAATAGAACATAGAACATAGAACAATACAGCGCAGTACAGGCCCTTCGGCCCACGATGTTGCACCGAAACAAAAGCCATCTAACCTACACTATACCATTATCATCCATATGTTTATCCAATAAACTTTTAAATGCCCTTAATGTTGGCGAGTTCACTACTGTAGCAGGTAGGGCATTCCACGGCCTCACTACTCTTTGCGTAAAGAACCTACCCCTGACCTCTGTCCTATATCTATTACCCCTCAGTTTAAGGCTATGTCCCCTCGTGCTAGCCATTTCCATCCGCGGGAGAAGGCTCTCACTGTCCACCCTATCTAACCCTCTGATCATTTTGTATGCCTCTATTAAGTCTCCTCTTAACCTTCTTCTCTCTAACGAAAACAACCTCAAGTCCATCAGCCTTTCCTCATAAGATTTTCCCTCCATACCAGGCAACATCCTGGTAAATCTCCTCTGCACCCGTTCCAAAGCCTCCACGTCCTTCCTATAATGCGGTGACCAGAACTGTACGCAATACTCCAAATGCGGCCGTACCAGAGTTCTGTACAGCTGCAACATGACCTCCTGACTCCGGAACTCAATCCCTCTACCAATAAAGGCCAACACTCCATAGGCCTTCTTCACCACCCTATCAACCTGGGTGGCAACTTTCAGGGATCTATGTACATGGACACCTAGATCCCTCTGCTCATCCACACTTTCAAGAACTTTTCCATTAGCCACATATTCCACATTCCTGTTTTTCCTTCCAAAGTGAATCACCTCACACTTCTCTACATTAAACTCCATTTGCCACCTCTCAGCCCAGCTCTGCAGCTTATCTATATCCCTCTGTAACCTGCTACTTCCTTCCTCACTATCGACAACACCACCGACTTTAGTATCGTCTGCAAATTTACTCACCCACCCTTCTGCGCCTTCCTCTAGGTCATTGATAAAAATGACAAACAGCAACGGCCCCAGAACAGATCCTTGTGGTACTCCACTTGTGACAGAACTCCATTCTGAACATTTCCCATCAACCACCACCCTCTGTCTTCTTTCAGCTAGCCAATTTCTGATCCACATCTCTAAATCACCCTCAATCCCCAGCCTCCGTATTTTCTGCAATAGCCTACCGTGGGGAACCTTATCAAACGCTTTGCTGAAATCCATATACACCACATCAACTGCTCTACCCTCGTCTACCTGTTCAGTCACCTTCTCAAAGAACTCGATAAGGTTTGTGAGGCATGACCTACCCTTCACAAAGCCATGCTGACTATCCCTGATCATATTATTCCTATCTAGATGATTATAAATCTTGTCTCTTATAATGCCCTCCAAGACTTTACCCACTACAGACGTGAGGCTCACCGGTCTATAGTTGCCGGGGTTGTCTCTGCTCCCCTTTTTGAACAAAGGGACCACATTTGCTATCCTCCAGTCCTCTGGCACTATTCCTGTATCCAATGATGACATAAAAATCAAAGCCAATGGTCCAGCAATCTCTTCCCTGGCCTCCCAGAGAATCCTAGGATAAATCCCATCAGGCCCCGGGGACTTATCTATTTTCAGCCTGTCCAGAATTGCCAACACCTCTTCCCTACTTACCTCAATGCCATCTAATCTATTTACCTGGAGCTCAGCATTCTCCTCCACAACATTATCTTTTTCCTGAGTGAATACTGACGAAAAATATTCATTTAGTATCTCGCCTATCTCTTCAGACTCTACACACAACTTCCCATCCCTGTCCTTGACTGGTCCTACTCTGTCCCTAGTCATTCGCTTATTCCTGACATACTTATAGAAAGCTTTTGGGTTTTCCTTGATCCTTCCTGCCAAATACTTCTCATGTCCCCTCCTTGCTCGTCTTAGCTCTCTCTTTAGATCCTTCCTCGCTACCTTGTAACTATCCATCGCCCCAACTGAAACTTCACACCTCATCTTCACATAGGCCTCCTTCTTCCTCTTAACAAGAGATTCCACTTCTTTGGTAAACCACGGTTCCCTCGCTCGGCACCTTCCTCCCTGCCTGACCGGTACATACTTATCAAGAACACGCAATAGCTGATCCTTGAACAAGCTCCACTTATCCAGTGTGTCCAAAACTTGCAGCCTACTTCTCCACCTTATCCCCCCCAAGTCACGTCTAATGGCATCATAATTTCCCTTCCCCCAGCTATAACTCTTGCCCTGCGGTGTATACTTATCCCTTTCCATCCTTAACGTAAACGTCACCGAATTGTGGTCACTGTCCCCAAAGTGCTCACCTACCTCCAAATCCAACACCTGGCCTGGTTCATTACCCAAAACCAAATCCAATGTGGCCTCACCTCTTGTTGGCCTGTCAACAAACTGTGTCAGGAAACCCTCCTGCACACACTGAACAAAAAACGACCCATCTAATGTACTCGAACTATATCTTTTCCAGTCAATATTTGGAAAGTTAAAGTCTCCCATAATAACTACCCTGTTACTTTCGCTCATATCCAGGATCATCTTCGCCATCCTTTCCTCTACATCCCTAGAACTATTTGGAGGCCTATAGAAGACTCCCAACAGGGTGACCTCTCCTTTCCTGTTTCTAACCTCAGCCCATACTACCTCGGAAGATGAGTCCCCATCTAGCATCCTCTCCGCCACCGTAATACTGCTCTTGACTAGCAGCGCCACACCTCCCCCTCTTTTGCCTCCTTCCCTAATGTTCCCTTGAGTATTCCAATAGGTGCTGCTTTTAAGTATATGGTTAATTATTGTCTACAATTGTTATCATATGCTCATTAAATTTGTGAGTGTCCATGTGCAATACTGAGAACCCTATTTTTTATTTTATTTATTTTTTGCAGGATTTTGGCATCACTGATCAGATTAGCATTTGTTGTCTATCTCGAACAGTCCTTGAGAAGGTGGTGATGAGCTGCCTTCTTGAACCGCTACAGTCCACGTGGTGTAGCTTGTCAGGAAACTAAAAGTAGTTTTAAAGGATTTATATTTGTATTGGTAAATAGTTGATACAAAGTATAATTTTAAATGAGTTTAATTCAGTTCCTCTGTGTCAAGAAGGGTAAACCTATAGTTAGATTGCCTCTGGAGGAAGGTGTTTGCATGTGTGATGGTTTTTGTTTCAATTCAGACTGTGCTTCTGTTGTGCTTAGAGAAGTTATGGCATGACGAGTAAATAAAAGCTGACAAAAGTAGAAGTTGGTGTTTAGCAACTGAGGGTAGGAAGGCTTTTTGAGTTTAGTTTTAGCTGGTATGATTAACAACTGGAGATAGGTAGTGAGAGAGAAGGCAGCTCACACAGCTCTGCTGGAAGAAATTGGTTTGGAAGGACAGAGGGGAAACATCTCATTTAGCTTTGCTAGAAGCAAGGCCATACCATGGAGTAATGGTTCAGAAAACAAATGCAGAGATCTAAAGAGCAGCTAGTTAAGGCAACTAGAGAAATGAAGAGAAGTTTCCAAGAAGTCTGGAGTTAGTGGAAGAGAGGAAAGTGGAAACCAGAACAGATTATTGTTCAGTAAAGTCACAGAGAGTCGAAAAGGTATTGGATCTTGAGAGGCCAGAAACGCGGTAGCACAAGTGATTAGCACTGTGGCTTCACAGCGCCAAGGCCCCAGGTTCAATTCCCTGCTGGGTCATTGTCTGTGTGGAGTCTGCACGTTCTCCCTGTGTCTGCGTGGGTTTCCTCTGGGTGCTCTGGTTTCCTCCCACAGTCGAAAGACGTCCAGGTCAGATGGATTGGCCATGATAAATTGCCCTTAGTGACCAAAAAAAAAGGTTAGAAGGGGTTATTGGGTTACAGGGATAGGGTGGAAGTGAGGGCTTAAGTGGGTCGGTACAAGCTCGATGGGCTGAATGGCCTCCTTCTGCACTGTATGTTCTATGTTCTATATCTGCAGTAGTGCTAAGGTTTATGAGAAACTACTACAGTTTGGGAGACATTATTTGAAAGAAGTGTGGAAATTGATGGCCACATCTCAGAGTCTATATCAAAGTCTTTGAGACAAAGGAGACCTGAAGGGAGAGGTGCAAAACCTGGAAACAAATCCTTGATGAAAGAAGTTGATGGAAACCATTTTTAAAAGATGATTTTAAAGTGTGTCTTGTTGAAAGCAGAATTTGAAATCACTGGTGTGGATGCCGGAGATCAGGAAGACAAGGTGGCTCACAGTAGAAGAGTCATGTGGGGTAATTTTGAGGAGGAATCCACAGGCATTCACTCAGGTTTAGAGGGGAGTGTGTATGACTACAACCAGTCTGTATGCTTAAAGGGACTGTGGGTTACTGAGACCATTTTAGCCTGAGATATACTTTGTAACCTATGTTAACCTTAAATTCTGCACACATTTGTGAAGCTACGGGGCAAGTAAGGGAGTATTGTATTGTAACCAAACTTTTCATGTTTAGTAAATGCTTTGTCAGGTTAGCACGGTGGTGCAGTGATTAGCACTGCTGCCTCACAGCGCCAAGGACCCAGATTCAATCCCAACCCCAGGCCACCGTCCCTGTGGAGTTTGCACATTTTTCCCGTGTCAGCGTGGGTCTCACCCCCACTACCCAAAGATGTTCAGGGTAGGCGGATTGGCCATGCTAAATTGCCCCTTAATTGGAAAAGTGTTTTGAAAATGAATGTCTTATTCCTGTTCTAAGACGAATTCGCGGTCCTGTGACTTGGTTCCTCCCTGTTTTCTAAAAAACGTGAAAGGTATGATCTTCTGACCAGGGTTCCATTCTGCGATCTTCCCGTCCAGTTATAACGTCAAGTGGGATTGTAACAAGGTGTAGCCAGTAAAAATGGCTAACTCCCGATTTAGAATGGCTAACCCCGATTTAAAATGGCGAACGGCAGAGGCTGATGGGAAAATCAGCCAACAGGACTAAAACAAGCAGCTACAGGTAAACTGTGTATTCACCTCTGGGAAGGCCAGACAAGATCGATATGGGGAACCATCAGCACAACAAAACACCAGCCATCTGCATACTAATGAGCAATCCCCGGGAACAATGTGCAACATTTTAGACACAAAGCCAACCCAGACTCATCGGCGCCAATAGGAGCCTACACAAAGGGAGGTGAACGATCACCTCAAGACCGCCCATCGATCAAGGAATCGCTCCAGCATTGGAGAATATCGAACCAAGTGATTGGGACAAAGTCCAATCACTTGGAACCAGGTACAGGGTCCGCCCTGAAAGGCGGGAAGCCCATGGGGACTACAAGAATAGAGTCCAAGTTCAAATTGACCCTTCTGCACACCTTCAGCATCCTCCTGCACCCTTCTGCTTCTTCTTCTGACCGGGTCACTCAGCAACGCAGACCAACCCTTGACAGTGACCGGTCCAGCCATCGCGAAACATCCCGTAAGTCTTACTTCAACGCTCGCAACGAGATAGGCGCTCCTAGCTATCAATCTGTACCAGCTTCGAATCCCGCAGGCTCAGAACCCGAACGAAAGTCCATTTGTTTCCCTGACCTGGGCCATTTCCAAGTTAAGTATTGGCCTGTTAGTTGTAGAAAGTAGCTTAGACGTAGAATTTATGCATGAGTATTGATTACTGTATATAATAAATGTGCTTTGATTTAACTCTTACTAAGCAGTGTATTGGATTATTGATCATTACTCGGACTTGAACCACGTGGCGGTATCAGAAAGATACCTGGCGACTCAAGAACAAAGGTGATAGAACAAGAGCAATTAAACTAAGGCTAAAACGAGCAACAAAGGTACACTTACAGTGATGTTAGGGAGGGAGTTCCATGATTTTGACCCAGCGCCGGTTGAACAATACTGATATATTTCCAAGACAGGATGGTGTGTGGTGTAAGAGGATGGATATAGCTGGGATAAAAACTTGCTGGCATGAAACTTCAATATCGGAAGCACCTGATACCGATATAAGTATTGATATAACTACTAATGTAATTACTGATGCAAAGTCACATGATTAAGTCACTGAGGTCTCTTGGGAAGCAGAAGTACAACCGTTGTTGCCTTTTCTGTGGCTCTGCTGTAACTACGGCAATCAGTGAGTTTGCCCTCCTTTCTTTTGGTATCTATGTTCTAATGCTCAGAGTCGCCAGGTATCAAATGATACCACCACAAGGTTCAACCGGCTATCGATCAAAGAGCCAAACACCAGTTAGTTAGTTCAAGGTCAAGGGTACTTTATTTACACACAATTAGCCAGGCAACATAAACACTACTAGTTAACTACACCTATTGACTAAGACAACCTGTACTTAACTTCAGGCACCCGGCTTAGGTCAGAGGAACAGTGGCCACTGTCCGATTCTGGATCTATCGGGTCTGTAGAAGTAACTGCTGCTCAGCTAGGCTCATCCGTCTGGTAGTGAGCGTTGAACTTGGACTTGCTTCTGGTGTTGCTGCGATTAGAGATGGTCGTTGCCGGGGCGCCAGGTGCAAGAGAGGACGAACGCATGGAGGACTTTCTTCTTATGCTTGGGGGTTTTCGCGCTCTTTTGGGCAGTCCTTCAGTTTGGACCCCACTAATTGGGTGATCCCCGATCACTATGTCGATTTCTAACCAATAAATGGGCGGGTGCTTGGATGGTTGGGCGTGTCCCAAGCGGTCACTAACCCTGTTGTTTACGCTTCCCTAGAACAGGGAGTGGCGCCGAAATGTCTGGGACTGTACCGGTCGCTCACGTACCAGTCCTTTGTCTTGGTGGAGATGAGCCATCAAATGCTAATCAGCCCATCAAAATGCTAATTGGTCGGAGTTTCGACACTGTCTGGACTCCTTGCTTGCAAATGTACATTTCAGGCTCTGAACCTGCCTGAATCTTGCTTTGTCCATTTTACCCGCTCTGCTTTGCGAGTTTCTGTGTTCCTGGTTGTAAGTGGCCATCCCAGGTGGCTACACCGTGTGTTGAATACTGGGATATATACAAATCTGTAAATAAACAGCAGTATTTTTATGAGTAACCCCAGTTCAGCCTGCTCTTGTATTAATGTGGTTGGTCCTGTTCAGTCTCCGATCAAAGGCAACCCTCAGATTGATGGTAGTTTGAGGAATAACATAAGAGAGGCATCCTCTAATAATACAAAGTCATGATGGAGAAAAAGGAATGGAGGATGAACAAAAGACCAGAACTAGAGGGATGCAAAGTTTTTGGAGAGTTGTAAGGCTGGAGGATGTTACACAGATGAAATGTGAAAACGCAAGAATTTGAACATGATTTCTAAGTTAAATCCCCATTGTGCTCTTCTGAGACACAGCATGCTGGCCCATATGAGATAGCTGCTGCAACAAGAACACTTCTGTTTTAGGTTTCGACGGGATAATAGGGGAAGTATGATTTGCCCTCGTTCTCACCAGATGACTGAAGTGAATGTTGACTGTTTTCAAGACATTACTTATTAATCATTTTAATAATACTTATCACATTAGGAGCAGTACCATTTTTCATTCTGTTAAAATTGTTTCCCTGGCGAATGGCTGTTTTGAGTAAAATATAAGGCAGAATTAAATATAGGTGACCTGGGTCTCGCCCACTGGCTAGAGAGCGTGGAATAGCCACATGTCAGATATGTTTGTAAAGGAAATCATGTACTTAACTGGGCAGCTACGAGCCTTCCCCAGGATCAAGGATCCTTGGGGCAGAAGTCCTGCCCACAAAGTGATCCCGGCCACTCAGAGGCAATCAGCTTTTCATGGTGCAGCATCGCCAATGGGAGTCAGTGGCTGCTTCCAGTAATGCAGTCACCCAAGGCTCCGGATCGCCAAGGAATCATAGAATCACAGAATTTACAGTGCAGAAGGAGGCTATTCAGCCCATCGAGTCTGCACCAGCTCTTGGAAAGAGCACCCTACCCAAGGCCACACCTCCACCCTATCCCCATAACCCAGCGCAGGTTAGGTGGATTGGCCATGATAAATTGCCCTTAGTGTCCAAAATTGCCCTTAGTGTTAGGTGGGGTAACTGGGTTATGCGGATGGGGTGGAGGTGTTGACCTTGGGTAGGGTGCTCTTTCCAAGAGCCGGTGCAGACTCGATGGGCCGAATGGCCTCCTTCTGCTCTGTAAATTCTATGATAATCTATGATGATAAACCCAGTAACCCCACCCAACACTAAGGCCAATTTTGGACACTAAGGGCAATTTAGCATGACCAATCCACCTAACCTGCACATATTTGGACTGTGGGAGGAAACCGGAGCACCCAGAGGAAACCCACGCACACACGGGGAGAACGTGCAGACTCCGCAGAGACAGTGACCCAAGCCGGGAATCTAACCTGGGACCCTGGAGCTGTGAAGCAATTGTGCCAACCACTATGCTGCCAGACAGGCCAGAGGTGGGTGCTGGTAGGTGGGAGATCACAGGGTGGGGTCAACAGTAAGGGCAGGGGTGTGATGTTCAGCAGTCCTTCCCACTTCCCAATGCCAGATTCTTCGATCCAGTACTCAATGACTTTGAATTGGCAAGGGTAGTCCGGAGGCAGAGTTCATTGAATGCATTCGAGATTATTTCCTGGAACAGTATGTTGAGGTGACTACGCTTGATTTGGTATTCTGCAATGAGAAGGGGCAGCACGGTAGCAATGTGGATAGCACAATTGCTTCACAGCTCCAGGGTCCCGGGTTCGATTCCGGCTTGGGTCACTGTCTGTGCGGAGTCTGCACATCCTCCCCGTGTGTGTGTGGGTTTCCTCCGGGTGCTCTGGTTTCCTCCCACAGTCCAAAGATGTGCATGTTAGGTGGATTGGCCATGATAAATTGCCCTTAGTGTCCAAAATTGCCCTTAGTGTTGGGTGGGGTTACTGGGTTATGGGGATAGGGTGGAGGTGTTGACCTTGGGTAGGGTGCTCTTTCCAAGAGCCAGTACCGACTCGATGGGCCAAATGGCCTCCTTCTGCACTGTAAATTCTATGAAAATTAATTAATGGCCTCATAGTTAAGGACCCTGTAGGGAGTAGTGACCATAGTATGGTAGAATTCAAGATTCAAGTTGGGGGTGAGAAAGTGGACTCCCACACTAGTGTTCTGGAATTAAACAAAGGAAATTACATCGGCTTGAGGTCAGATTTGACCTGTATAGACTGGGCAGAGAGACTAAAAGGGTAGATAGCTGATGAGCAGTGGTAGTTGTTTAAGGAGATACTCAATTCCTCACAACTAAAATATTTCCCAGTGAGGAAGAAAGATGGGAAGAGGGGTAAAAACCATCCATGGCTAAACAAGGAGGTCAAGGACATTATAAAGACAAAAGCTAAGTTATATCATATTACAAAGGCCAGTGGCAGGCTGGAAGATTGGGAAACTTTCAGACATAAACAAAGGGTCCATATTTAAGAACTCAGCGACCAACTTAAATGAGTATGCCACCACCGTCACAGACTTCATCAGCAAATGTGTGGACGACTGCGTGCCAAAGAAAGCAGTAGATACAGCCTCCAACCGGAAACCATGGCTCAATCGCGAGATTGGTTCCCTACTGAAGGACAGGTCTGAGGCGTTCAGGTCAGGCAACCCTGATCTGTACAAGAAATCCAGGTACGACCTCCGCAAAGCCATCCGAGATGGCAAGAGAGAATATCAGACCAAGCTAGAGTCACAGACTAGCGTTACAGACTTTCAACGGTTGTGGCACGGCCTACACAACATAATGGGCGACAAAACGAAGCCGAGCAGTATCTCCAGCAGCAGCCCATCCCTCCCTGAAGAACTCAATGCAGTCTATGCTCGGTTTGAGCAGGAAACCAATGATCCGCTGTTGAGTGCCCCAGCAGCCCATAACACAACCATACCCACCATCATAGCTTCCAAAGTCAGATCGGCTTTCCTGAAAGTGAACCCTCGGAAGGCGACGGGTGCAGACGGGATCCCTGGTCGTGCACTAAGAGCCTGCATGAACCAGCAGGCAGATGTGTTTGCGGGCATCTTTAATCTGTCCCTACACCGCTCCGAGGTTCCCACCTGTTTCAAGAAGTCCGCCATCATACCGGTGCCAAAGAAAAATCAGGCAACGTGCCTCAATGACTACCGTCCGTTGGCCCTGACTTCAGTCATAAGTGCTTAGAGAGGTTGGGCATGAAGCGCATCACCTCCATACTCCCAGAACGCCTTGATCCACTGCAATTCGTCTACCACCGCAACCGGTCCACAGCAGACGCCAACTCCCTGGCCCTACACTCATCCCCAGAGCATCTTGACAAGAAGGACTCCTACCTCAGACTCCTATTTATTGACTACAGCTCCGTCTTCAACATCATAATCCCAGCCAAGCTCATATCAAAGCTCCAAAATCTAGGACTTGGCTCCTCACTCTGCAACTGGATCCTCGAGTTTCTGGCCCACAGACCACAATCAATAAGAATGAACAGCAACACCTCCTCCACAATAGTACTCAATACCGGGACCCCGCAAAGCTGCGTACTTAGCCCCCTACTATACTCCCTGCCCACACATGACTGCGTGGCAAAATTTGCTTCCAACTCCATCGACAAGTTTGCTGACGATATGACCATAGTGGGCCGGATCTCGAATAACGACGAGTCAGTTGCATAAGATAAAGATGCATGGCATTAAGGGGAAAGTAGTAGCATGGATAGAGGATTGGTTAATTAATAGAAAGCAAAGAGTGGGGATTAATGGGTGTTTCTCTGGTTGGCAATCAGTAGCTAGTGGTGTCCCTCAGGGATCAGTGTTGGGCCCACAACTATTCACAATTTACATAGATGATTTGGAGTTGGGGACCAAGGGCAATGTGTCCAAGTTTGCAGACGACACTAAGATAAGTGGTAAAGCAAAAAGTGCAGAGGATACTGGAAGTCTGCAGAGGGATTTGGATAGACTAAGTGAATGGGCTAGGGTCTGGCAGATGGAATACAATGTTGACAAATGTGAGGTTATCCATTTTGGTAGGAATAACAGCAAAAGGGATTATTATTTAAATGATAAAATGTTAAAACATGCTGCTGTGCAGAGAGATCTGGGTGTGCTAGTGCATGAGTCGCAAAATGTTGGTTTTCAGGTGCAACAGGTGATTAAGAAGGCAAATGGAATTTTGTCCTTCATTGCTAGACGAATGGAGTTTAAGACTAGGGAGGTTATGCTGCAATTGTATAAGGTGTTAGTGAGACCACACCTGGAGTATTGTGTTCAGTTTTGGTCACCTTACTTGAGAAAGCACGTACTGACACTGGAGGGTGTGCAGAGGAGATTCACTAGGTTAATCCCAGAGCTGAAGGGGTTGGATTACGAGGAGAGGTTGAGTAGACTGGGACTGTACTCGTTGGAATTTAGAAGGATGAGGGGGGATCTTATAGAAACATATAAGATTATGAAGGGAATAGATAGGATAGATGCGGGCAGGTTGTTTCCACTGGCGGGTGAAAGCAGAACTAGGGGGCATAGCCTCAAAATAAGGGGAAGTAGATTTAGGACTGAGTTTAGGAGGAACTTCTTCACCCAAAGGGTTGTGAATCTATGGAATTCCTTGCCCAGTGAAGTAGTCGAGGCTCCTTCATTAAATGTTTTTAAGATAAAGATAGATAGTTTTTTGAAGAATAAAGGGATTAAGGGTTATGGTGTTCGGGCGGGAAAGTGGAGCTGAGTCCACAAAAGATCAGCCATGATCTCATTAAATGGCGGAGCAGGCTCGAGGGGCCAGATGGCCTACTCCTGCTCCTAGTTCTTATGTTCTTATGTAGAATACAGGAGGAGATTGAGAACCTAATGGAGTGATGCAGCGACAACAATCTCTCCCTCAATGCCAGCAAAACGAAAGAGCTGGTCATTGACTTCAGAAAGCAAAGAACTGTACACACACCTGTCAGCATCAACGGGGCCGAGGTGGAGATGGTTAACAACTTCAGATTCCTAGGGGTGCACATCTCCAAAAATCTGTCCTGGTCCACCCATGGAGACGCTATCACCAAGAAAGCATAACAGCGCCTATACTTCCTCAGGAAACTAAGGAAATTCAGCATGTCCACATTAACTCTTACCAACTTTTAAGGATGCACTATAGAAAGCATCATCTGGCTGCATCACAGCCTGGTATGGCAACTGCTCGGCCCAAGACCGCAAGAAACTTCAGAGAGTCGTGAACACAGCTCAGTCCACACGCTCACACAAACCTGCCTCCCATCCATTGACTCCATCTACACCTCCCGCTGCCTGGGGAAAGCGGGCAGCATAATCAAAGACCCCTCCCACCAGGCATATTCACTCTTCCAACTGCTTCCATTGGGCAGGAGATACAAAAGTCTGAGAACACGCATGAACAGACTCAAAAACAGCTTCTTCCCCACTGTTACCAGACTCCTAAATGACCCTATTATGGACTGACCTGATTAACAGTACACCCTGTATGCTTCACCCGTTGCTGGTGTTATCTAGTTACATTGTGTACCTTGTGTTGCCCTCTTATGTATTTTCTTTTATTTCCTTTTCTTTTCATGTACTTAATGATCTGTTGATCTGCTCGCAGAAAAATACTTTTCACTGTACCTCGGTACACGTGACAATAAACAAATTCAATCCAATCCAATCCAGGGAGACCAAAAAAGTAATAAAAATAGCTAGGGTAAATTATGAAAAAAGTCCAGCACAGAATATCAAAAAGGATAGCAAAAGCTTCTACAGGTACATAAAAAGGAAGAGAGTGGCCAAGGTGAATGTTGGGCCCTTGGAAGATGAAACTGGTGAGTTAATAGTGGGGAACACAGATATGGCAGAAATGCGAAATCAATACTTTGCCTCAGTTTTCACGGTGGAGGACACTAGTACCATTCCTATAGGCACGGGCAATTCAGGGGCAATAGAAAGGGTGGAACATGGAGCAATCAGCATCAATAAAGAAACGGTACTCAACAAACTCTTGGGATTGAGGGCAGACAAGTCCCCAGAGACTGATGGACTACAGTCTAGGGTGTTAAAGAATGTGGCAGCAGAGATATTGGATCTATTGGTTATGATATTCCAAAATTCCATGGACACGGGAAATGTTCCAGTGGATTAGAAAAATGCTAACGTAACACCCTTATTCAAAAAGGGAGGAAGGCAGAATGTAGGAAATTACAAACCAGTTAGTTTAACATCTGTTGTTGGAAAATCGTGGAAGTAATATCCGGACATTTGGAAAGTCAAACGCTATCCATCAGAGTCAGCATGAAGGGAAAATCATGTTTGACTAATTTACTTGAGTTCTTCGAAGATGTAACAAACAAAGTGGATAATGAGGATCCTGTAGGTATAATATACCTGGACTTCCGGAAGGCGTTTAATAAGGCGCCGCACAGAAGGTTGATTCACAAGGTGAGATCACATGGGATTAGGGGTACTTTATTAGCTTGGATAGAAGACTGGCTGATGGACAGGAGACAGAGAGTTGGGATAAATGGGTCTTTTTCTGGATGGCAAGATGTAATTAGTGGGGTACCACAGGGTTCGGTCCTTCGGCCCCAGCTATTTACAATCAATATTAGCGACTTGGATGCAGGGATAAAAGGTTCAATAGCCAGATTCATAGATGGCACAAAAATAGGTGGGACAGGAAGTTGCAATGAGGAAATAAGAACCTTATAAATGGATATAGATCGGTTAGGAGATTGGGCCAAAATGCAGCAGATGGAGTTTAACGTGGATAAGTATGAGGTCATGCATTATGTCGAAAAATTGGAAAGGTAACTTGTTATCTAAATGGGGAGAGACTTCAGGGTACTCCGATACAGAGGGATCTGCGTGTCCTTGTGCATGAGTCACAGAAAACTAGCATGTAAGTGCAGCAGGTAATAAGGAAAGGAAATAGCACGTTGGCATTTATAGCAAAAGGATTTGAATATAAATGTAAGGAAGTGTTGTGGGAACTATACAAGGCATTGGTAAGACTGCACCTGGAGTATTGTACACAATTTTGGCCCTCTTATTTGAGGAAAGATGTGGTGGCATTGGAGGTAGTTCAGAGGAGGTTCACTAGATTGATTCCAGAGATGAGGGGTTTGTAGTATCAGGAGAGATTGAACAGTTTAGGCTTATACACACGAGGCTTTAGAAGAATGAGGGGAGATCTAATTGAGGTAAACAAGGTGCTAAAAGGTCTGGATAAAGTAGATGTGGAGCTGATGCTTCCTCTTGTGGGGCGTTCCAAAATGAGAGGTCATAATCTTAGAATAAGAGGGAGCAAATTTAAATCAGATTTGAGGAGAAACTACTTCCCCCAAAGGGTTGTGACTCTTTATGGGTAGAACTGAAACATAAGAAGGGAGAGATCACTTTGACAGGATTATACTACTGGCCCCCATATAGTCTGCTGGAAATTGAGGAGCAAATTTGTAAGCAGATTACAGATAGCTGCAAGGAAATAGGGTGGAAATAGTTGGGGACTTTAACTTTCCCAACATTGACTGGGATAGCAATACCATTAGGGGCTTGGATGGAGAGAAATTTGATGAGTGTATTCAGGAGGAATTTCTCATTCAGTATGTGGATGGTCTGACGAGAGAGGGGGCAAAACTTGACCTTATCTTGGGAAATAAGGAAGGGTAGGTGACTGAAGTATTAGTGAGGATTCACTTTGGGACCAGTGACCATCATTCCAATAGTTTTCAGATAGCTATGGAGTGATAGATCTGGTCCAAAAGTTCAAATTCTAAACTGGGGCAAGGCCAATTTTGATGGTATTAGGCAGGCCCTTTCCAAGTTGATTAGGAGAGTCTGGTGGCAGGCAAAGTGATGGCTGGTAAGTGGGAGGCTTTCATAAGTGTGCTACCAGGATTCAGAGTAAGCACATTCCTTTTTGAGTGAAGGGCAAGGGTAAGGAACCCTGGATGACTCAGGTTATTGAGGCCCTGGTCAAAAAGGAAAAGGAGGTATATGACATGCAGAGGCAACTGGGATCAAGTGGATCCCTTGAAGAGTATAGAGGTTGTCGGAGTGGAGTTAAGAGAGAAATCAGGGACTTCCGGTTGCGGCTATGCCTAGGTAGGTCGCACGGTCAGCAGCTCCCGCTGATAACGGACTTTTGGGCCCTTTTAAGGAGCTCCAGCGGCATTTGGACGACGATTCCTGGTGTGGGAAGGAAACAGTGAGGGTCTCCCAGCACTGTGTGGAGTGGACCAGGAGTGGGGCGGTCAGAAAAGTAGCTTTAGAGAAGAGAGGAGAACGGGCGCGAGAAAACAAGATGACAGCGGGTGGGGATCAGGTAGCGTGGGCCCAGTGGTCCTGGGAGCAGCAGGAGTTTTTGAAAAGCTGCTTTGCTGACTTGAAGGCGGAGATGTTGGCCCCGATGAAGGCTTCGATTGAAAGGTTGGTGGAGACCCAGAAGATGCAGGGCGCAGCGATCAAGGAGGTGCAGCAGGAGGCCTCTGATAATGAGGACGAGATTCTGGGCCTGGCAGTCAGAGTGGAAATGCATGAGGCGCTGCACAAAAAATGGCAGGAGAAGCTAGAGGACCTGGAGAATAGGTCGAGGAGGCAGAACCTGCGGATTCTGGGTCTCCCTGAAGGCGTGGAGGGGTCGGATGCTGGGGCGTATGTGACCAGGATGCTGAGTACGCTGATGGACGCAGGGGCCTTTCCGAGGCCCCTGGAGCTGGATGGGGCGCACAGAGTCCTGGCAAGGAGGCCGAGGGCGAACGAGCTGCCGAGGGCTATGGTGGTAAGGTTCCACCGCTTCACCGACAGGGGCTGTATCCTGCGATGGGCGAAGAAGGAGCGAAGCAGCAGGTGGGAGAATACCGAGATCTGGATTTATCGGGACTGGAGTGCAGAGCTGGCCAAGAAGCGTGCAGGATTCAATCGGGCCAAGGCGATCCTCCACGAGAAGGGAGTGAAGTTCGGGCTGCTACAGCCGTCGAGGCTGTGGGTCACATACCAGCACCCACCATTATTTTGATACGCCGGAGAGGCGTGGACTTTCATCAAGAATGAGAAGTTGGAGTCGAGTTAATGGATTGCAGTATGCTATGGGGGTTGTTGGTGAGGGTGATGGGGCAGTGTTTGGGTGGGGTTTTCCCTCTGTTTTCTTGTGTCTTTGTGGCCCCGTGCCCTCGGGGATTTGGGTGAGGTCGCAGTTGAGAGGAGCTGCGCCACAGGGGGTGGGGTCGGCCCAGGCAGGGAGTGCGGTTTTTCCCCGCGAAATGGTGGGGGCGGTACCTGAAGCGGGGGACTGTACTGTGTTCGATATCTACATTGGTTCATACGGGGTGTAGGGGGGGGGGCTTTCTCTACCCCACTTAGGTTGGGGGGGCTGGAAATTTGGATGAATCCACAGGGCGATTGGAGGTAGAGGCGGGAGCGGCCAGGGTCAGCATGAGTCAGCTGGCTTACGGGAGTGCAATGCGGGGGGTGGGTAGGGGGGTTAAGCAGTTGCTTGGTCGGGGGAGGGGGGGTTGGGGGTGGGGACTGGGTTGCTGCTGTGCTGACTGAGGGGGAATTGATGGTAAGAGGGAGAGTCGGGGTGGGGAACCTCCGCCTGGGGGGCTGGAGGGTGCAGGAGGCGCGGGCACGTGGCTGGCCTAAAAAAGGAGATGGCTAGTTGGCAGGGGTGGGGGTAGCCCCCCCGATCCGGCTGATCACGTGGAACGTGAGAGGCCTGAATGCGCCGGTCAAGAGGGCCCGGGTGTTTTTGCACTTAAAAATGGGCTAAAGGCAGACGTAGCCATGCTACAGGAAACACACCTGAAGATCGCGGATCAAACCAGGCTGAGGAAGGGCTGGGTGGGGCAGGTTTTCACTCAGGGTTGGATGCGAACAACAGGAGGGTCGCAATCTTGGTGAGTAAGCGGGTGGCATTTGAGACGGTGGGTATTGTGGCAGATAAGGGGGGGTCGTTATGTTACGGTGGCAGGCTGCACGGGGCCCGGGTGGTACTAGTGAATGTGTATGCCCCGAAATGGGATGATGCAGCGTTCATGCAGTGGATGCTGAGCCGGATTCCGGATCTGGAGTCATGTAGTTTGGTAATGAGGGGGGACTTTAATACAGTCCTGGACCTGACATTGGATCGGCCTAGCTCGAGGTCGGGTAAGAGGCTGGCTGTGGCCAAGGTCCTGAGGGGGTTCATGGCCAGATGGGGGGAGTGGGTCCGTGGTGATTTGCCAGGCCAAGGGCGAAGGAGTTTTCCTTCTTCTCCCATGTACACAAGGCTTAATCGCGGATAGATTTTTTCTTGGTAAGCAGGGCGCTAATTCCGAGAGTGGAGGGGGCGGAGTACTCGGCCATTGCAATCTCGGGCCATGCCCCGCACTGGGTGGAGCTGGGGTGGGGGAGGAGAGAGGCCAATGCCCGCTGTGGCGAATAGACGTGGGACTACTGGCAGACGAGGAGGTCTGGGGGCGGGTCCGGAGATGCATCCAAAGATATGTGAAGGCCAATGATAATGGGGAGGTTTCGGCGAGTGTGGTCTGGGAGGCGCTGAAGACAGTGGTCAGGGGGGAGCTAATCTTAATCAGGGCCCACAGGGAGAAGAGGGAGTTGATGGAGAGGGAGATGTTGGTGGGAGAGATACTGAGGGTGGATAGGAGGTATGCGGAATCCCCCTAGGAGGGGTTGTTGAAGGAGCGCCGGAGCCTTCAAACAGAGTTTGACTTGCTAACCATGGGGAAGGCTGAGGCCCAGTTGAGGAAAGTACAGGGAGCAGTGTATGAGTATGGGGAGAAGGCAAGTCGGATGCTGGCGCATCAGCTGTGGAGGAGGGAGGTGGCTCGGAAGATTGAGTTAATTAGAGATGGGGGGAACATGGTGCTGAGCTCAGCTAAGATAAATGAGATCTTTAAGGACTTTTATGGTAAATTGTACGAGTCAGAACCCCCGGAGGGAGGGGAGGGGATGAGGCAGTTCCTGGACCAACTGAGGTTTCCAAAGGTGGAGAAGGGGCGAGTAGAGGGATTGGGAGCCCCAATTGAGATGGAGGAACTAATTAAGGTGTTGGGGAGTATGCAGGCGGTCAAGGCCCCAGGGCCGGATGGGTTTCCCGTAGAGTTCGATAGGAAATTCTCGGAGCTGTTGGACCCGTTGCTGTTGAGAACTTTTAACGAGGCTAAGGAAAAGGGAATCCTTCCCCCGACGATGTCGCTGGCTCTGATCTCGCTTATCCTCAAGCGTGATAAGGACCCACTGCAATGCGGCTCCTGCAGGCCGATTTCACGCCATAATGTGGATGCCAAGCTGTTGGCCAAGATCTTGGACACGAGGATTGAGGACTGTGTCCCGGGAGTGATTCATGAGGATCAGACGGGGTTTATGAAGGGCAGGCAGCTGAATACGAATGTGCGGAGGCTTCTGAATTTGATCATGAGGGTGGGGACGCAGAAGTGGTAGCGGCAATAGACGCGGAGAAAGCCTTTGACCGGGTGGAGTGGGAGTACCTGTGGGAGGTGTTAGGCAGATTTGGGTTTGGGGAGGAATTCATAGGGTGGGTCAAATTGTTGTATCAGGGCCCGGTAGCGAGTGTTTCGACGAACCAGCGGCGGTCGGGGTACTTTGGACTATATCGTAGAACGAGGCAGGGGGCCCCTTGTCCCCCCTGCTGTTTGCCCTGGCGATTGAGCCGCTGGCCATGGTGTTGAGGGAGTCCAGAAACTGGAGGGGGTTGGTTCGGGGGGGGGAGGTGAGGAGCACCTTGTTTCACTGTATGCGGATGACGTGCTTCTGTGCATTGTGGATCCAGTTGAGGGGATGGGGGAGGTCATGCGGATACTCCGGGATTTTGGAGACTTCTCGGGATACAAGCTAAATGTGGGAAAAAGCTAGCTTTTTGTGGTGCATGCGAGGGGCCAGGAAAAGGGGTTGGGAGAGCTACCGCTCAAGATGGTGGAGAGGAGCTTTTGGTACTTGGGCATCCAGGTGGCCAAGAGCTGGGGGGGTCTTGCACAAGCTCAATTTAGCGCGGCTGGTGGATCAGATGGAGGAGGACTTTAGGAGGTGGGACATGCTGCCACTTTCACTGGCGGGCAGGGTGCAGTCCGCAAAGATGACGGCCCTCCCTAGGTTCTTGTTCGTCTTCAGGTGCCTGCCCATTCTCATCCCCAAGTCCTTTTTCAAGTGGGTAAATAGGAGTATTACGGGATTTGTGTGGGCAAATAAGACCCCGCGGGTTAAGAGACTGTTTTTGGAGTGCAGTCGGTGGGGGAGGGGGGGAGGTTGGTGCTGCCGAACTTGTGCAGCTGTTACTGGGCAGCGAATGTGTCTATGATACGGAAATAGGTAATGGAGGGAGAAGGAGCGGCGTGGAAAAGACTAGGGGCAGCGTCCTGTGTAGGTACCAGCCTGTGGGCACTGGTGACGGCACTGTTCCACCAAAACGGTATACCACGAGCCCGCTGGTGGCGGTGACACTGAGGATTTGGGGGCAGTGGAGATGGCACAGGGGGGAGGTGGGGGCCTCAGTCTGGACCCCGATAAGGAACAACCACAGGTTTGTTCCAGGTAGGATAGACGGCGGGTTCCTAAGCTGGCACAGGGCGGGAATTAAAAGGATGGGGGACTTGTTTGTCGATGGGACTTTTGCCAGTCTGAGGGCGCTAGAGGAGAAATTTGGATTGCTCCCGGGGAACACTTTTAGGTACATGCAGGTTCAGGCGTTTGTGAAAAGGCAGGTGGGGGAATTCCTGCTGCTACCTGTCCGGAGGATACAGGACAGGGTGGTCTCTGGCTTGTGGGTGAGGGATGGCAAAGTGTCGGACATATACCAGGAGCTGCTGGAGGCAGAGGAGGCCTCGGTGGAAGAACTGAAGGGCAAGTGGGAGGAGGAGCTGGGTGAGGAGCTAGATGAGGGCCTGTGGGCTGACGCCCTGGGCAGGATCAATTCCTCCTCATCTTGCGCCAGGCTGGGCCTGATCCAGTTTAAGGTGGTGCACCGGGCGCATATGACAGGGGCGAGAATGAGTAAATTCGTTGGGGTGAAGGACAGGTGTGTGAGTTGTTCAGGGAGCCCAGCGAACCATGCCCATATGTTTTGGACATGCCCGGCACTTACGGAATTTTGGAAAGGCTTTGCAAAGGCTATGTCCAAGGTCTTGGACACTCGGGTAAAACCGAGCTGGGGGATAGCGATATTTGGGGTATCGGATGATCCGGGAGTGCAGGAGTCGAAAGGGGCTGGAGTTCTAGCCTTTGCCTCCTTGGTAGCCCGGAGAAGGATCTTGTTAATGTTGAGGGACGCGAAACCCTCAAGCGTAGAGGCTTGGGTCAGTGATATGGCGGGGTTTCTCAGGTTAGAGAAGATGAAGTTTGCCTTGTGAAGGTCCTTGCAGGGGTTCTCCAGGCGATGGCAACCGTTCCTTGACTTTCTCGCGGAACGTGAGATGGAGGTCAGCTGCAGCAGCAATCCAGAGAGGGAGGGGGGGGGGGGGGTGAGGGTGGAGGATGGGTTGATTTGTAAGGGGCAAGTGCCCCACCTTGTTTTGTTTTGTTTGTTAAATTGTTAATTTGTTCGAGGGTTAAGTTGTTTTTGTTGGCATATTGTTTTGTTCTCTTTGCATTATATTTTCTTTTGTAATGGTTTGTAAAAATTATTGAAAAGTTTTGAATAAAAACATTTTTTTTAAAAAGAGGGAAATCAGGAGGGCAAAAAGGATCATGAGATTGCTTTGGCAGATGAGGCAAAGGAGAATCCAAAGCGTTTCTACAAATACATAAACGGGAAAAGAGTAATGAGGGAGAGAGTAGACCCTCTTAAGGATCTACAAGGTCATCTATGTGCAGGTCCACAAGGGATGGGAGAGATCCTAGTCTTAAAGTGCATCAAGGTAGATAAATCCCCGTGACCTGATTAAATATATCCCAGGGTGTTATGGGAGGCAAGGGAGGAAATTGCGATTCCTCCAGCAGAGATATTTGGATCGTCGACACCAAAGCTGAGGTGCCTGAAGATTGAGCCTATAAATGTTGTGCCTTTGTATAAGAAGGGGCACTGGGAAAAGCCTGGGAACTACAGACCAATGAGCCTAACATCTGTGGTGGGTAAGCTGTTAGAAGGTATTCTGAGAGACAGGATCTATAGGCATTTAGACAGGCAAGGACTGATTAGGGACAGTCAGCATGACTTTGTGAGTGGAAAATCACACCTCCCAAATTTGATTGAGTTATTTGAAGGGGTAACCAAGAAGGTAGATGAGGGCAGTGTAGTAGATGTTATCTACATGGACTTTAGCAAGGCCTTTGACAACATACCACATGGTAGGTTGTTGCATAAGGTTAAATCTCACGGATCCAGGATGAGGTAGCTAATTGGATACAAAATTGGCTTGATGACAGAAGACAAAGGGTGGTTGTAGAGAGTTGTTTTTCAAACTGGAGGCCTGTGACCAGTGTTGTGCCTCTGGGATCAGTGCTAGGTCCACTGTTATTTGCTATTTATATTCCATTTTGATGAGAATTTAGGAAGCATGGTTAGCACGTTTGCAGATGACACCAAGATTGGTGGCATAGTGGACAGTGAAGAAGGTTATTTTGGATTTCAACGGGATCTTGATCAATTGAGCCAGTAGGCCGATGAATGGCAGATGGAGTTTAATTTAGATAAATGTGAGGTATTGCATTTTGGAAGACTGAATCAGGGCAGGACCTACTTAGTTAATGGTAGGTAGTTGGGGAGAATTATAGAACAAAGAGATCTAGGAGTACAGGTTCATAGCTCCTTGAAAGTGGAGTCACAGGTGGACAGGGTGGTGAAGAAGGCATTCGGCAAGCTTGGTTCCATTGGTCAGAACATTGAATACAGGAGTTGGGACGTCTTGCTGAAGTTGTACAAGATATTAGTAAGACCACACTTGGAATATTGTGTACAGTTCTGATCACCCTATTATAGAAAGGATATTCTTAAACGAGAAAGAGTGCAGAAAAGATTTACTAGGATGCTACTGGGACTTGATGGTTCGAGTTATAAGGAGAGGCTGGATAGACTGGGATTTTTTCCCCTGGAGCATAGGAGGCTTAGGGGTGAACTTATATAAAATAATGAAGAGCATAGATAAGGTGGATAGTCAACATCATTTCCCATAGGTAGGGGAGTCTAAAACTAGAGGGCATAGGTTTAAGGTGAGCGGGTAGAGATACAAAAGAGTCCAGAGGGGCACTTTTTTCAGACAGAGGGTAGTGAGTGTCTGGAACGAGCTGCCAGAGGCAGTAGTACAGGCGAGTGTAATGTTGTCTTTTAAAAAGCATTTGGACAGTTACATGGGAAAGCTGCGTATAGAGGGATATGGGCCAAATGTGGGCAATTGGGACTAGTTTAGTGGTAAAAACTGGATGGCATGACAAGTTGGGCCGAAGGACCTGTTTTCATGCTGTAAACCTCTGTGACTAACCTGTGGAACTCGCTACCCCAGAGTGCGATAAATGTAGGTGTATTGAATAAATTTTAGGAGGAGTTAGACATATTTTTAAGTGGTAATGGCTTGAAGGATTATGGAGAACGGGCAGGACGGTGGAGTTGAGGCCGGGATTGGATCAGCCATGATCACATTAAAGGTGTTTTGGCTCGGGAGGTTCAATTGCCGACACCTGCTCAAGGGTCATGTGTTCTTGGGAGGAGATGCTCTGGCTGATTTTGCAATCTAGCTCTTGGTCTGTAGTATTATAGGCAGCAGATGAGAAACGTATCAGAAACGATGGATTGACGGAGCAGACACAATGGGCCGAACAACCTAATTCTGCTCCGAGATCTCATGAACCTTTATGAACTTATGAATGAGAAACCCCTCCCTACACACAGCCCCACCACCCCAAAAAACCCATGCAACCCAAAAGGGTTTGCTTTTCAGGCCTGCCTCAAGGCAAGTCCACCAGCAGGCGCTGGGTGAATACCAGTGGAAACAAGTTGAGACCCAATTGAAAGAAGGAGCAGGAAGGTCACCCACAAGCCTTTCCACATCAGAATTAATTGGGAAAGAGCTGTGAAGGCAGCCAGCTCCCCATCTGCCACCCTCCTGCCCAATTAAATGTCTCCCCTCCATCAAACTCCCCTCAGGGAAGGACATTATATTCCACACATAATTGTAAATAGGTTTTATGTTCCTCTTAAATTGCTTTGGTGCTTGTAATTGGAGCAGCGTTTTTCTGTTTGATCACAGCCTATTAATAGGAATGGAAATAGCTTTGAGTTATTGGATGCACTAATTAGCTATTCATGAGTATTGTGCTGCAGTGGTCAACTTTGCTTAAAATGCAAGGCTCGTTTTACTATTTTACAAACTGGCTGCAAAAGGCCTTTTAACCCTTAAGTGGCATGGATAGGTTATATAACTAGACTATAATTGCACTGATCATAGTTAGCATGACTGAACTGTATGGTGAATTGCTTCAAGCCTTCTTGAATTCGATCATGGCCTAGCTAGCATGTTAATATAGTGCAACATTCAAACACAGCAAACTAGTAATTTAGCTTTGTCATGGGTATGAATCAGATTCACTTAAGGGAGAAAACAGAACTAAGTAGGTTAAGACTTGAAGTAGACTGCTGCCTTGAACAAATATGACATTATTATCTTTGACATTTTCTTATGGGTGTCGGAGGAGCCGGCAATCATCTTTTGTACAAGCACTCCAACTCTCCCTTACCAAATGTCTTTTTTTTTGCGTGTAGGAAATTAGAATTTAAATCCTGCCCACTGGGCCATGCGAGAGATTGGTGCTGTTGGGAAATGCTCGCTAAGTATCTTCACTGGTGCGCAACTATGTCATCACATCATATTATAAACTCTAATTTTACTCAAAATGCTCAAGATATTTATTCATCTTGCATCAGAAAACATCAGATAAAATAGATTCCTAAATCTTTTTTTTCCTTGTTTTTTAAAAAATGTTTCCACTTAAGGGGCAATTTAAAGTGGCCAATCCACCTAGCCTGCACATCTTTGGGTTGTGGGGGTGAAACCCACGCAAACACGGGTAGAATGTGCAAACTCCACACGGACAGTGACCCTGAGCTGGGATCGAACCTGGGACCTCGGTGCCGTGAGGCAGCACCACTAACCACTGAGCCACCGTGCTGCCCTTTTCTGACTATCTCACAACATCATTTTTACTTTTACCGATACCAGCTTTTCATTTCCAATTGTTTAAAGGCACTCAGTGTCTGATTGAGGGTGCTGGCAACAGGAAGGGCAGGGGGGCACTGAGAATCACTAACCTCTCCTTGTTGCTAAGCCCCACTCACCATCCCTCCTCTGCTACCTCCACCTCACATCCCCCTCTCCCCATCATCTCTCACTTTGGAGCTGGGACGGCAGTGACGATCTGAGACTTCAAGCGGGTGTGGTTCCAGCAGCAGCCACCACCATTCAATCGAGCTGCCAGTCTCTGTGTGCTGGCAGCTCTCGGCGGGGTGGGACATCCACTCCGGAGGTCCGTGGTCCCAGGTGAAGGCCTGTCGCTGGCATGTCAAGTGCCGGAATGGAACAAGATGTAGCAGGCGTTCCCGAAAAGATGCTGCTGTCTGTTCTTTTTCTTCCAGATGTTGTTAGCAATCACACTTTACTCTTGGAAATCTCAGATTTTTAAAAACATCTTGAGCTTACCATGCTGCCTTGTATATAACAAGGACAGATACAGTATCATTTGGATAAATGTGAGGATGTCCACTTTGGCAGCAAAAACGAGAAGGCAAACAATTATCTGAATGGCCATAAATTAGGAGAGGGGAATGTGCAACGAGACCTGGGTGTCCTTGTACACCAGTCACTGAAGGTAAGCATGCTTTCCCTGGAGCTGAAGGAGTTGTGGTCGCTGTTTCATTTTCTGGTGATGTTGTTCATGTTGTCTCATTGGACAGTGATGTCTCTGGTGTTGCTGATGGTCCTTTCTATTTTTCCAACTCTGTTGCAGGCCAAATGATTCCGCTTCTTCTCATTTGCTTCCCGGTTTTGGTCTCAATGATGTGCGTCTTTGGTTTTCTGCTTCAGCAGAAACTTTTGCTGGGCTCCAGGTTTTCACGATCGAATCGAGTACACTTTGTCCATTGAGCAGCCCAGGTAGGGATTTAGCATGTTTGTTAAAGTGCTGGCCTCCTCTTTCCTGAGCCCCCGTGAGTTTTCTCACTTGCTCCTGGTCACTTGGAGGATGTATTTTGCTTGGTAGAGCAATGTTATAACCTGCCTGCTTACCATTGGCTGGGGACTAATGACAATCCCACAATCCTGTGGGAGTATGAGCTTCCCCAATGAATGGGGCGGAGAAACCATTAGTAAACTCCATGTATAAATAAAGCTGGCCAGTTTGGAACCAGCAGGAAGGAGTGTGCAGCAAGGGAAGTTGCTGCCGCTGTTATATATATATATAATATATATATATATATATAATATATATATATGTTATTGTAAATAAATGTTCTTACTTTGTATCCTTAAAACTCGTGCTGGATTCTTCGTGGCCCTCACAAAAAGCAATCTTTTATTTTCTTCCATTCAGCTGCCCTGCTTGTGATTTCATGTCAGCCTGGAGACATGTTGATTGGAATGACAAGAAGGCAAGGATTGGGTCTTCCTTTGCCCGTTGAAAGTCTGGATGTGCCTTCCTATAAATGAGGATAGCGTAGTGATGAGGTGATAAACTTGAACCCCCACTGTTCAGTGAATTCCTTAGATTCCCTGGATGTGAACTGGGTGACATGTCAACATATTAATCTTTCAGGAATCCTTTGCTCAGCAAACAGAACTTACACTGTTGAGGTGATTGCTGTGGTTCTCAAGTCATTCATTTTCCAGATGAAAGGCAACTTTGAGCAGTAGTCTGTGACTACGAGATAGCATTGTTGATTCTCATGTGAATGAATCGGCTACCACAGTATATACCACAGATGGTCTGCATGGTACTTTAGCCACTATTATCTCCTTCTGCTGTGCATTTCTGTACTTCTGGCATGCAGTGCACACAGACACTGTGGGCAGGATTCTCTGTTTCAGAGACTGAGAGTGGGATTCTCCAATTGTCGACCTCGAAATCGCATTTGGCGATAGAATCCGTTTTTAGGTCGAAATTGGGAGTGGCGCCGTTTTTCGGATGCTCCGCCCCCTCAGAAATGGCATAAATCGCTAAGTACGCCGCATGCCGTCGGGACGGCCTCAGGGCGTCATCTGAAGCCCTCCCCTGATGCTCCGCCCCCGATGGGCCGACTCCCTGGCGGCGTTGGTCACGTGTCCTCTGTGTTTTCGGGGAGCTTGCGTGTGTGTCCTCTGTGTTTTCGGGGACCTTGCGTGGCGGCTGCGGACTGTGTCCAGCGGTGTCGCAGTTGGGGGGGCGGGCAGGCTTTCCGCTGGCAGGGGGGCTTCGCGGGGGCTGAGGGGACTGGTGGGGGGTGGTCTGGGGGTGACGAGGGGGGTTACAGGGGGACACTATCTGGTTAGGCCGGGTCTGCGCGCAGCTGGCGCCATGTCGTACAGCCACGTAGCCACGGACCCGGCAATTCTCCGTCCGTATCTACACGTAAAGCCGGGGGCTTAACGTGGCGGGGCTGCTAGCCCTCCACTGAGTGGAGCATCGGTGCGGGGCAACTCCAACATTTTGGTCGTAAGACCAGACACTTTCTCCGGACACAGCCTCAAAATCGGAGAATCCAGCCCTACGTGTTGACGTGGGGACTGAATCAGTGGACTTCTACGACGACAAAATTGCCACCGGTCCCGAATCAATTCTTGAAATGCTAATGGATAGCACCAGCACCATTTGGAACTCGAACGATTCCAATGTAAAATGGTGTTAAATTTGTCAGGGTTGAGTTTGCCACTTGCGAGGCTGACAAGCTGCAACCGCATATTTTCACTCCACGCTCCACATGAACTCATCCCAGCCAACAAGATGGCAGCACGGAAATCGGCATACCGATTTGAGGAAGTTGCGCTGAGGACCCTGTTGGATGCAATGGAGTAGAGGTGGGCAGTCCTGTACCCTGGGGTGGAAAGGAGGCTGTCACCCACCGCCATACACCTGGCCTCGGCGCAACTGGCAAAGGCCATGAGCGCCATGGGCCTCACCGCCAGGGCAGGGCAGAAGTGTCACAATAAACTGCACAACCTCCGCAGGGCAGTCAGGGTGAGTGGACAGCACCATGCCCCTGGCACCAACCCCCATTCCACACACCTCTACCCCTGGCACCAATCTGGAGTGCGAACAGGCCCGACCCACTGGCAGTGTGTGTGCTCCCACCCTGCACCACATACCAACAACCATACCAGCCACCATGGCCAGATGCCCTGGCAATGGAGGCCACCAGCTGCTCACCCCCCATGCTCCATGTGTCCGACTGCCGAATACTTTTGCCTTTCTGTCTCCACCCCCCCAGGAGAAGGCGGCGCATATCTTCCGGGAGAGAGAGAAGACGGGAGGGAGAATGCCAGATCTGGATCACCTTACCGCAGCGGAGCAGCGGGCACTGGACCTGGCTGGTAGTGCCGGAGGGAGGGCATATGCCGAGGCAGAGGTCGGCATCGGGCGAGCAAGTGAGACCCAACGGAGTTGAGGTTCCCCATGGCACGTGTGGCACGATCACCACATCGCGCCCATACCACCCCCTCACCATCCCTTAAGCATCTCCACACCACCCTCACACCACCCCCACACCACCACCCACCACCCCAGCGCACTATACAATCATGCATCATGTCTTGTGTGTTGCAGGATCACCTTGCAATGGGGCAGACCCTTCTGCTGTTCCCCACCCCAACCCCAAGCAGATAGCAGCGACGTGAGCCCCCAACCGCAGCCCAAGACACGCAGGAGCACCAGGCTGGGGATGGGCACTTTAGTGATGAGGCTCCTGGGACACTATCTGGTGTGCACCACACACGTGCTGCGGTACATCAGGAGGAGATCGGAACCCCCGAGGGGGCAGATGGTCGGAGGGTAGACAGACCCCAGGGGCTAGCTGCCGTCTGGAAGGGTTTGGGGCTGCGGTTGGAGATGCAGTCTCAGAGACGGTTGGAGATGCAGTCTCAGAGACAGGGACTACATGAGGGGTAGTCAGCAACCATCCAGCACCTGCAGGTGCAGTTGGAGGAAGCCAATCACCTGCAGGAGCATGAGGGTGCTGACCCATGCATGCCACCCAGGCCAACATCGCACGGGTGGCGTCTGCAGTGGAGGCCTTGGGACATAAGTATTGGGCATGGATCAGGATGTCCAAGGCCTGGGGCATTCTGTACGGGTGGTGGCCAAGCCAGAGGACAGGGCTGTCCTGTCACAGGCAGCCATATACAAGAAAATCCCAGAGTCAGCAGACGGCCAGAAAATTCCTGCCTAAATCTCAAAAGCCTTCCTGCCTTACAAGGTCCCCAGTTTCTAAGCAACTAATGCTACTTCTACCAACCTCTATTTACTTTTCACACCATCACACTTTCAAAGCACAGTAGAAGCATAGTTGGAACTAAAACAACCCCTGTGGTATTCGCATAACTGTAAAAACTGCAAGGGTTAATGAAATGTCTTGAGTAGCCACTAGAGGGAGCTACAGCTATAGGTATATAAGGCATTGATGCTAAGCCTTGTGGGAGAGAGTAGTGCAGGAGTTAGCTAGAGACAGACAGAAGTATAGATAGTGTGAGTAAGAGCAGATCATAGTTTATAACGGTATAAATATTAGTTGTAGATGTGTTTATATGTTAATATTCAACTGTATATTATTTAGGAGTACGTTTTGAATCCAAATTAGTAATGTTAATAAATTTGTAGCTTTGTTCAAATTCAAGCTATTTGTCGTCTTTGTGAACACTACGCCAGCCATCCTGAATTTAGCAACACAAATACAACCCCCATACATACTAACACCTTTGTCCAACATTAATCTAACCATAGGTTTTATCCTTCCTTACACAGTAACATTAAATTAAACCTACTTACTACTTACTATACCTTATTTCTGATGTTTACCAATACAAATACAAATTGCTTAAAACTACCTTTATTTTCCTAACGCAGCAATCAAAATAAATAAACTGTAAACATGCAATTAAAAATTTTTGTTCAAAAATCTTAAAAGTGCGAAACCAAAAACCAGACTTTTAAAATAATTCTGGAATGCAAATTCTAAATCTTGGGGAGTCTGAACTGCAAAAATCATCATGCTCAATTCCCAGATTTAGAAATCTGCCACCCCAGCATCTAAATATTGGCTAATTTCTTCAAGTAAAACTAATCTTCAGAATTTATTAACACCTAGTGTGTAAATGTATCACATAATATAGCTTCAATAGGCCACAAATATACGAGCAGAACTGTACTGCATATTTCAAAAAAAAATTATCCATGTGGTAGATAATTAGAATTTGCTCGCTTTTTGACACACAATCATGCAACATTGTTCTACGGGTTTTCTGGGCTTGATCCTCTGCATTTTAAATGCCCGCACATATCCCTGGGATTTCTTGGGAACACAGCATTCAAATAGGGTTGACTCAATGCAGATCCCTCAGTATTGTTCTCTTGATACAGGATTTTGGAGTAAAGTGATGAAGGAACACAGCTAAACTGAACTACATCTCATGCAGTGTAAGCTAAAACCCTTAGGGACTGGCATCAGCTGTCCTTTATTTTTTGCAGACATCCTTATTTTCAGTATGGTCACTGTTCCTGCAGTAAAATTTGCCCACAGTCTTGAAGATCCAGCTGTGACTATGATTGGCACCTAATCAACTGCAAAGATGGTATGAATATCTTTCCCACACACCAACATTCAGCTCTGTGCACTTAACAGTTCTACAGCCCGAATCCCTGCTCCATTTCGAACTGTTCATGTGGAGCAGTGTGTAACTTCAGTTATGAACTGTATCTTCCTGTTCTACTTTACCAGCATCAGGGAGAGATTTTTAAAAAGTTGAGGTGGGGGGAATGTGATAACAGGTTATGTCAAAATATTGAAGCTTGCAAGGCCCAGACTCCAGGAATTTACCCCCCTAACAACCTGCCCACATTATCTTCACACTAAATGCCTGGAGGGACTCTTGGACCTCTGTGGAACCATAACCTCTCTCTTCCTTTCCACCTCTGAGACCTCCAGTGCCATACCAGCGGACCTGGGAGTCCTCGGTCACGTTCCAGTATGTTATGGACTTCCAGTCAATATTTTGTATTAAAAATTAACATGAAAGGCTACCAGAAAAGATAGTAATCCAAGGATTACTTAACTTCTCTGTTGGACTGAAACACTGTACAAAACCTTAGTTAGGCCACA
The DNA here is from genome assembly GCF_047496885.1 of Scyliorhinus torazame. NCBI lineage: Eukaryota > Metazoa > Chordata > Chondrichthyes > Carcharhiniformes > Scyliorhinidae > Scyliorhinus > Scyliorhinus torazame. Next base: position 36,072,089 of record NC_092715.1, on the reverse strand, counting down.
GCTGGAGTACTGGAGTCACTATTGGAAGGATGTGATTGTACTGCAGAGGGTGCAGAGGGTGCAGAGGAGATTGGCAAGGATGTTGCCTGCTATGGTGCATTTGGTCTATGAAAAGAGGCTGCATAGGCTCGGGATTACTTTCTTTAGAGCAGTGAAGGCTGAGGGGGGAACCTGACTGAGGTGTATAATAGGCGTGTGGACGGAATGGATAGGCAGCAGCTGTTCCCCTTGGTTGAAGTGTCAATAACGTAATACCCATAATTTTGAGGTGAGGGGCAGGAGGTTTAGAGGGGATTTATGGAAAGATTTTTCACCCAAAGGGTGGTGGGAGTCTGGACTGCACTGCCTGGGAGGGTAGTGGGGGCGGGAAGTCTCACAACCTTTAAAACGTAGGTGGATGAGTACTTGAAATGCCATAACATTCAAAGCTATTGGTCAACTCCTGAAAAGTGGGATTCGTGTAGCTTTAGCGCAATCTTGTTGGTGCAGACTCCATGTGTCGAAGGACCTCTTCTGCACCGTGTGACTCTAGAACTTGTGATTGGTAAATCCTGTTTGTTCCCAAAGCATTAAATCCTGGTTGTATCCTTTTGTACAACTGTTACTATCTCCACAGATAAATGTGGGTTTAATAATGACTAACTTTTCCAAAGCAATCAATAGCCGTGCTATTTCAGCATACTGTACCGTCTTATGGCCAAGGGGTGTGGATAGTAATTCTTCCAGATAAAAAGTGTAATGATCTCAAAGTCCCCACTATATCCTCACCCAGCAGAGGATTATTGGGATGTCCCTACTTTTGTCATCATCGCACAGTAAATAACCTGATGGTATTCTGCAAGTGCCCTCAAAAGTTTTATCCTCCGTATTATTAAGTCCAGCACGATAGCACAAGTGCCTAGCACTGTGGCTTCACAACACCAGTGTCCCAGTTTCGATTCCCTGCTGGGTCACTGTCTGTGCAGAGTCTGCACATTCTCCCCGTGTCTGTGTCGGTTTCCTCCCACAGTCCAAAGACGTGCAGCTTAGGTGGATTGGCCATGCTAAATTGCCCTTAGCGTCCAAAAAGGTTAGGAGGGGTTATTGGGTTACGGGGATAGGGTGGAAGTGAAGGCTTAAGTGGGTCGGTGCACACTCGATGGGCCGAATGGTCTCCTTCTGCTCTGTATGTTCTATTTATTACCATCCTTCCTGATGGGGAGGTGCTCCAAGGGGTGCTGAGGATAGGAATTCGAAAATTAGTGTAGGATCACTCAGGAATTGTGCACATTTACCTTAAATGATCACAGAAGGGGCTGGTTTAGCACACTGGGCTAAACAGTTGGCTTGTAATGTAGAACAAGGGCAGCAGCGTGGGTTCAATTCCCATACTGGCCTCCCCGAACAGGTGCCCAAATGTGGCAACTAGGGGCTTTTCACAGTAACTTCATTGAAGCCTACTTGTGACAATAAATGATTATTATTATTAGAATCACAAAATTGTTACGGAGGAGAAGGGGGCCATTTGGCCCATCGTGCCTGCACTGGTTCTCCAAAATGAGCATTGTGGCTTCGTGCTATTCTTCTGCCTTTTCCCCGTACCCCTGCACATTGTTTCTATTCAAAGAGCCATCGTACACTTACGACGCACTGGGCTAGGGCACGGTAAATTTCAGCCCCCTATATCCGGATCGCAGCACAATTGAATAGTTACAGTTCCCAGGTTTGTAAATTTAAATACAATTACTTTTTATTAATAACAAGAACAATAATGAAATATGCAGCCGATACAACTGGTTCACTATCAAATAATTCTCAATCCCCCCACTTTAATGTCCCCCCACCCTCTACACACACAGACATGACAAACAAACACAGAAGGCAGAGAGGGGTGAAAAATAATCAGTAAAAGGAAAACAAGCCTTTGTTTCAGATAGTTGTTTCTAACACACTTTCCTTCAAACCAAGCTTTCAGTCGAAATTTCAGCCTGCAATGGTTTTCACTGTAGATTTGTTGGGGTCTCTGAAGTTTCAGAAACACAGCAGCATTTCTGGAGAGAACACAAGAGAGAGAGAGCAGGTCCTTTCCCCTGAATGTCCAGGATTCAAACTGAATTTCCCCTGGCTCTCTGAAAATCAGCCCACTCAGACAGGACCCAATCGCCACATGTTACTGGGCAGAATATGGCCTTTTGGCCAATTCACTGGCCACCAGTCAACCATTCAAGTCAAGCCCCACCCCATCTCTCGGGTGCCAGAATGTCTTGAATTCTCCTGTTCGAACACTAACACTAAATACTATGTTGCAACCTGTTGAGTTCCTCATTTTCTTTGCAGCTTGGCCCAAAAATGCTTGTCCATTAAACATCTACGGATCAAAAATGATGACAGTAAAAATAAAGTACGAAGTCTTACAACACCAGGTTAAAGTCCAACAGGTTTGTTTCGATGTCACTAGCTTTCGGAGCGCTGCTCCTTCCTCAGGTGAATGCAGAGGTCTGTTCCAGAAACACATATATAGACAAATTCAAAGATGTCAGACAATGCTAGGAATGCGAGCATTAGCAGGTGATTAAATCTTTACAGATCCAGAGATGGGGTAACCCCAGGTTAAAGAGGTGTAAATTGTATCAAGCCAGGACAGTTGGTAGGATTTTGCAGGCCAGATGGTGGGGGATTAATGTAATGCGACATGAATCCCAGGCCCCGGTTGAGGCCGCACTCATGTGTGCGGAACTTGGCTATAAGTTTCTGCTCGGCGATTCTGCGTTGTCGCGGGTCCTGAAGGCCGCCTTGGAGAACGCTTACCCGGAGATCAGAGGCTGAATGCCCTTGACTGCTGAAGTGTTCCCCGACTGGAAGGGAACATTCCTGCCTGGTGATTGTTGCGCGTAGTCCGTTCATTCGTTGTCGCAGCGTCTGCATGGTCTCGCCAATGTACCACGCTTCGGGACATCCTTCCCTGCAGCGTATGAGGTAGACAACGTTGGCCGAGTCGCACGAGTATGTACCGCGTACCTGGTGGGTGGTGTTCTCACGTGTAATAGTGGTATCCATGTCAATGATCTGGCACGTCTTGCAGAGATTGCCATGACAGGGTTGTGTGGTGTCGTGGTCACTGTTCTGAAGACTGGGTAGTTTGCTGCAAACAATGGTTCGTTTGAGGTTGCGCGGTTGTTTGAAGGCAAGTAGTGGGGGTGTGGGGATGACCTTGGCAAGATGTTCATCGTCATCAATGACGTGTTGAAGGCTGTGAAGAAGATGACATAGTTTCTCCGCTCTGGGGAAGTACTGGACGACGAAGGGTATTCTGTCGGTTGTGTCCCATGTTTGTCTTCTGAGGAGGTCGGTCCGGTTTTTCGCTGTGGCGCGTTGGAACTGTCGATCGATGAGTCGAGTGCCATATCCCGTTCGTACGAGGGCATCTTTCAACGTCTGTAGATGTCTGTTACGCTCCTCCTCGTCTGAGCAGATCCTGTGTATACGGAGCGCTTGTCCATAGGGGATGGCTTCTTTAATGTGTTTATGGTGGAAGCTGGAGAAGTGGAGCATCATGAGGTTATCCGTGGGTTTGCGGTAAAGCGACGTGCTGAGGTGACCGTCCTTGATGGAGACGAGTGTGTCCAAGAATGCAACTGATTTTGGAGAGTAGTCCATGGTGAGTCTGATGGTTGGATGGAACTTATTAATGTCATCGTGTAGTCGTTTCAGTGATTCTTCGCCGTGGGTCCAAAGGAAAAAAATGTCATCGATGTATCTGGTGTATAACATCGGTTGAAGGTCCTGTGCGGTGAGTAGGTCCTGTTCAAACTTGTGCATGAAGATGTTGGCGTATTGGGGTGCGAATTTGGTCCCCATGGCTGTTCCGTGCGTCTGGACATCTTGCCAAGGTCATCCCCACACCCCCACTACTTGCCTTCAAACAACCGCGCAACCTCAAACGAACCATTGTTTGCAGCAAACTACCCAGTCTTCAGAACAGTGACCACGACACCACACAACCCTGTCATGGCAATCTCTGCAAGACGTGCCAGATCATCGACATGGATACCACTATTACACGTGAGAACACCACCTACCAGGTACGCGGTACATACTCGTGCGACTCGGCCAACGTTGTCTACCTCATACGCTGCAGGAAAGGATGTCCCGAAGCGTGGTACATTGGCGAGACCATGCAGACGCTGCGACAATGAATGAACGGACATCGCGCAACAATCACCAGGCAGGAATGTTCCCTTCCAGTCGTGGAACACTTCAGCAGTCAAGGGCATTCAGCCTCTGATCTCCGGGTAAGTTTCTCCAAGGCGGCCTTCAGGACCCGCGACAACGCAGAATCGCCGAGCAGAAACTTATAGCCAAGTTCCGCACACATGAGTGCGGCCTCAACCGGGACCTGGGATTCATGTCGCATTACATTCATCCCCCACCATCTGGCCTGCAAAATCCTACCAACTGTCCTGGCTTGATACAATTTACACCTCTTTAACCTGGGGTTACCCCATCTCTGGATCTGTAAAGATTTAATCACCTGCTAATGCTCGCATTCCTAGCATTGTCTGACATCTTTGAATTTGTCTATATATGTGTTTCTGGAACAGACCTCTGCATTCACCTGAGGAAGGAGCAGCGCTCCGAAAGCTAGTGACATCGAAACAAACCTGTTGGACTTTAACCTGGTGTTGTAAGACTTCGTACTGTGCTCACCCCAGTCCAACGCCGGCATCTCCACATCATCAGTAAAAATAAAGAGAGGGTAAATAAGGGAATCAACAGGAAAGGCCCTTAGAATACCCTCTTCAATACGTGCCTCCACCACACTCCCAGGCAGTGCATTCCAGACCAGAACTACTTGTGTGAAAATGTTTTTTCTCACATCACATTTGCTTCTTTTGCAAATCACTTCAAATCTGTGCCCTCTTGCTCTTAATTCTTTCATGAGCAGGAACAGTTTCTCCCTGTCTATTCTGCACAGCCCCTTCATGGTCTTGAACATCTCTATCAAATCTCCTCTTAGCCTTCCTCTCTCCAAGGAGAGCAGTTCCAACCTCTCCGATCTATCCTCATTACTGGAGTTTCTCATCCCTGGAACCATTCTTGTAAACCACTTCTGTACTCTCTCTGACACATTCACATCTTTCCTACAGTGTGGTGCCCAGAACTGTCCACAACATTCCGGTTGATGTCTAACTAGTGTCTTGTATAACTTCAGCATACCACCCCCCCCCCCCCCCCCCCCCACCCCCGTAATCTTGTACTCTATGTTGCTATTAATAAAGCTCAGAATGCAATGTGCTTTATTAACTGCTCTCTCCACCTGTCCTGCCACCATCCATGATCTATGCACATATACACCCAGGACCCTCTGCTCCTGCACTCCCTTAAGAATTTTAGCCCTTATTTTATATTGTCTCTCCATGTTCTTCCGACCAAAATGCATCACTTCACTCACACTTCTCCACATTGAACACCATCTGCCACCTATCTGCCCACTCCACCAACTTGTCCATAACCTTCTGAATTTCTGCATTGTCCTCTTTGCAATTTACTGTTCTTCTAAGCTCTGTGTCATCCGCAAACCATAAAATTGTCCCCGCACTAAGATCTAGGTTATTAATGTATATCAGGAAAAGTCATCATCACTGGCCATAGACCTCATCATAGGCCATCCACAGAGCTGATCACAAATCTGGGGCGGGATTCTCCGACCCCCCGCCGGGTCGGAGAATCCCGAGGGGGCGGCATGAATCCCGCCCCGCCGCTCCGATGCCGGCTGCCATATTCTCCGGCGCCGGTTTTCGGGTGGGAGCGGGGATCACACCACGCCGGTCGGGGGCCCTCCCCCAGCAATTCTCCAGGCCCGATGCGCCGAGCGGCTGTCAGTTTCTGGCCAGTCCCGCCAGCGTGGCTTGGACATGGTCCCACACGGCGGGACCTGGCTGGTAGGCTGGCTGGTGCAGTCCTCGGGGGGGGGGGGTGGGGGGCGCAGTAGGATCCGACCCCGGAGGGGCCCCCACTGTGGCCTCGCCCACGATCGGGGCCCATTGATCTGCGGGCGGACCTGTGCCATTGGGGCACTTCTTCCTTCCGTGCTGGCCCCTGCAGGTCTCCGCCATGGCCGGCGCAGAGATGACACCCCCCTGCGCATGCACCAGATTACGCTGGCCGGTCTGCGCATGCGCCGAACCACGCCGGCGGTTCTGCGTATGTGCTAACTTGCGCAGTCCCTTCGTCGCCAGCTGGTGTGGCACCAACCCCAGCCTAGCGTAACTTCCGGTTGGCCCGACGCCGGAGTGGTTCGCGCCGTTTGTTACGCCGACGTCGGGCCACCTCGCTGATCCGGGAGAACCCTGCCTCTGGTCTCTCAGTATAGATGGTAATGGGATGTTCCCCTTGAAAGTGCTGTCCCTCAATGAAGCATGAATGACCATAGCCATGCCTCTTTATGTTTTAATGTAGCTTCTCTCAGTATTTGAGGAATTAGAAGAACGACACTGACCAGGCATAGAGCAATTCGCATTGTGTAAAACAGCAACTGCAAATTTATGTGACATCCTGATCCCAATATTAAGGGGAACTTGTGAGTCCTTTTCTTCTTAGCCCATGGCCTTCTGTACATCATGGCACAATTGCTGCAGTTTTCAGTAATCATCTAGTGAAGAAGTAAATTGGCAGCCTTACCTACTCTTGCACATAGTGGTGCTTGGAGTTCAGCAAATTTTGGTGCGAAAGATCCAGCGAAAATCAGGTGTCCTAACCTTGCCTACAGAATTTAAATTCCCTCCGGAGGAGGATTAGCCTCAATAATGCCATGAGCCCTAAAGGCTCCATTGGCATCAAAACCTTCTATCCCAAAGCCAATTACTTGATATTGTGGAGATTTGGGAAATGACTATCAGCTCTAACAAATGTCAGGAAAAGCAGTTTTAATTTTGTTTGCTTGTAATATCACTGTAATATTCTCATGTACTGTAAAACAAGCCTGTGGGGGTGTAACTGGTTTAAATGGTTTAGAGACAGAAAGACGGCAAAGGTGAAAAATTAATAAGAAAAGCATGAAAGCAATTAGTTTGACATGGTGATGCACAGAGAAAACCAGCAGAGCTTAAATAAAAATTTTCATAAGGCAAAGAAAGAAGTGGTTTGAAGATGACTGCTGTATTTCAAAAGGGACATATACCTTTGGAAGATTGTATGTAGATGAAGCAAATATAGCGTAAGTATACTTTTAAAATATAGTAGCTATAAAGTAAAAAATGTGTGATAATACTGGGAAAGGGGAACGTCTAAAAGATTGCGAGAAACAATAGAGGGTCAGATAAAAGGGGGAAAATGCATTTAGGAAAACATTGACGACTATATGTGTAGCACCTCAAAGAAGACAGTGTGTGAATGATGCCAGATCTGTGAGAACAAGTTTTCTGATGCCCTCAGATAAATCCTAGAGCGGCAGGAGATTGTGTGGTAAAGTTACTGGAATATTATCGATTAGAAAGTCTGTAAGGACTGTTGCCATCAAAAAGGGGTGTTCAGCAACAATTTATTTTAACCCAAGATCTTTTCAGAAATACCGCTGAAGTACTGATAATTGTGGAAAGATATTCTTGTGTTTTACGTGTATTTTGTAATGTATTTTTAATAAATGTTTAACTTTAATATGAAATCATCACAATTAATCTGAGAGTTACTTCCTGTCTTTAGGAAAAATACCTCCTCATAATACACAAATTGCAAAACAATTCTGGCAGCTGCCATTCTGTCATGTCATAACACAAAGCAATTGCTTGAGTTCCCTAATAGAAGGCCTTGGCCATTTGTGTTTGCCATTTTGTCAGGACCTAACCTCAGTGAGGATTTAAACCAAATTTTATAAGGAGTTTCTAAACCTCAATGCAAAATTAAGTGAGTCCTGATTTAAAATTTATAAGGCTGATTCGGGATTTTTTTGTCTCTCGATACTTAAATCTGGGTCTTAATACCACTGTTCAATAAAACACTCCTTCTATACTTAATAAGCCAAAGGATACATTTTTAGATATAATCATGAATCTAGGTTTCTATATCAACTCATTGCCCTATATTGGGCATCAACTGAGGTGGATTATATTCCTAGCCACTTTTTGTGACTATATATTGCAGTGTGCCCCTCAAATGATCGCTTCCACTTAAGGTTGAGAAAGCCAGACCTCACAGGCACTTAAAATGGTCTCATGAACTGATCTAAATTATTTGAAAGGAAAGGCACCACCAGAGAATATTGCAGTCTTCGAGATAGCCGTTTTAACAAGTTATAGCTAGATTATAACAACCCAGATATTATAAGGATCCTGGCTTCTCTCTTCAACCATGTACCTCTCCACTGAAAAATGTGCAAAGATAGTATTTGGATATAGAAGCATATATGAAAAAAAGTATTTCCTCAGTTAAATAAATGATTATTAAAGAACCAAATATGCTATTCACTTTTGATGGTAATCAAAACATTGATAGTTCCAATAAAGATAAGTATAATTTTGTTTCATGAAAGAATCCGTGTCTGAATAATGTTGAAAGATATTTAGGACATCTAAAAATATTTCAAGTAGCATTTACCTTAAGTCCCCAATTAAAGCTACTAAGTCTAGTGAGATATATCCATCCCAATGAAAGGGGGGATTATCATTGCTACACTACAGCAGCCATATCTTTACTTTGAGAGATACTCAAGTGAATCCAACAATGTTAAACATCCGACTGTGTCATTCCAATACTTATAGTCCCGAAAAACATGCTTGTTAGGTGAATTGGACATTCTGAATTCTCCCTCTTGTGTACCCGAACAGGCGCTGGAGTGTGGCAACTAGGGGATTTTCACAGTAACTTCATTGCACTGTTAATGTAAGCCTACTTGTGAAATTAATAAAGATTATTATTAGAAGGAAGCTTACATGTGAGGATACCAACATAATGGGATCAGGGATTATGGGGAGAAGGCAGGAGAATGGGGATTAGAAAATATCAGCCATGATTGAATGGCGGAGCAGACTTGATGGGCTGAGTGGCCTAATTCTGTTCTGCTCCTATGTCTTATGGTCTTATCTTCAGTAGATTTGGTCCTACCATTGGACATAGTTTCAGAAATGGCCCTTCCTATAATGGACAGGCTTCTCTGTGGAGGTTAGGGCAGTTCATCCCTTTCCATTAATTAATTTTGGGCTGTCGACCTTATTGGCAATGGCCTGGGGTGAGTGCTGGTATTGGGAGAACAGGAGATGTGGGGGTGGGGGTGACAATCACTTCAGCCAAGAACTGGGCAGAGGAGGGACAATTCTCTGATGTAAGTGGAAGTGGGGGTGGGGGGAAGTGTGCCTACCCTAATCACCTCAGATGATTGCTGGTGAGGGAAGGGTAATCACCTCAGGTGGGTGCTGGTGGTGGAGTTGCCACCATGTTAGGTATGTGCTGGTGGGGGAGGTCGATATCCTCTGGTGAGTGCAGGTGGTGGTGGGTTTATCACCTCAGATGAGTGTTGGCAAGGGAGAGGTGATCACCTCAGATGAGTACAGGTTGGGGGGGATAATCACCTCAGATGAGTGTTGGTGGGAGAGGGGTGATCACCTCAGTTGAGTGTTTCTTTAAATTCATTTTTCAGAGTTACAAAGCCAATGCGTAGGGTGGAATGGGGCAAGCCCCTTATCCACCTCCTTGCTTGCTCTAAATACCACTTCAAATTCAAACTGAATCCAATTCATTGTCCCCACAACAGAGGCATACTATATAAGCTGACATGAATAGACTTTGATTCTACATTTGATCTTAACCAAAAGGCCGAACACCACAGGTGAGAGTTAACGGAGGAAGGGCGATCGTGCCAGGAAAGTGCTGGTGTAGAGGTGGGTGTGTTGTACCCTGGAGCCAGGAGGTGCGTGATTTTCTACTTGAAAAAAAACAGTAGACTGGATAGTTTTTGATGAAACAGGTGACAGGTTTAAAGGAGTGCATGAGAGTGGTAGTTATTCAAATGAGGGATTTTTCTGATGGATGGTGGAGCTCTTGTGCAGTCCGACATTTCCATGTTTCTTGCTGGATGATACCAACCCTCTGGCACCTGGGAATCCACTGCTCACCGATTGAGAAGTAAGGGGGTGGAAACATCTCTGAATTAAGCTTAGCCATGGTTAATGCCGGATGCACTGTAATGTAATGTTGCTGAGAAGCAGTTTTGCTTCACATTGCTCCTGCAGTTCTAGTCCAACATGACAAGTGAAGTGAAGCAGGCTGGAACAGCCCGGAGGGCAGTCTGTCACTCTAGATAAGCTTCAGATTTGGTTCAGAACTTCACACCCGATTTGCACCCATGTTGTGCATCGTCACAAAGTCACAAAGCAACAATAATAAATCTGAGATAAATTCAGGTAGTTCAGGCAGAATAATGAATCAGGATACACAATAGAAATAGGTATGAGAGATTATGGCCGGGATTCTCTGAAATCCCGGCCAAGTGTTGATGCCAGCATCAAAACCGGTGTGAGCGACTCCGACATCAACGGGACTCCAGGCCCAGGCATTCACCCCTTCCTAGGGCACTAGAACAGCGCTGGAGTGCTTTCCGCTGCTCCGGCGCTGAAAACCGGCGCACCACGGCCGGCGGGGTCTGCGCATGCGCGCCACGGCATCTCCGTGCTGACCCCCGGGCAATATGGCAGAGCCATACAGGGGCCCGGCGCGGAGGAACATAGCCCCCCCACCCGAATTGAGTCCACCCGCCTATCGGTTGCCCCCGGTCGCGGGCCTGGCCACCGTGGGGGCCCCCCCCGGAGTCGGCTCCCCCCAGAATGGCCCCCGCAGCCAGAACGCCGAGGTCCCGCCGGGTAGGACCATATGTAAATGACGCCGGCGAACGCGCGGCGCGATTGCCGCCAATCCTCCGGTCGCCGGAGAATCGGCGGCCCGGCGTCGTAGCAGCGTGGCAGGATTCGCGTGCCCCCCTCGGCGATTCTCCGACCTGGCATGGGAACGGAGAATCCCGGCCGATATTGCTCAATCTCACTTACTCGGCAAGGAGCAAATCACTCAAGTGTGGGACTGGAGTCATATATTATGGAGTGTCCATTGATTTGATTGTCCCCTGTGAATAGTCGTTCACAGCGAATGTCATGGGATTGTTCATTTTAAGAGTGGCACGGTAGCACAGTGGTTAGCACTGTTGCTTCACAGCTCCAGGGTCCCAGGTTCAATTCCCAGCTTGGGTCACTGTCTGTGCGGAGTCTGCACGTTCTCCCCGGTCTACATGGGTTTCCTCCGGGTGATCCGGTCTCTTCCCACAAGTCCCGAAAAACGTGTGGCGCGATTCTCCGATCGCGGGATAGAGTGTCCGCGCCATCGTGAATGCCGTCGCGTTTCACGACGGCGCGAAACGGGCGCAGGCACTAGCGGTTCTGGCCCCCACAGGGGTCCATGCTTGTGTGCCACAGCACTGCGCGGTAGCTTTATGGAATGCGCCGGCCCCAACACAAAATGGCGCGGGGGTTCTGGGCCGGACGCGCAACAATGTAGGCCCGGGTTGGGGAGAGGCCGGCCCGCCGATCGGTGCGGCCCGATCGCGGGCCAGACCCCATCGGAGGCCCCCCCCCCCCCGGGGACGGAGCCCACCCCCCCGGGGACGGAGTCCCCCACCCCCCGCTGGACACCCCTGACCCTTCGCGCAGAGTTCCTGTCGGCAGCGACCAGGTGTGGACGTCGCCGGTGAGTCTCTGCTTCTTCCACAAAGCCACTAAGCCCATCCGGGCCGGAGAATCGGCAGCCCGGCCTCGTACAGCAGCCCACGACCGGCATCGCGCCAAAGGCTCCGGCGCAAATGGCGCCGATCCTCGGAGAATTGCGCGCCGGCGTCGGGGCGGTGTGGAGAGGTTGCGGCGATTTTCCGGCCCAACGCGGGGCTGGGAGAATCGCGCCCGTACTGTTCGGTGATTTGGACATTCTGAATTCTCCCTCCGTGCACCCGAACAGGCGCCGGAATGTGGCGACTGGGGGCTTTTCACAGTGACTTCATTGCAGGGTTAATATAAGCCTACTTGTGACAATAAAGATTATTATTATTATTACAAGGTCAGGAAGTCATACAAGAATCTGAGAAAAGTTCTGTAAGTATCGTATATCTCTCTCATTTTGATAACGTACCGGTAACTTCACCTCCAGTATCAAGGTATACAAGAACTGATCAGGTGATGTGGAAGGTTATGGATATGATCCAAAAAGGCTCTTAAACAAATGTGCACTGAAAGAATCAAGACCTCAAGTCCTATATCACTTGGTGGCTTGAGTTGACAGAGTGGAGTTCAGCTGTGATGTATTCGAGTGTTCATTCCCCCGTGTTTATGAAACAGAATCCTTGAACAGCGACATGAATGACATTGTGGTGTGGTTAGGATGAAGGGGTTAGTGACTGGGAATAGATGTCCAAATTGAGGAATAGGTGGGGCTATGTCAATCTTGCTCTGCTGTAAGGAATACTGCGTCCCTGCAACCTTTGCACACATGGCAATGGCCTTCGCAGCCATGCGCGGAGACTTTATACTGACTGCTGGGCCAATCGAATGCATATGTTCCTGCCAATGGTTGACGCACACGCAAAGTGGCCAGAAGTCGCAATCATGAAATCCACAACAAACAAACAGACAATTACGAGACTAGGTTTGGAATGCCGGAGCAACTTGTGAGTGATAACGGGACTAAATTTAGATCAACATTAGTTGAAGGAGATTGATATCCACCACATTATATCTGCACCGTATCATCCAGCAACCAACGGGTTTGCCGAACACTTCGTGCAATCACGCAAGCACGCAGAAAAGGCATTGAGAAATTGAGCTTCTTTACCCAGATGTGTTAACAACTTTCTAATATCATGTAGGAATTCCGCGCTTTCAACTCAAAGCTCACCGGCGATGCTAACAATCAAGAGGAAATTAGTATGCAATTCGACCTCTTGACGAAATAACAATAATAATCACTTATTGTCACAAGTAGGCTTCAATGAAGTTACTGTGAAAAGCCCCTAGTCGCCACATTCCAGCGCCTATTCGGGGAGGCTGGAACAGGAATTGAACCCGCGCTGCTGGTCTTGTTCTTCATTACAAACCAGCCGTCTTAGCCCACTGTGCTAAACCAGCCCGAAACCTATAACTTTGGAAATTATCAGGTGACAGCATCAAACCCGGAGTGGCAAGTGCTGCAAACAGCAGTACCATAACCGTAGGTCGCGCCGGTTCACAGACACCCCTGTTTAGTTATTTAAAAAAATCTTTTGTTGCAGGTTTGCTTGCACTTCAGTCCCACGCTCCTGATATATGTGTATGTGTATGTGTGTGTGTGTGTGGGGCGGGGCAGGGGGGGGGGGCAGATAGGGAGGAGGACCTACCCGTGGACCTGCTCCTGGGCCTGGCAAAGTCACAGCTGGGTGTCCCTTGAGAGGGAGCATGTGGTGTCTACGGGCACCCTTGAAACCTTTCATGCCCATTGGACAGCACGGGGGATCAGTGCATAATTGACCTCATTAATCACGTTTTGGTTTAATGTCTTAAGTTTCATTCGTGATTCATTTTTTGTTTGAGGCAGTTTCCCTTTAAGGGACTGTCTCTTTAATTTGTCCTTCAGTTCACTTGATTTTATTTATTGGTCCTTTGCATTAAACAAAATAGTTGGGAACCTCTGTGTTACATGATGCACGAGAAAGCGTTCAACCAATGCAGATGAATGACTCTTGACTGTGGTATTGATCAGTGATGCCACGAGCAGAAATGTTGTAAAACTGCAATGAATTTTAGCAGAAATGATTGGAATAGATTTGTTGCTGGGAAATTAAATTTACATACATAGCGTTTCACTGACTGTAAAATCTATCTCCTGTCGCTTAATGACAGAATGTTTGATGCTTTTCAACATCTTTTACCAAATATCGGTAAATAATAATTTGCGCTTACATCTTACAGCTATTAGTGTGTGTCAGCTTGGGATGAATGAGTCCTGCTGTGAAGCAAAGTCATTTTACTGCTATCTTCAGGCGCAGGGGTTTATATTGCTTTTTTTAGCGAACAATTTCAAAAACGGGATCAAAGTGAAACTTATATGAAAGGAGCTGAGAGCATTTAGCATAATTAATTATCAGACCACCAGCACTGGAGCAAACTATCAATTTAGGCAATAACTAATGAGATGAGTGTGAATTTATTATGGATTGTGGCCTTGCGCCAACAGACTCGTCTGCTAAAACCTAGATTAATGCACACTTTAAAAATCATTACTAACCTTTTATTATATCCTGCACAAATATATATTTTTGACAAAATATTTGAATTTCATTCATGCCTGATTTTCGTCAATCAACAGCCGCTCAGTGGCAAAGCTGAGTCCTTTATCCGAATGAGAATGAATTAGTGACGTTTCTTTGCCCACAATGGTCCTAACATATTATAATAATAATATTCACAGGCTTGTCCATAATCCAAATCACTGTTTCGTCCCATTAGACGACACAGTCAGGCAAAATTCTGTCAAGTTTTTCCCAGGTTTGTGTTGAAAGAATCCACCATTTCACAGCAACAATATTCATTTCTTATCATCAAACTTCTTACTTCGAAGTATCCGTAGTTGATCTTTCAACTCGCCATTGTTTAATGGGATGTTACTGATGAAGAATGGCTCTCATTTTTGCCTCCATAATATCATTGCAAAAATTAATTTGTTGTACTAGGCACTTTGAGATGCTTCGGCAAGATGATCTGCTGATGAAGTGTGAAGTGATACATTTCGGTGGCAGGAACAGAGGGAATGTTAAATCTGGGATGCAATTCTAAAGCGGGGCAGGAGCAACGGGACCTGGGCTGTAGGCACACAAAGCGTAGGTTGAGAAAGTGCTTAATAGGGCATCTCGGGTCATAGAATCCCTCCAGTGCAGAAGGCGGTCAATCGGCCCATCACGTCTATACCAACCCTTGGAAAGAGCACCCTACCCAGTACCCATGTCCCGACCCTATCCCAGTAACCCCACCTAACATGTGGACATCAAGAAGTAATTTAGTACAGCCAATTCACCTAATCTGCACATTTATGGACTATGGGAGGAAACCGGAGCACCCGGAAGGAATCCAGGCAGACACAGGGAGAACGTGCAAACTCTACGCAGACAGCCACCTGAGACTGGAATTGAACCCGGGTCCCTGGTGCTGTGAGGCAGCAGTGCTAACAACTGTGCCACCGTGCCACCCCATGGACTTTAGAGGCAATTTAGAGTACAAACGTAAGTTATGGTGAACCTTTTATGGGTTCAACCTCAACTGGAATGCTGTGCTGAATTCTTGTCACCACAGTCTAGGAAGGGTGTGAAGGCATCAGAGAGGGCGTCAGAGTAAGGATTCACAGGAATCCTTCCAGGGATGAGGAGCTTCAGTTATAGATTGACGTTGTTCTCCACAGGGAAGTTTGAGAGGTGATTTGATCATTTAAAGTAGCATTTCTTAGGGCAGCACGGTGGCACAGCAGTTCGCACTGCTGCCTCACGGCGCCGAGGTCCCAGGTTCGATCCCGGCTCTGGGTCACTGTCCGTGTGGAGTTCGCACATTCTCCCCGTGTTTGCGTGGGTTTCGTCCCCACAACCCAAAGATATGCAGGGTAGGTGGATTGGCCAGGCTAAATTGACTCTTTATTGGAAACAATTAATTGGGTACTCTAAATTTATTTAAAAATATGTAAATAAATAAAAAATAAAGTAGCATTTCTTTCTTTCCTAGCAGATGCCTAATGAATCAGTATTTATCTGAAAATAAAATCAGAAAGTATTGGAAAAGTTCAGCAGGTTGGGCAGCATCTGTGGCAAGAAACACCTTCGGCGGGATTCTCCGACCCCCCCCGGGTCGGAGAATCCCCGACGGGCGGCGAGAATCCCGCCCCGCCGCTCTGACGCTGGCTGCTGTATTCTCCGGCGCCGGCTTTCAGGCGGGAGCGGGGTTCACGCCATGCCATCCATACGTACTAGGCACCTTTATCATCTGGCCTAGCGGGCATCTTGTTTACACTCTCTCCACCTGCCTTCATGCGGGACAAGCTGGCACACAACAAATGGGAGAGGTCCCAGACCATAGATGTTTCATAGAATTTACAGTGCAGAAGGAGGCCATTCGGCCCATCGAGTCTTCACCAGCCCTTGGAAAGAGCAGACTACTCAAGCCCATACCGCCACCCTATCCCCGTAACCCCACCTAACCTTTTTGGGCACTCAGGCCAATCCACCTAACCCGCAAGTCTTTGGATTGTGGGAGGAAACCGGAGCTCCCGGGGGAAACGCACGCAGACATGGGGAGAACGTGCAGACTCCGCACAGACAGTGACCCAAGCCGGGAATCGAACCTGGGACCCAGGAGCTGTGAAGCAACTGTGCTAACCACTGTGCTCCCGTGCTGACCTGTAAAGAAATGGCCAAACTGACAGACATTGAAGGTAGAGCGATATGGCTGGCCGGTGAGGATTGCTCGTGTGCTGATGGTAAGTTCGGCGATGCTCAAACAAGTGAGGATCCTGCACTGCAACAACCACCAGACAACCACTCTCAGTAACGTCTCTTTTTCCCTGCCATCCACTAATGATCTCTCCTCTCTTTCACAGGCACATGTGGCAAGCAGCCAAGGGGGTCAATGAACGAGTGATGGCCACAAACCATGAAAGAACTTTTAAAAACTGAGTTTGTCAGATTACAAGTCTCAGCGTTTCGAGGAAAATAGTGTGTCAGGATCCAGAGGACAAAAAACACTTGGAGAACAGGGGCGTCATTCTCCGACCCCCCCGCCGGGTTGGATAATCGCCGGGGGCTGCCGTGAATCCCGCCCCCGCCGGTTGCCGAGGTCTCCGGTACCGGAGATTGGGCGGGGGCGGGAATCGGGCCGCGCCGGTTGGCGGGACCCCCCGCTCGATTCTCCGGCCCGAATGGGCCGAAGTCCCGCCGATAAATTGCCTGTCCCGCCGGCGTAAATTAAACCACCTTTTGAATGGCGGGACAAGGCGGCGTGGGCGGGCTCCGGGGTCCTGGGGGGGTGCGGGGCGATCTGGCCCCGGGGGGTGCCCCCACGGTGGCCTGGCCCGCGATCGGGGCCCACCGATCCGCGGGCGGGCCTGTGCCGTGGGGAACTCTTTCCCTTCCGCCTCCACCACGGTCTCCACCATGGCGGAGGCGGAAGAGACTCCCTCCACTGCGCATGCGTGGGAAACTGTCAGCGGCCGCTGACGCTCCCACGCATGCGCCGCCCGGGGATGTCATTTCCGCGCCAGCTGGCGGGGCAACAAAGGCCGTTTCCGCCAGCTGGCGGGGCGGAAATTCCTCCGGCGCCGGCCTAGCCCCTCAATGTTGGGGCATGACCCCCAAAGATGCGGAGCATTCCGCACCTTTGGGGCGGTGCGATGCCCGTCTGATTGGTGCCGTTTTGGGCGCCAGTCGGCGGACATCGCGCCGCAGATTCTAAATATACTTTTCATTGACCTGTAGTGTATCATTCTCCCTCTTTCTGTGGTTGCAACCAATGCCATGTAAAAAAGAAAATAAATGTTTGGAAATAAATAAGATATTCTCATTCTTGTCAACTCTCAAACAGTGCTCATATGTAACTGGCTGATGCCTCTCACTCATATTCAAAATGGATAGGTTATTCGAGGACGACAGTTCCATATTAATAGCTTGAGGCTGGTGTGTTTTCCAAGCCGTTGGATCTTGTTTCAACTAAACGTTATCATCCAACAGATATTAATTGCCACACAAACCAAATCGGAAAGGGAAACGTGACCCTCTGAGGCAAATAAATTCTCCTACATTCTGTCTTAAACGAGCAACCCCTTATTTTTAAACAGTGATTCTCTGACAAGGGGAATTGTAGAATCATAGAATGTACAGTGCAGAAGGAGACCATTCGGTCCATCGAGTCAAAGCGCAGAAGAGTAATAGTAATAGGGGACTCTATAGTCAGGGGCACAGATAGGCGCTTCTGTGGACGTGAAAGAGACTCCAGGATGGTATGTTGCCTCCCTGGTGCCAGGGTCCAGGATGTCTCCGAACGGGTAGAGGGAATCCTGAAGGGGGAGGGCAAACAGGCAGAGGTCGTTGTACATATTGGTACTAACGACATAGGCAGGAAGGGGCATGAGGTCCTGCAGCAGGAGTTCAGGGAGCGAGGCAGAAAGTTAAAAGACAGGACCTCGAGGGTTGTAATCTCGGGATTACTCCCTGTGCCACGTGCCAGTGAGGCGAGAAATAGGAAGATAGAGCAGACGAACACGTGGCTAAACAGCTGGTGTAGGAGGGAGGGTTTCCGTTATCTGGACCACTGGGAGCTCTTCCGGGGCAGGTGTGACCTGTATGAGATGGACGGGTTGCATCTAAACCGGAGAGGCATAAATATCCTGGCCACGAGGTTTGCTAGTGTCACACGGGAGAGTTTAAACTAGTATGGCAGGGGGGTGGGCACGGGAGCAATAGGTCAGAAGGTGAGAGCATTGAGGGAGAACTAGGGAATAGGGACAGTGTGGCTCTGAGGCAGAGCAGACGGGGAGAAGTTGCTGAACACAGCGGGTCTGGTGGCCTGAAGTGCATATGTTTTAATGCAAGGAGCATTACGGGTAAGGCAGATGAACTTAGAGCTTGGATTACTACTTGGAACTATGATGTTGTTGCCATTACAGAGACCTGGTTGAGGGAAGGGCAGGATTGGCAGCTAAACGTTCCAGGATTTAGATGTTTCAGGCGGGATAGAGGGGGATGTAAAAGGGGAGGCGGAGTTGCGCTACTTGTTCGGGAGAATATCACAGCTATACTGCGAGAGGACACCTCAAAGGGCAGTGAGGCTATATGGGTAGAGATCAGGAATAAGAAGGGTGCAGTCACAATGTTGGGGGTATACTACAGGCCTCCCAACAGCCAGCGGGAGATAGAGGAGCAGATAGGTAGACAGATTTTGGAAAGAGTAAAAAGAACAGGGTTGTGGTGATGGGAGACTTCAACTTCCCCAATATTGACTGGGACTCACTTAGTGCCAGGGGCTTAGACGGGGCGGAGTTTGTAAGGAGCATCCAGGAGGGCTTCTTAAAACAATATGTAAACAGTCCAACTAGGGAAGGGGCGGTACTGGACCTGGTATTGGGGAATGAGCCCGGCCAGGTGGTAGATGTTTCAGTAGGGGAGCATTTTGGTAACAGTGACCACAATTCAGTAAGTTTTAAAGTACTGGTGGACAAGGATAAGAGTGGTCCGAGGATGAATGTGCTAAATTGGGGGAAGGCTAATTATAACAATATTAGGCGGGAAATAACATAGATTGGGGGCGGATGTTTGAGGGCAAATCAACATCTGACATGTGGGAGGCTTTCAAGTGTCAGTTGAAAGGAATACAGGACAGGCATGTTCCTGTGAGGAAGAAAGATAAATACGGCAATTTTCGGGAACCTTGGATGACGAGTGATATTGTAGACCTCGTCAAAAAGAAAAAGGAGGCATTTGTCAGGGCTAAAAGGCTGGGAACAGACGAAGCCTGTGTGGCATATAAGGAAAGTAGGAAGGAACTTAAGCAAGGAGTCAGGAGGGCTAGAAGGGGTCATGAAAAGTCATTGGCAAATAGGGTTAAGGAAAATCCCAAGGCGTTTTACACGTACATAAAAAGCAAGAGGGTAGCCAGGGAAAGGGTTGGCCCACTGAAGGATAGGCAAGGGAATCTATGTGCGGAGCCAGAGGAAATGGGTGAGGTACTAAATGAATACTTTGCATCAGTATTCACCAAAGAGAAGGAATTGGTAGATGTTGAGTCTGGAGAAGGGGGTGTAGATAGCCTGGGTCACATTGTGATCCAAAAAGACGAGGTGTTGGGTGTCTTAAAAAATATTAAGGTAGATAAGTCCCCAGGGCCTGATGGGATCTACCCCAGAATACTGAAGGAGGCTGGAGAGGAAATTGCTGAGGCCTTGACAGAAATCTTTGGATCCTCGCTGTCTTCAGGGGATGTCCCGGAGGACTGGAGAATAGCCAATGTTGTTCCTCTGTTTAAGAAGGGTAGCAAGGATAACCCCGGGAACTACAGGCCGGTGAGCCTTACTTCAGTGGTAGGGAAATTACTGGAGAGAATTCTTCGAGACAGGATCTACTCCCATTTGGAAGCAAATGGACGTATTAGTGAGAGGCAGCACGGTTTTGTGAAGGGGAGGTCGTGTCTCACTAACTTGATAGAGTTTTTCGAGGAGGTCACTAAGATAATTGATGCAGGTAGGGCAGTAGATGTTGTCTATATGGACTTCAGTAAGGCCTTTGACAAGGTCCCTCATGGTAGACTAGTACAAAAGGTGAAGTCACACGGGATCAGGGGTGAACTGGCAAGGTGGATACAGAACTGGCTGGGCCATATAAGGCAGAGGGTAGCAATGGAGGGATGCTTTTCTAATTGGAGGGCTGTGACCAGTGGTGTTCCACAGGGATCAGTGTTGGGACCTTTGCTGTTTGTAGTATACATAAATGATTTGGAGGAAAATGTAACTGGTCTGATTAGTAAGTTTGCAGACGACACAAAGGTTGGTGGAATTGCGGATAGCGATGAGGACTGTCTGAGGATACAGCAGGATTTAGATTGTCTGGAGACTTGGGCGGAGAGATGGCAGATGGAGTTTAATCTGGACAAATGTGAGGTAATGCATTTTGGAAGGGCTAATGCAGGTAGGGAATATACAGTGAATGGTAGAACCCTCAAGAGTATTGAAAGTCAAAGAGATCTAGGAGTACAGGTCCACAGGTCATTGAAAGGGGCAACACAGGTGGAGAAGGTAGTCAAGAAGGCAGATGGCATGCTTGCCTTCATTGGCCGGGGCATTGAGTATAAGAATTGGCAAGTCATGTTGCAGCTGTATAGAACCTTAGTTAGGCCACACTTGGAGTATAGTGTTCAATTCTGGTCGCCACACTACCAGAAGGATGTGGAGGCTTTAGAGAGGGTGCAGAAGAGATTTACCAGAATGTTGCCTGGTATGGAGGGCATAAGCTATGAGGAGCGATTGAATAAACTCGGTTTGTTCTCACTGGAACGAAGGAGGTTGAGGGGCGACCTGATAGAGGTATACAAAATTATGAGGGGCATAGACAGAGTGGATAGTCAGAGGCTTTTCCCCAGGGTAGAGGGGTCAATTACTAGGGGGCATAGGTTTAAGGTGAGAGGGGCAAGGTTTAGAGTAGATGTACGAGGCAAGTTTTTTACGCAGAGGGTAGTGGGTGCCTGGAACTCGCTACCGGAGGAGGTAGTGGAAGCAGGGACGATAGGGACATTTAAGGGGCATCTTGACAAATATATGAATAGGATGGGAATAGAAGGATACGGACCCAGGAAGTGTAGAAGATTGTAGTTCAGTCGGGCAGTATGGTCGGCACGGGCTTGGAGGGCCGAAGGGCCTGTTCCTGTGCTGTACATTTCTTTGTTCTTTGTTCTTTGAGTCTACACCAGCCCTTGGAAAGAGCACCGTACTTAAGCCCATGCCTCCACCCCATCCCTGTAACCCAGTAACCCCACCTAACCTTTTGGACACTAAGGGACAATTTAGAATGGCCAATCCACCTAACTTGCACATCTTTATACTGTGGGAGGAAACCGGAGCACCCGGAGGAAACCCACGCAGACATGTGGATAAGTGCAAACTCAACACATACAGTCACCCGAGGCTCGAATTGAACCAGGGTCTCTAGAGCTGTGAGGCAGCAGTGCCACCCACTGTGCTGCCTTCACATTTACCCTGTAAATATTCCTCAAGATCTTAAAGATTTTGATCAAGTCACCTCACCTCTAACTCTTCGAAGCCCCATTGAATACAAATCTAGCTTGTCTAACCTTTCCTCTTCAGATAACCTTTCCACATCATGGCTTACATAAGGAGATTGGTACTGTACACAGTACTCATATGTGGTCTCACAGCCTGCGCAACTGAAGCATCCATTTTTGTAATCAGTTCCCCTCACAATAAACAGTAACATTGTAGTAGTTTTCCTAATAACTTGCTGTACCTGCATCTAGCCTTTTGTGATTTGTGCACTAGGACACCCAGATTCCTCTGCACCTCAGAGCTCTGCAATTACCATTTAGATGATAAGCTTATTTTTTATTCTTCCTGCCAAAATTCACACAACCTATCTATGTCGCTTTGTAACCTCTTTATATCCTCTTCACAATTTATTTTCCAACCTGCCTTCAACAACCATGCCTTCAGTTCCATCATCCAGGTCATTGATATAAATTGTAAAACTTTCTACAGCAGCAGTGAGATGTTGGGTGGTATCTGTCATAAAAGCTGAGGGGAGGGATTCTCCCACAATTGGCGAGATGGCCCGATGCCGCGAACCACTCCGGCATTGGGCCAACCGGACGTTGCGGAATCCTCCACACTTCCGGGGGCTAGGCCGGCAGCGGAGGGGTTGGCACCTCAACAACGGCCCACGACTGGCGCGGCGTGATCCCCGCCCCCGCCCGAAAACCGGCGCTGGTGAATACGGCAGCCGGCGTCGGAGCGGCGGGGCAGGATTCACGCCGCCCCCCTGGGAATTCTCCGACCCGGCGGGGGGGGGTCGGAGAATCCCGCGCGAGGTATCAGCAACCAGGTACTGAATCACGGCTGGCTCTACAGGCAGCGTCATGAAGTTGGCCACCATCTGAATGCTGGAAAGGATGGACTTGAATCTTTATGCAGAGTCCAATTTAGCATGGCCAATCCACCTAACCTGCACATCTTTGGACTGTGGTAGGAAACTGGAGCACACGGAGGAAACCCACGCACACACGCGGAGAACGTGCAGACTCTGCACAGACATCTGAGGCTGGAATTGAATCTGGGTTCATGGAGCTGTGAGGCAGCAGTGCTAACCACTGTGCCACATGCCACCCACTTGGACTAAACCCTCCAGTGCTGCATCAAATACTGCAGGAGCCCTCTCTCTGGCAATTAGTAAATTGTACTCTGTGTGAGAAATGCTTTTAGAGACTGTTTGACCAGCTGCAATTTACCAAAATACAGCTTCTCTTGATGTGCGGTATATAGTGGAATGGTCGTACATGGGATGGTTACCGCCAGAAAATATTGTTCGAGCACTTTTTGCTCGACCACCTGAGCTGAAATCTGTTGAGATTAATGGGTTGCGTGTCCCACAGTAATAGGATGTGTAATAGTTTCAATAACTAGGCAACCGAAGGAGAAAGAAGCAGCTTCAAAATGGACGCCCTGAATGCCTTGGTGGAGATGCAAATGGCGGAAGTTAACGTGGTATCAGGGGTTGAGATCCTAGCTGTGCAACTGCAGAAACTGCAGTGGGAAGTCTTGGGAGACCATGAGAAGGCAATTGAGGTGGCAAATTCCTGGATTCGAGGGGCCCTGGTTAAGGTGAACGAGGTGGAGCTGGAACAGGTGGGCGTTGCTCTGTTCAGGCAGGGCAACCAGATTGTGCCTCTAGAGGTGGAGGTGACAAGAATGGTGGACACTAAGGACAGCAAGAGTTTGAGGCCTAAGGTGGACGACCTGGAAACTCTGTCGAGAGAGTAGAATCTAAAGGTGGCCGAGTTCCGTCGGGGCTGTGGACCCGAACCCGGCAAAGCCTATGGCGCTGTTGTTCTGGAAGATGATGGGGGTGGGGGATATGATGGCCCCTCCTAAGTTGGATCAAGCCCACAGGTCATTGAGGCAGAAACCCTGTGCTAGTAAGACGCCTCGTGCAATTATCGTGTGATTCCACAGCTACCAGGATAAAGGAAGAGTTTTACGTTGGGCGAAGGAGCATTCATACAAACACTTTAAGTTTGAAATACTTTCAACTGAGGAGAGGCACAAGACACTGTCCTTGCTGTTGTTTGCCTTGGCAATTGAGCCTCTGACCACAGTATTGAGGTCATCTACACAGTGGAGGAGGACGGAAAGTGGGGGAGGGAGCATAGAGTATTATTGTATGTGGACGATCTGTTGTTGTATAATGATGGATCTTCTTTCCAGTACAGAATATAAAGCTGTGTACGAAGTTTGGTTCCTTCTCAGGGTATAAACTGAACTTGGGTAAAAGGGAATGCTTTCCGGTGAATCTCCCGGGGAGGGGAACCGACCTGTGGAAGTTGCCTTTTCGCTTGGTTCAGTCCAGCTTCATTACCTGTAAGTTGGGTGGCCCATGATTGGGCCACTCTACAGAAATTAAATTTCAGGGTTAAAGCGGTGAAGGCTGAGCTAAAGAAGTAGGATAATCTCCCGCTGGCATTCGTCGATCAAGATTAGATCCTTCCAAGATTTCTTTTTTTGTTTCAGTACCTGCTAGTTTTCTTCCGAAATCTTACTTCACGAGAGTCAATAAGTAAGATGATCTCATCTTTTATTTGGGTGGGGAGGACCCCACGGGTTCGTAGAGGCTTTTTACAAAGGGGTAGGCAGTGGTGTGCCTCGAATTGCCCAACCTGTTATTGATGCGACCATCAATTCACTCGAAGACACGTGGAGAAGTAAACCATGGTTTTAATCAGCTTAGAACTGAGCCTCCCTGTGACCAGTACAACACTGAAGGTGGCCCCGCAGGTCAGCAGCTCTTATGCTTCCTGTAAAGGGGGTGGAGCCATGGGCAGAGCCATGGGCGGAGCCCGTACATGCCCCAACATATCCCCTGTGGGTGAAGCCACACAATGGCCCATAGGTAGAGCCCACAGGGTTAATAACATCAGTGCACTGGTGAATTATCAGTAATTATACATTCACCACATTCACCCCCTGATGAAAAAATGAAGTCTGGCGGGGGTGACGGGCTCATAGATTCAGTCGGTCCGGTGCCCGGATCATACATCGTGACAGCCGATGGTGTTGCAGCCGCTTTGGGTGGCTGTGGAAGTGGGTCCGGAGCAGGCACAGGGGTGGACTCCGGGAGCGGCTCTTCTGGAGCTTCATTCCTGTGGTCCGGTGCGGGGGGTGGGAGGTAGCGTGGGAACCATATAGGGGTGAGAGCGCTGAACATGGGAAGTTGGACGGGACATAGTGTGGGGGATGCAGTAGTGGGAATGGTGTTGGAGCCTGAGGGCGCCAGGTCCCGGAGAGAGACGGTATCTTGCCGGCCATCGGGGTGTTCAACGTACGCATAGTGTGGGTTGGAGTGCAGGAGCTGAACCCTCTCTACCAGGGGGTCGGACTTATGGCTCCGAACATGTTTTCGGAGGGGGACTGGACCCGGTGTCATCAGCCAGGGCGGAAGCAAGGCCCCTGAGGGAGCTCCCCTAGGGAAAACAAACAAACGGTCATGAGGAGTCTGGTTTGGGGCCGTGCCAAGGAGCGACCTAATAGAGTGGAGCGCATCGGGGAGGACCTCCTGCCAGTGAGAAACTGGGAGATTCCTGGACCGCAGGGTTAGTAGGACGGTCTTCCAGACCGTCGCGTTCTCCCTCTCCACCTGCCTGTTTCCCCTGGGGTTATAACTGGTAGTCCTGCTCGAGGCGATGCCCTTACTGAGCAGGTACTGACGCAGTTTGTCGCTCATGAACGACGAGCCCCTGTCGCTGTGGACATAACTGGGGAAACCAAACAGGGTGAAGACACTATGCAGGGCTCTAATGACAGTGGGGATGGTCATATCAGGGCAGGGTATGGCAAACGGGAAGCTGGAGATCTCATCTATGATGTTAAGGAAGTACGTGTTGCGGTTATTGGAGAGGAGGGGCCCTTTGAAATCGATACTGAGGCGTTCAAAGGGCCGGGATGCCTTTACCAGGTGGGCCTTATCCGGTCGATAGAAGTGCGGTTTACACTCCGCACAGATTTGGCAGTCTCTGGTTATAGCTCTGACCTCCTCGGTAGAGTCGGGCAGGTTGCGGGCCTTGATGTAATGGACGAGCCGGGTGACCCCCGAGTGGCAGAGGTCATCGTGGATAGCCCGTAGTTGGTCACCTTGCGCGCTGGCGCACGTGCCGCGGGACAGGGCATCTGGGGGCTCGTTGAGCTTCCCAGGACGATATACTGTATCGTAGTTATAGGTGGAAAGTTCAATTCTCCACCTCAAGATCTTATCATTCTTGATCTTGCCCCGCTGCGTATTGTCAAACATGAAGGCAACCAATCGTTGGTCGGTGACGAGGGTAAACCTCCTACCAGCGAGATAGTGCCTCCAGTGCCGCACGGCTTCCACGATGGCTTGGGCTTCTTTTTCGACCGAGGAGTGTCGTATTTCAGAGGTGGTGAGGGTGCGTGAAAAAAACGCTACCGGTCTGCCTGCTTGGTTGAGGGTGGCGGCGAGAGCGACCTCTGAGGCGTCGCTCTCCACCTGGAAGGGGACGGACCCGTCCACCGCGCGCATCGCAGCTTTGGCGATGTCCGCCTTGATGCAGTTGAAGGCCTGGCGGGCCTCGGCTGCCAGTGGAAAGAGGGTGGCCTTAAATAGTGGGCGGGCTTTGTCCGCATACTGGGGGACCCACTGGGCGTAATAGGAGAAAAATCCAAGGCACCTCTTCAGGGCCTTAGGACAGTGAGGGAGAGGGAGTTGTAGGAGGGGGCGCATACAGTCAGGTTCGGGCCCTAGGACCCCGTTTTCCATGACGTAGCCGAGGATGGCTAGCCTGGTTGTGCGGAAAACGCATTTCTCCTTGTTGTAGGTGAGGTTGAGTTTTTGGGCGGTTTGGAGAAATCGGTGGAGGTTGGCGTCGTGGTCCTACTGATCCTGGCCGCAGATGGTGACATTGTCCAAGTACGGAAACGTGGCCCGCAGCGCGTACTTGTCCACCGTTCGTTCCATCGCTCGTTGGAACACCAAAACCCGGTTCGTGACACCAAAGGGAACCCGGAGGAAATGGAAAAGGCGGCCATCTGCCTCAAACGCCGTGTAGTGGCGGTCCTCCGGGCGGATTGGGAGCTGGTGGTATGCAGACTTCAGATCCACCGTGGAGAACACGCGATATAGCGCGATCTGATTTACCATGTCTGCAATCTGGGGAAGGGGGTACGCATCAAGCTGCGTAAACCGGTTAATGGTCTGGCTGTAATCAACCACCATCCGGAACTTTTCCCCGGTCTTGACGACCACCACCTGAGCTCTCCAGGGGCTATTGCTGGCCTCTTATGACCCCCTCCTGCAAGAGACGCTGGACCTCGGACCTAATGAACGTCCTGTCCTGCAAGCTATACCGCCTGCTTCTGGCGGCTACTGGCTTGCAATCGGCGGTGAGGTTTGCGAAGAGGGGGGAGGGGTCGATTTTTAGGGTCGCAAGGCTGCATATGGTGAGCGGGGGCAGGGCCCCCCCCAAACTTAAGAGTTAGGCTCCTGAGGTTGCACTGGAAGTCGAGTCCCAAAAAGAGAGGAGTGCAGACGTCTGGGAGCACATATAGTTGAAAATTAGAGTACTCAGCGCCCTGTATCGCTAGGGTTGCAGTAGTGCACCCTTGGATTTGTACCGAGTGCGACCCAGAGGCGAGGGATATGGTTTGTTGCGTCGGGAATATTGGGAGCGAGCAGCATCTTACCATGACCGGGTGAATGAAGCTCTCTGTGCTCCCGGAGTCGAAAAGGCAAGGTGTCTCGTACCCGTTAACCCGGACGGCCATCATGGTGCTTAGGTCGTGACTGATCCAGGGTGACTGCGCTGAGGTGTGGGTAGCCGGCAGCGTGATCGGAGGTGCTGGGGCGGCCCCGCGATGGCTGTCCATGTAGGTCATATGCGTTGAGCGGCGTAGCAGATGGCGGCCAAGGTGGCGGCTCCCGTTGGTCGAGCGTGGCGGGCGGTGAGGAAGATGGCGTCCAAGATGGCGGCCCCCATGGATCGCACGTGGCCAGCCGCGAGGGGGAGGATGGCCAAGATGGCGGCCCCCATGAGTCGCATATGTTATGCGGAGGCGGAGTCGGCAGACACGCTGCCACCTTGCGGGGTCTGCGGGCCTGTGAGTCTGTGGATCGGGTCTGTGAGTTCGAGCTCTTAGATCTGGACAGGCAGACCTTGGCGAAGTGTACTTTTCGCCCGCAGGAGGTAGTCAGTTTTACCTTGTCATCTAGGTCCTGGGCCCCTTTTTCGAGCAGGCACCGTCTCACATAGTTCGATCGGACCCCCACCACGTAAACGTCTCGGACAGCGAGCTCCATGTGCTGAGTGGCCGTAACGGCCAGGTAGTTACAGTTGCGCGCGAGGGCTTTGAGGTCGCGTAGGTAGTCATCTAGCGATTCCCGGGGGCGCTGGCGGCGAGTGGTGAAGATGTGTCGCGCGTATACCTCGTTCACAGGCCACAGAGGCGTTCGAGTAGTGCGGCTTCATCGAGCTGGACAGAAATGCGATGGCTCACTCGTGCGTGGAGGAGGCTCAGCTTCTGTTCGTCAGTGATGGATGGCGTAGACGACGCGGTGAGATAGGCCTTGAAGCATCAAAGCCAATGTGAAAAAATGTATTTAGCCTCCGCGGCCTGTGGATCGCGTTCCAGTCGGTCAGGTTTGAGGGCTGATTCCATAGTAGTATTTTAAGCCGATAAATTGATGTGACCATCAATTCACTCGAAGACACGTGGAGAAGTAAACCGTGGTTTTAATCAGCTTAGAACTGAGCCTGCCTGTGACCGGTACAACACTGAAGGTGGCCCCGCAGGTCAGCAGCTCTTATACTTCCTGTAAAGGGGGTGGAGCCATGGGCGGAGTCTGTACTTGCCCCAACATGCCCCAACATATCCCCTGTGGGTGAAGCCACACAATGGCACATAGGTAGAGCCCACAGGGTTAATAACATAACACAGTGCACTGGTGAATTATCAGTAATTATACATTCACCACAGTTATATTACTATTGGGCAGCAAATATTGAATTGGTGTGGGGGTGGTATAGGGGGATGAGTCCATTTGTGGATGGGTGGAGAGGAATGACTGTAAGGGCACCAGTTTGAGAGCATTGTTCAGGGCTCCCCTTCTATTTTCCCTGATGAATGTATGACCTATCCATTGAAATGAAATGAAAATTTCATTGGTGGTGCCACCTTGAGAGTATAGGGACAGTTTAGGTGACAATTGAAACTGGGTGCCAAATCAATGTCGGCGCACATTTGGGAAAACAATTGTTTTATGCCTCCGATTCCGGACTCGTCCTTTGGAGCTTTAGACAGGTTTGGTGACATGCTTCTAGATAGTTTGAGGAGTGGCTGAAGAAGTACAAGCTCTTATGAGTTACCCAGTTTCGGTGCTATCAGGTGCGAAACTTTGTACACAAGGATGCAAGGAGATCGCTGCCTTCCCTTTGCCACCGCACCACCCCCCCCCCCCCCTCCCTCCGCCCTCATTGATGGACAGAGTTCTCTCAGGGGTTGATATCGAGGAGGGTGTTGGAGGGTCTATGGTCAGCTGGTGTTGATGGAGCAGCTCCCAATGGACGAGATTAAAAGGAAGTGGGAGGAGGTGTTGGGTCAGGAATTTGGAAGGGTTGTGGAACAAGGTTCTATACAGAATCAACTCCACCTCCTCGTGCACTAGACCCAGCCTGATTCAATGCAAGCTGTTATATCGGGCACATCTGACTACAGCACAAATGAGTGGGTTTTTCTCAGATGTCGAGGATAGATGCAAGCAGTGCTCTAGGGGCCTGGTGCATTCTGGTCCTGTATCAAGCTTCTGGGTCTCCTTCTCCCACACCATCCCGGGAGCCTTGGGGTTGATTCGGAAACATGTCCTTTGGTGGCAATTTTGGGGGTCTCAGGTTTACCAGAGTGCAGTCAGGGGAGAAAGCGAATGTTCTTGCCTTCGCTTCCTTAATAGCCCGAAGACGAATTCTGGTTGGCTGGAAGTCCCGCAAAGTGCCATGGGCGTGGTTAAGTGACCTAATGGAGTTTTTGTACTCGGAAAAAATCAAATATGTAATGAGAGGATGGGCCGAAGGGTTCTACCTGGGGTGGCAGCCATTTATTTCATACTCCAGGAAGCTGGTCACCATCCCGGTGTTATGGGTGGAGGGGAACATGGGGACTTGGCCGTTGTTTCTTTAGGGTTTGAGGGGGTGTTGGAAGAGTTGACATATTGTAAACTATTGTACATATATAGATGTAAAGATGCTATGTTGAAAGTTTGTTATTGAAATATTTTTTCAAAAAGAAGAATAGTTCTGGCTTGTGATAGCCACAAACACAACATACATACACACACTTTAAGGATCCTTCCTGTTTATTTTCTTATTTCGCTTTCTTTTTTTCTGGTAGTATTTTGATCCATGGATGTTTAATGGACATGTGTCTTTAAGGCAAGCAGCCTGTACTTTAATTCAAGTAGGAGAAACAGAAGGCTGTGCGGGTATAAACTGGTGTTGTAGACTGGCCGGCACCAGTGACAAAGCTGGGCTGGGAAGTGGTTTGATTGATTTGGCTGTTGACCAATGAATTGGCCCAAAAGGCTGGGCTCTGCCCGGAAATAGGCGGTGATTGGATCCTTTCCCACTGAGATGCTTTTCACAGTCCCAAGGTTTCAGTTTGACTCCGAGATGCAGAAAGATAAGAATCTCTTATGGACTAGCTTCAGAGAGTCTGCCATTTCTCTGTAGAAAACATGGTTTCTGAACTGGCCGGGAGCCTGGATGAATCTACCTACAGGAGAACCATTACAGGCTGCGCAAAGTGCGGAATTGCTATGCTTCTCTAGAAGGCTTGTGTGTATTGCATTTATAAACTACAGAGAACATCCTTACAGGCTGCAAATCAAAGACTTTAATCTGCATGTTTTCTGTGAAGAAAACGTGTGCTAAATACTATCATCTGAAACAAACTCTTTCTTCCTTTGACTTACGATTTTACCCTTTCCACCCCTTTGTGTTTGGCTGCCTTGTGTGTGTGTGTGTGTGTGTGCCTGTGTGTGTATGTAGTCGGTGGGGCCAAGTCAAAGTGGGAATTAAGTATTAATTAATAGTTAACCAATTGTATTTGCTGCATATTTCATTATAGTTCTTGATATAAATATACAGTAATTGTGTTTACATTTACAAACCTGGTGACTGTGATTGGTGGGCAGTCAAGGACCAAAGACTTTGGATATTTTTATAAGAATTATTGGTTAATTCACTGGTGTTGAGTCTCTTGGGCATCTTGGACTGGAATTGACCGTGCACTAGCCCAAGGTGCAGTAGCAACACAGACATATTCATGTACACACACACAAATACATATACACCATATAAATGTTTATGTATACATGAAACGTTGAAGGATATGGGACGTGCTGGTTAGTGGGATTAGAATGAGATTAGGGGTCGTTATTGTCGATGCAGACTTGATGGGCAGAAGGGCCTTTTCTGTGCTTTTAAAGTCATCTTATGGATGACTTTAAATCCATAAGACATGGAGCAGAATTAGGCCATTCGGCCCATCGAGTCTGTTCCACCATTCAATCATGGCTGATATTTTTCTCATCCCCATTCTCCTGCCTTCTCCCCATAACCCCGAATCCCCTTATTACCCAAGAACCTATCTATATCTGTTTTAAAGACACTCAGTGATTTGGCCTCCACAGCCTTCTGTGGCAAAGAGCTCCACAGATTCACCACCCTCTGGCTGAAGAAATTCCTCCTCATCTTTGTTTTAAAGGATTGTCCCTTTAGTCTGAGAGTGTGTCCTCTGCTTCTAGCTTTTCCTACAAGTGGAAACATCCTCTCCACATCCACTCTATCCAGGCCACGCAGTATCCTGTATGTTTCAATAAGCTCCCCCCTCATCCTTCTAACTCCAACGAGTACAGATCCAGAGCCCTCAACCATTCCTCATATGACAAGCTCTTCATTCTTGTGAACCTCCTCTGGCCCCTTTCCAAGGCCAGCACATCTTTCCTTAGATACGGGGCCCAAAACGGCATACAATACTCCAAATGGGGTCTGACCAGAGCCTTTATATGTATATATACACGTACAAACTCATACATACATATAAATAATCGCAGGATGTTGGTGTTTGTTACCGATATATTTTATAATGACTATAAGCTGGCAGGCTGTGGCTCTTTTGATTTGGTGCATGGAGGGTCGGATAAGGATGAGTGCTTTCAGACTCCAAAGTGTTTGTTAGCTTAAGGCAGAACCCAGGAGCAATTTAAAGCCATAAAAGTGTGTTGCTAGGGGAAACATCCTTTTTAAAGTGAGTTGCCAATAAATGATGTCTCTCCTGAAGGACACACTGCAAAGCCTGTAAAGCCGCCTTCTCACCTCACAGGCGTGACTTGCATAGAATTATCGAATGGGTTGGCAGAGAAGGAGGCCAATCAGCCCATCACATCTGCGCTAGCTCTTTCGAAGGAACAAACCAACTCACCCCACTTCACCGCCCCATCTCCATATCCCTGATTTATTTTTCTCTGCTCAAGTACTCATCAAATTCTCTTTTGAAGGCTACTGTTGATCGTTTTTCCCATCACCCTATCAGGCAGTGCGATCCAAATCCTAACCACTTTCATTCACGTTTTCGCAGATTAATGTCCCTTGTCGTAACAAATTCAAATTTAAGTCAAGGTGTTCAAAGCAAAAATAATGCTAATGCTAAAAGTGTTAATATGCTGCCCACGGAGAAGTCTTTTTTTATTTGAAAAAAAAATGATCTGCATAATTTATGTAGAACGACAGATTCTATCAATTTGCACAGCACGAGTTTGTGGAATTCTGACACCAAGGTCAATTAATACTGTGATTTTCCATTCAGCAAAATTAATTATTTGAAAACTCTGAGGAGTCGATCTCATTTCCTGATAGGTGCTCCTACTGAACACATTTCTGTGATGGGAATGTAGCTTCCTAAAACCTGTCCCATAATGAACAAAGAACAATACAGCACAGGAACAGTCCCTTCGGCCCTCCAAGCCTGCGCCGACCATGGTACCTGCCTAAACTACAACCGTCTGCACTTATGGTGTCCATATCCTTCCATTCCCATCCTATTCATATATTTGCCCAGATGTCCCTTAAATGCCGCAATCGATTCTCCGCCCGGGATGGGCCGAGCGGCCATACCAAAAAACCCAAGTCCCGCTGGCGCCGTTCTAAACTGGTCTTACCCTACGGGATCTCAGCTTTGAAGGATCCGGGGACGGCCTTTTTGGGGGAGCGGCAGTCTGACCCCGGGGGAGGGGGGGGGCCTCCGCTGTGGCCTGCCCCACGATCGGGGCCCATCGATCGGCGGGCCGGCATCTCGGGCCGGGGGCCTCCTTTGTTCCACACCAGCCCCTGTAGCCTTACGTCATGTTGCATCGGGGCTGGTGCAGAGAAGGGAGACACCGCGCATGCGCGGAAATCGCGCCGGTCCCACCGCGCACGCGTGAACCGGCGACGCCCATCTGATGCCGGGATCGGCAGTTGGAGCAACGTGGGTCACTCCAGTACCACCCTGGACCCTGTAGGGGCCAGAATTGCTCATCCTGAGGCCACGTTGACACCGTCGGGACGGCATTTACAACAGCGTCAACATTTAGCTTCAGGATCAGAGAATCCCACCCCTTTTGTTTCATGCATCCCTTATACTATAATTATAACCCGGAGAGTGAAAAAGCAAGTACTAACACTGCCGACAGTGGTTGTCTAATGTTTTAAGGGCAGGAGATTTAAATAACTTGACAATTCAATTTGACAGTTCCATATGACTGTTCCTTTGACTATTCCAATGAGTTTGGCATGTTCTAAGACGTTTATCCACTTTTTACATGTCATATCTAATTTCAACAATCCTAAAGGGGGTTGACCTCTCCAAAAGGGTACCTTACCTCAACCAAAGGGGGCCTCGCCTCTCCAAAAGGTGTCCTGGGACCATGTCCAAATGGTTACACTACCTTTCCAAAAGGATACTTGAGCTCTCCAAATAACCCTGCTAACTTTAGACTACCTCCGATCATGTCCAAAGTGCCCAAGACATGTGATGGACATCTCACTAGCCAAAACACAGATGAACCTGCAGGCACCTGCACTTAACATACGCATATTGCCTCCAAGAAGCACGAACGTGTAGGACCGGGATCATGGGTATGACTTACAGATTCCAGCGCCATTTTCATAAAGATGGAGCGCCTCTCCATCTGTGCAAAGAATTCAGGCCATGAATTCTATTTCTCGCTCCACAGGTACTGACAGACCTGCTGAGTACTTCCAACAGTTCAGTTCTTACTCAAGATTCCCTGCAACCCAATAATTTTGCACTTGTAAAATTAACTTTTAAACTGTCTAAAAACTACTTTGTGTGACATTTGCATGTGTTATCACATTACTAAGTCACAGAGGCACTTAACATATATATTTTTTTAAATCACAGGATTTGGGCATCACTGAAGGGCAAATATTTATTGTCCATCTGTAATTGCCCTCGGGAAGGAAGCGATGAGCCACTTTTTTGAACTGCTTGCAGTCCATGTAGTGGTGGTCGGCCCACGGTACCTTTAGGTCTGCAGCAACAGCCTTCTTCTTTGCAGCAGTTTGACACAATGGAAAGGTTTGAGAGGCTCCCTCAGAGGACAGTTAAGAGTCAATCACATTGCTGTGGATCTGAAGTCACATGTAGGGTGGACTTGGGAGGGACGGCGTGTTCCTGTTCTGAAAGCACTTTAGAGGATCAAGTGGGTCAGATGACAAACCAATAGTTTCAGTGGGCGGAATCTTACCAAGAAAATGGCAAAGTATCAGTCCCGGCGAGGAGAACGGGCTGAAATGTCGACGGGATTTCTCTCGGAATGTTACAGCTCTCAAAGAAAAATCTTACTCCCCATGAGAATCACGGCATGATCTTGGAACCCTCCCGCTGATTTGCTCCTCCGGGGAAACTTAATCACTGCAATCACTGGGGATCTCCGTATAAACACTTCCCCAGCACTGCCCAGCACATGTTCCAGGTCCATTTGAGGGGACGGCAGCACAA
The DNA here is from genome assembly GCF_047496885.1 of Scyliorhinus torazame. NCBI lineage: Eukaryota > Metazoa > Chordata > Chondrichthyes > Carcharhiniformes > Scyliorhinidae > Scyliorhinus > Scyliorhinus torazame. Next base: position 36,037,241 of record NC_092715.1, on the reverse strand, counting down.
AAGCCAGCAGCGTATTTCACGGAGCTAGCCCTAACCAGACTTCTGGATGGTGTTCATTCAGCAGGGTAGGTCAGCCACCTCCATTCTCTCACTGCACCCCCCTCACTCGGCCCTCACACCTCCTAGGTGATCACTCAACCAGCCACCTCGTGGGTTACCCATGGGTGTCGAGGCCCTCTTCTAAACCCCCACCCCACCCCCCACCCCCCCCTGGTGATCTACTAAAGCCAACTCCCTTCCTTTGCAGGGCAATCAGACGAGCAGCCCAGAGCATCCCCATCCTATGGAAACAACAGACCTGAGCAGCTGAGAGGGAGATTTCATGGAAATAAGAACATAAGAACATAAGAACTAGGAGCAGGAGTAGGCCACATGGCTCCTCGAGCCTGCTCCGCCATTCAATGAGATCATGGCTGATCTTTTTTGGACTCAGCTCCAATTTCTGGCCCGAACACCATAACCCTCAATCCCTTTATTCTTCAAAAAACTATCTATCTTTATCTTTAAAACATTTAATAAAGAAGCCTCTACTGCTTCACTGGGCAAGGAATTCCATAGATTCACAACCCTTTGGGTGAAGAAGTTCCTCCTAAACTCAGTCCTAAGTCTACTTCCTCGTATTTTGAGGCTATGACCCCTATTCTGCTTTCACCCGCCAGTGGAAACAACCTGCCCACATCTATCCTATCTATTCCCTTCATAATTTTATATGTTTCTATAACATCCCCCCACATCCTTATAAATTCTAGCAAGTACAGTCCCAGTCGACTCAACCTCTCCTCGTAATCCAACCCCTTCAGCTCTGGGATTAACCTAGTGAATCTCCTCTGCACACCCTCCAGCACCAGTACGTCCTTTCTCAAGTAAGGAGACCAAAACTGAACACAATACTCCAGGTGTGGCCTCACTAACATCTTATACAATGGCAGCATGACCTCCCTAGTCTTAAACTCCATCCCTCTAGCAATGAAGGACAAAACTCCATTTGCCTTCTTAATCACCTGTTGCACCTGTAAACCAACTTTTTGCGACTCATGCACTAGCACACCCAGGTCTCTCTGCACAGCAGCATGTTTTAATATTTTATCATTTGAATAATAATCCCTTTTGCTTTTATTCCGACCAAAATGGATAACCTCACATTTGTCAGCATTGTATTCCATCGGCCAGACCCTAGCCCATTCACTTAACGTATCCAAATCCCTCTGCAGATCTCCGGTATCCTCGGCATAACACAGAACAAAGAAAAGTACAGCACAGGAACAGGCCCTTCAGCCCTCCAAGCCTGCACCGACCATGCTGCCCATCTAAACAATCTTCTACACTTCCGGGGTCCGTATCCCTCTATTCCCATCCTATTCATGTATTTGTCAAGATGCCCCTAAAACATCACTATCGTCCCTGCTTCCATCGCCTCCTCCGGCAGCGAGTTCCAGGCACCCACTACCCTCTGTGTAAAAAAAACTTGCTTTGTACTTCTCCTCTAAACCTTGCCCCTCACACCTTAAACCTATGCCCCTTAGTAATCGACCCCTGTACCCTAGGAAAAGGTGATGTGGAGATGCCGCTGTTGGACTGGGGTGAGCACAGTAATAAGTCTTGCAACACCAGGTTAAAGTCCAACAGGTTTGTTTCAAACACTAGCTTTCGGAGCGCTGCTCCTTCCTCAGGTGAATGAAGAGGTAGGTTCCAGAAACATATATATAGACAAATTCAAAGATGCAAGACAATGCTTAGAATGCGAGCATTTGCAGGTAATTAAATCTTTACAGATCCAGAGATAGGGGTAACCCCAGGTTAAAGAGGTGTGAATTGTCTCAAGCCAGGACAGTTGGTAGGATTTTGCAAGCCCAGGCCAGATGGTGGGGGATGAATGTAATGCGACATGAATCCCAGGTCCCGGTTGAGGCCGCACTCATGTGTACCTCTTCATTCACCTGAGGAAGGAGCAGTGCTCCGAAATTTAGTGCTTGAAACAAACCTTTTGGACTTTAACCTGGTGTTGTAAGACTTCTTACTGGGAAAAAGTCTCTGACTATCCACTCTGTCTGTGCCCCCCATAATTTTGTAGACTAATATAACCATTGAGGCGTCACAGCTGTCACCCGAACCCTCCACGAGCGCAGATACTCGGTGGGATTAAGATGTAGCTAGGCTTCAGAGTCACTCACTGGTGAGCACCTCACAGCTGATGATCCGCAGCAGGTGAGGGCAGGAACATCCAAGGTATCCGGCAATTGGAGGGATCCTGGAGCTCTGGACTCTTTTGAGCCCCTGGCCGATGATGTCTGGCCTTTGGTCCGGTATTCCAAGTGCTGATGGAACTGTGAAGGCAGAGTCACGAGAATCAGGAAGGGATGACATCATCACTCCTCCGACAGCAAAGTTGACTGGAGAGTCCAATCACCTCTGTCCGTAAAGATGGCGCTGTCACTCCAATGAGTCCAACACTGCGAAGGTAGCATCTGCAGTGGAGACCTTGGTGCAGGGTGAGCATTCCACTGCAGGGGATGTCCGCTCCTTTGCTCAGTTCATGACCTCCATGGCTGAGGACATGAGCTCCATGATGTAGGGATTCAACGGCATGGTGCAGGCACTGGTGGGAATCCAGGAGTATCAGCGCCAGAGGACGTTGGGGCTTCTGGATCTCACTCCAGCTGCCCCTGTTTCCTAGGGGCCCCCGGGCACCTGAAGGAAAGGGAATCGACCAGCTGATCTAATACAGTCCTCCATGAGAGTGGCACACCTCCAGCCCTGCACATCGAAGAGAGCAGCTTGAGGATACGCCGGGACCCTCAAGTTCCAGATGCCATGGGGGACGCCTGCCAAAGTCATCTCAGGCAACAGAGCGTGAAAGGCAGCAGACTCCCTCAACCTCAGCTGTAGATCCTGGGGATACACCTAAACGTAGTGGGAGGGTGAGGACGAGTAAGAAACTGCGGCACCTAGTTGACACAGGAGAACATCAGTTGGCTAACCACTGTAAATAGGCACTTGTAAATAAACATCACTTTGTTCACCAGCTGTTCCGCCACTCTGCCATTTCAAGAATGTTCTCCGCAAACCCCAGCGCACACTGGGCGCTTCATACACGTGCAGTGTGAGAGCGGCAGCGCCTTGTCTCTCCCACCTCTCCCACTGATTACTCAGTGAGCACGTGTTACTGCAGGACCACCCCAGCAACAGCAACCCCCCCTCCCCTCCATCCCCCTCTGCCCTCCGCCGTGCCCATTAACGCTCAGGCCTCTCATTACAGTTGCTCTTTTCCAGTGATGAAGATGACATGGGCTGACAAAATGTCGAGAGATTGATCCACTCCGGAAGCTAGTTGGAGGAACACAACAGAACCCCTGACCTCAGAGGGACTTTTGCAGATGTGAGTTAATCCCATGTTTCTAAACCCATTCGTTAGCAGCGCACGTTCACCTCTTTATCTGGTAGGCGTCAGACAGATCACGGAGGATGAGAGGAACATCGCTGTGTCTTCAATGCACGTTTTCATCATTCTCCTGCAGAGTTTGGCTAATGGATTTAGCGCCCTACCCAAGATACCGAGATGCACACTAACAATGAGATAGCAGTCCCACTGTTGGAGATTTCCACACCCCTCATCATGTAAAACCTAGAGGCTATGAGGGCATCCCTAGCCTGACAGCCCAAGTGAGCTCTGGCCATGGACGTGGTCCTTCCTCCTCCTCTTCCATGGGTTGCCCCTCGCCGCCCTCCTCAACCTCCTCCTCATCGGAGTGTGACACTCCTCCATTTCCTCCGGGTTCAGGTGGTTTGCCCTCTCCAGCACCAAGTTGTGGCGAGCACAGCAGGCCACAGTAATGTAGGACACTGTCTGGGGGCTGTTCTGGAGCGCACCCTCCGTCAGGACCAGGCACCGGAACTGCACCTTCAACTGTCTGATCATCTGCTCCACCAGTATATGCGTTGAAGCATGAGCATCATCGCAGAGAGTTTCTGCTTCAGTTTGTGGCCTCTGCACTGGTGTCATCAGCCACCTCCTTACTAATTACCCCTTGTCCCTGATGTGCCATCCCTCTAGATGCTGCTCTCCCTCAAAGACATCTGGAATCTGCGAGTGTCCAAGATGTAACTGTCATGCATGCTCCCTGGGAAAAGGGTACACACCTGCATGATTCGCATTGTGTCATCAGAGACAATCTGCACGTTAATGGAATGGAATCCCTTGCGGTTATTAAATGGCGTTGTTTGATACCATGGAGACCGCAGGGTCATGTGCGTGTAACTCTGCACTTGGGGCATGTCTGCTAAACAGGTGAAGCTCCTGGTCCTGGTCCAAGTTTATTTACAATTGGGTTCTCGCATAAAGGGCATCGGAGATGAAGCTGCCAGGTTCACCTATTGTAAATGACGCTGGTATGACTTCACGTCGGCACCTGCTGAATATTTCATGAGGGGTGAAAGTTTGGAGAGAGTGCACTCTAATGACATGATAATGCAGTGAAATGAGATTGCCGGTCTCCCGCGACGCAATTCGCACTCCTTCATCGGCGAGGGGAGGGAGATTCCAAAATTCAATCACCCCAGTGAGAATCGTGTTTTCTGATTCTTTCTGGATTTTGAACCTGCGCTGAAGTTCTCCGGGACGGAGAGAGAGGTCTCACAATCACCCCAACAGTTATCATTACTGCTACTAGTTTTTGAATTCCAGCTTTATTAAACTAAGTTAGTACAGTTCAAGTATCATAGCGGGATTTGAATTCTGAACTCTGGCAGTTTACTGGTCAGGTGCTGTAACCACTGTGTTACTGAGCGGCAAAAACACGTTTTCGCACGTGGGTGTTAGAAAAAAATGAATCTCGGTGGGGAAGACTTTGGTGAATTCTCCGCCGGCGGGATTTTCCGTTTCTGACTCAACTGTTTTCTCATCAGTCTCGATCTGAATCAGGCGCTGTCTGGCAGACAACCTCTGGCATTCTTGTTTCAAATAATTTAGGTATGTCATTTTACATCTCATGAGATCCTGTGACAAATGCTATGAATTTCTGTAATTTCCAAAATTTTCCACCTGATTTTCCGTGGCAAACGGAAGTGCTTCGGAGTGGGTCTGGTCCTTCAACAAGTGCAGGAAAAGCAAACATAACCATAAACTGAAGGGAGCCTTGGTGCAGACTAGGCTAACGGTGGAGGTGCTCGATAGTGGTGATTACTGGTTCCACTTATATTCTCATCAGTGATTGAGTGAAAAACAAGCGGAGTCAAAGGAAGAGATCAATCACTTCACCAGTAACGGCCAGAACAGAAATGCTTAAACTCACTTAAGCTTGGAAATCACTGATTATTGAAAGTATTTTTTCGTCCACTGAAAAAAAATGAATTAGCCACCAATTTGACAGAAGTAGTCCAGCTGAATGAGAATTTAGTGCAAAAGCCCCATGAGTTATCAGCAATGACATGAAGTTGAATTTGATTCATTATTGTCACATGTGTTAGTATACAGTGAAAAGTATTGTTCCTTGCATGCTGTACAAGCAATGCATACCGTGCATAGGGAAGGAAGGAGAGACCGCAGAATATAACGTTACAGTTATAGCAAGGTGTAGAGAAAAGATCAACTTAACACAAGGTAGGTCCATTCAAAAGTCTGATGGCAGTAGGGAAGAAGCTGTTCTTGAGTCAGTTGGTACGTGACCTCACATTTTGGTATCTTTTTCCTGACAGAAGAAGGTGGAAGAGAGTATGACCGGGGTGCGTGGGGTCTTTAATTATGCTGGCTGCCTTTCTGAGGCAGTGGGAATTATAGATAGAGTCAATGGATTGGAGGCTGGTTTGCGTGATGGACTGGGCTACATTCACGACCTTTTGTAGTTTCCTGTGGTCTTGGGCAGAGCAGGCTCCATACCAAGCTGTGATACAACCAGAAAGAATGGTGCATCTGTAGAAGTTGGTGAGGGTCGTAGCTGACATGTCAAATTTCCTTAGTCTCCTGAGAAAGTAGAATCGTGGGACGGAGTTTAAAAACAGGGTGGTTATGTTGCAGCTGTATAGGGTGCTGGTGAGGCTACACGTGGAGAAATGGGCACAGTTTTGGTCTCCTTACTTGAGAAAGAATGCATAAGCACTGGAGGGGGTGCAGTGGAGATTCACTAGGTTTATTACGGAGTTGAGAGGATTATCTCATGAGAAGAGACTGAGTAGAGTAGGACTATACTCATTGGCATTTAGAATAATGAGAGGGGATATGATAGAAACGTATAAAACTATGAAGAGAATAGATAGGACAGAAGCAGGAAGGTTGTTTCCACTGGCAGGTGAAACGAGAACTAGGGGGCATAGCTTCGAAATAAAGGGGAGCAGATTTAAGACTAAGTTAACGAGCAACTTCTTCTCCCAAAGGGCCGTGAATCTGTGGAATTCCCTGCCCAGTGAAGCAGTTGAGGCTACCTCACTGGATGTTTTTAAGGCACAGTTATATGGATTTCTGAACAGTAAAGCAATTAAGGATGATGGTGAGCGGGCGGGTAAGTGAAGCTGAGTCCACAAGAAGACCAGCCATGATCTTACCGAATGGCGGAGCAAGCTCGAGGGGGCAGATGGCCTATTCCTGCTCCTAGTTCCTGTGGTTCTATTACCACAAAATCAATGAAGGTGGAATTACTTCAAACGATTGGAAGTTACACGGAAACAGACCATTAGGCTTAACCATGCCGATTTGTGTGCTCCACATGAGCCTCCTCCCACTTTACCTCAACTCACCTTGTGTGTGCCAACTTAACTGATCTACTTTACTGGCCAGGTCTCTAATTCAATCCTAGGCGGATCTTCAGGCGGTACATCAGGAGTGGAGGTAGCCTGCAGTGATTCTCGCGTTGTGACCTGGGTCTCCTTTGGCGGCCATCTTCTGAGGTGACCGGGCCTCGATGGGCCGAGTTGCTGCCTGGGTGTCCCAAGTGGCATGACGATGCTCTGTTCTTCTCGCTGCCCATCAGATACGCCTGGAACAGGAGGGGGTGAGGGTGTGGAAGTCCGAGGCATTGTGGTGTTCTGGCACCACCGGCCCCATAACCTCCTCCTCCCTCGGGGTGCCCGAGGCCCCCTCCTCCCTTGGGGTGCCCGAGACCACCCGGGTTGCTCCATGGAATGGGGGTCAAGGTGAGCTAAACCAGAGGTTCCCCGCCACCTGGCGCAGCCACTCCTGGAAGACCACTCCCGCCTTGACCAGGTCTCGATCCTCGAGGCCATGGAGTACAGGGAGTGGGTCATCTCCGACTGTGACTGCGCCACATCACCTTGTGACTGTGCCACCTTCTCTGTGCCTGGCTCAGATAGGCCAGTGCCCGGGCAATTCTGTCGCCACCCTCCACCATGAGTCGTTTTGTCTGGGCCACACTCTGGAGCGCCACTGCAATGTCTAGGTGGACTTGGTACATGGCTGCTTGTGACAGGGCAGTCCTGTCCTGGGCCCCGGCCACCGCCCCACAGAGTGCCGCAGGCCTTGGGCTTCAACCTGGCGTATCCAGCACCATTCCCCATTGGAATTGCTCACGTTCTATGGTTCCGGTGCTAGCCCGTTAGCGGTTGTGGAATTGCTCCAGGAGCGGTGCCAATATTGCTGTCGTTGAAGTCCACCGATTCTGTCCCAGTGTCAACACTGAAGTAGAGAATCCCGCCCATTATTCCAGCCACGAGGGCAAAGTGAACTGAATTATTATTATCGGTCTCCTTTACTGTCTGTGATGGCAAGAGTTTTAAATTCTAATTTAATTTATTTCCCTCAGTATCTTTTCCCTTGGTGAAATGGTCCGTGGTGCATTTCCCACCCCCGGTTTGTGATGTCCATTGTTTAAAATAACCTCACAGCAAATTGTTTAAGGTGGAACGACACCAGGATTGATTAACACATTCAAAACCCGAGGGATGGGTCGCGACACCAGCCTCGGGTTGAAAGGCAGAGAAAGACAGAGAAAGAAGTTACCAATCTTGAGTTACTGAACAAAGTCAAAAGGTATTGCCGTTAATTCACAAGAGTCAATGTTCAAAGAAGGTTCTTTCAGTGACTTTGTCTGGCCGAATTCCTGGTCTTTGTCCTAGGAACTGGGTTGAGGCAGCAAAGTATTCATGTATTGGGGCCACTCTTGACAATAGATTATCATAGAATTTACAGTGCAGAAGGAGGCCAATTGGGCCCATTGAGTCTGCACCGGCTCTTGGAAAGAGCACCCTACCCAAGGTGAACACCTCCACCCTATCCCCATAACCCAGTAACTCAACCCAACACTGAGGGCAACTTTGGACACTAAGGACAATTTTTCATGGCCAATCCACCTAACCCGCACATCTTTGGACTGTGGGAGGAAACCGGAGCACCAGGAGGAAACCCACGCCCACACAGGGAGGATGTGCAGACTCCGCACAGACAGTGACCCAAGCCGGAATCGAACCTGGGACCCTGGAGCTGTGAAGCAATTGTGCTATCCACAATGCTGCCGTGCAATGCCTGCCCTCCCTTAAAATCACTCCCTGGTTGGGGACGGGTGGGTCGGAGAAGGACACCCACAGAAATTCACGAGTACCCCGTACTGCGAACACACAGATGGAAGATCATAATGTCTACTCCAAGAAGCCATTGAGAGCATTTCTTCCTTACAATACCAGCTCCAGGGCAATCCCTCTTTCAATGTATTCAGACATTCAATCGTTAAAGGCAATAAACTTAGCGTTGACATAATTTATTTTGAAAGGAAGGCATCGGCCATCTGTACTGCTTTCAAATTCCAAGCTGTGACCAAGAATTTGTAATTTATGTCTCTTGCTTTTTAAAATCTGGTTTAAGACCTGAATATTAATCATTATGAATTGATGAATTATATTGGGTTGACCAGATGCCATCTTCTAACTTCACTCTTCCCTAAAAGCCAGAAAATCATATTCGAATTTTCTCACGAGAAATGTGAAGTCAGAAAATGATCTCTCCCCAGTCTATGATAAACCTAATCTAACAACATTAGCACAAACGATCGGTGGCTTTAAAGAAAGCCAATTTAAATTGCAAACTTCGGGTGGTTGCGACATGGTTCCACTAATTGTTTCTCAGAAATCTCTAGGAGAATTAAAACCCCTTCAAACGTCTGGGTAACTATTGTAAAGAACCAAGCCGGCCACCCCACAGGACTCCCCTGTTGTGTTATGCTTCTTCATGTAGCATAAGCTGCTCCCTTGATGTATGCTCTGACAAAGGAAGGTTCAGACCTGGAGATAGGTTTAACACATTTACTGAACAGTTAACAATTCTCCTACTTGGGTTTGACTCTCCTGCTGATCTTGCTATAGTAACTCAGTCTAACTAACAAGTCTGCTCCAAGCCACGTGGTGGGAGTGATGCTTCCGACCTGCCCCTGACTCTCTGAGTGTCTCCTGTGGACAAGAGGAAGAGCATGTGTGCCCTGTCCTTTTATATGGGTTGCCCCCTTGTGGTAATGTCACCTCTGGGTGTCTTGACTGCCCATTGGTTATGTCCTATCTTACTGACCTATTGGTTGAATGACTGTGTGTCATGATGTCTCTGGTGCTCCCTCTAGTGTTGATTTAGTTCTAGTGTATCTACATTAACCCCTTGTGTATTTACAGTGATGCATATCTTCACATCCCCCACCACCCTCTGAACCCGCTCACACCCCCGCAACAAGGAACTCTCCCTCGCCCCCAATCCCCTGCCGAATCATTCCCCTGCGGTATTTATTCTCCCCCCAATAGGATTCCCACCCTCCCCATATCCGCCCCCACCTCCCCGTCATCCGACATGGCCCGACCAATACTGGGAACTTCCTGACCTGCCCTGAATTCCCTCACAGGCCTGACCCCACCCGAGCTGACGCCCTGACCTTCTACATCCTCAAGCCTCTGACCCCGCCGCCCCCCCCCCCCCCCTCCCCCACCCCCGCACACATAACCCATTATCTCCTACCTCCAAGCCCCCACAACCCTCCAACACTGCTCCTGCTTTCCGATCAGCCCCCACCCTGACTGAGGTCCGGCTTCGGCCTGACCCCGCTGCCTGACCCCCCTAGCTGACTCGTCTAGCCCAGCCCACCCTCGGCCATAACTCCACCACCATAGGCTCGACCCAAATCCCAACCTCCAACCCCGACCCTGAGGCCCAATCCTCTCCCCACTTCCCCAAGTCCTGATCTCCCCAACTCCTCCACAAAGGCAGGAACCAGAGAATAGCACTAACCAGTTGCCTTTCAGTCTGGAGGAAGATGTACTTTGGGATTCCTCAGGGGCTAATATTATGATCTGCTTTTTCTGATACATGTTATTGAGATGTGTGGAGCCTAGTTGGGCTGGGTGATAGGTCGGAGGGGGTGCTTTGTTGGGGAGGGGGTGTGGTTCCTCTGAGGGTTGAGGCTAGGAGTGGTGTTGGTGGTCCCTGGAGTTTCAAGGATGTTTAGGATGTACCATGCAGGGTTCAGTATGGGTATTCAAAATAGTTGCTCTGAAGTTCAAAGTTATTTTTCTCCTTCTAACTCTTTCAGAGTAACTGTGCATAAAACTGACAAAGCCATCCGAAGTTAGTGATTTAAATTGCTTTGTCGATGGTTTGCAGTCCAGCCAATTGTCCAGGGGCGTTAGCCCTTCTGGACAGTAGCCACGTAAACCCTTACTTGGGAAATTCCAAGAGGGATTCCCCAGCGCATCTTTGGGGTACCCGCAAATCCGACGCTGAGGTGCTGGCGGAGCATAGGTCCTGTGGGTATATGTCCAAAAGTCATTGGAGGTGGAAGGGCAAGTTGAAAAAGTGGTTAAAAAGTCACATGGGATACTGGGCTTTGTTAGTGGAGGCATTCATTTGGAGGGTGGGTGTGGACACGATAGGCCAAAAGGCACAAAGTACAAAAAGAAGGAAGGTGGGCTGGATTTCAATAAAACATTGGTTCGTAAGGAAAGTTGAACATTATGTACAACCACATTTTAGGCAGGAGGAAAAAGCTTTTCGGAAAGGGATGAAAACATTTGCAAGAATGGTTCCAGTGTTGAAGGCGTTCAGTTACATAGACAAGGATAACTCCAGTCGAATTCACCATTCATCCAATTAAAAATTAGTTTTTGTGCAGCCCCTCCAGTTCATTAACCAAATTGTGACAAACATATTAAAGTCAATGAAATGGAGCATGTGGCTGCTCCTTGTTACTAAGGTCAATAAGACTTGTGTTTCTCTCAACTTGAATACGTCTCTGATACAATCCAAAAGTGTAAGTATTCTGATCCCTCGGTTAGCACTTGGAAGTTTGAATGTATCACAGCACAGGCCCGCCCGCAGATCGGTGGGCCCCGATCGCGGGCCAGGCCACCGTGCCCTCCCCCCCCCCAGGGCCGGATCCCCCCGTGCCCCCCCCCCCCCCCCCGAGGGCCCCGCTAGACGGCCGACAAGCCTGGTCCCGCCATGATGGACCGTGTCCATTTCACGCCGGCTGGACTGGCCAAAAACGGGCGGCCGCTCGGCCCAATGGGGCCTGGAGAATTGCCCCCGACCGGTGCGGCGTGATCTCAGCCCCCGCCCGAAAACCGATGCCAGAGGATTCGGCAGCTGGCGTCGGAGCGACGGGGCAGGATTCACGCCGCCCCCGGTGATTCTCCGACCCGGCAGGGGTTCGGAAAATTCCGCCCCATTTCTTTACTAATGGTAATTTCCTTTAACTCTTCACTGAAACTTGTGTTTCTCACAACTTCCGCTACATTATTAATTTCTTGCTTCTTGAAGACAGAAGCAAAGTACAAATTTAGCTCCTCAGCCATTTCTTTGTTCCCTGTTATGAATTCTCCCATTACTGACAGTAAGGGACCTACATTAGATTTTATCTATCTTTTTCTCTTCACATACCTATAGAAATTTTCACAGTCAGTTTTTATGTTCCCCTCTAGTTTACTTTCAAATTATATTTTCCCCTTCTTAATCAATACCTTGGTCTGCCTTTGCTGAATTTTAAACTGTTCCCAATCATCAGGTCTATTAATTTTTCTAGCTAATTTGTATGCCTCTTCTTTGAATCTAATACTATCTCTAATTTCCCTTGTAAGACATGATTTGACCACAGTTCCCTTTCTACTCTTGCACCAAATCGGAATAAACAACGTTTGGATTCATCTATTCATTCCTTGAATGTCTGCCATTGCCTATCCACTGTCCTTCCTTTCAGTAAATTTCCCAGTCCATCATAGCTAGCTCATGCGTCATACCATCATAGTTACCTTTATTGATGTTCGATCCTGGTCTCAGCATCAACTGCCTCACTATTTACCTTGATAAAGAATTCAACCATATTATGGTCACGCATCCCCAAGGGTTCTCTCACAACTAGATTGCCAACTAATCCTTTCTCATTGCACAACACCCAGTAGAAGATGGCCTGTTCCCGGTTCCTCAACATACTGGCCCAGAAAACCTTCCTTATACACTCCAGAAATTCCTCCTCTATTGTACTGTGACTAATTTAAGTCACTCAATCTATATGCAATAAAAGTCATCCATAATCACATATGTTCCTTTATCGTATGCATCTCTGATTTCCTGTCTAATGCTGCTCCCAACATTGCCTTTGCAGTTTGGTGGTCTGTGTACCACCCTTACAAATATTTCTTGCCCCTTGATGTTTCTTAACTCGAACCCAGACAGATTCAACATCACCTGTACTAATACCTTTCCTCAGTGTTGTACCATTATCTTCTTTAATCAACAATGCAACTCCACCACCTTTTCCTTTCTGTCTGTCCTTCCTAAAAACTGAATATCCCTCAATGTTTAGTTCCCACCCTCGGTCCGTACTCCCATCTATATCATATCCCTTTACAAAGAGTCCACAAAAAGATCACTCATGATCTCATTGAATGGCGGAACAGGCTCGAGGGACCAGATGGCCGACTCCTGCTCTTAGTTCTTATGTTCTTACGTTCTTATGTTTACATCTATCTGCAGAACTAATTCATCCATTTTGTTGTTAATGCTTCGCACTTTCAGGTACAAAACATTAAGGTTAGTCCTTTTAACCTTCCTTGTCACGTTCCACATTGCTCATCCAACATGCTTTCTGGAAGAGCAGAAATTTCTTCGCACTAAATACCAGGAAGACCAAAGTCACTGGCCAGGATTTTCCATGGCCCCCGTCCTGACCCAGTGTGTGCGACTGCTGTCATCATGTTTTAAAATAAATAATAAATTGGAAAGACAACATATATCTTGCAAGGCTGGGGTGTAATTAAAGCATTGTAAAATACTTGAGCTAATGCAGCGTTGTTTTGATTAAGGGGATTCTCTGTGGAATTAATTATATTTTAGCTTGGAAATTTGATGTAATTGCTGGACGAAGCTAAGGCATCAGGTAGTTTTGCAGAAAGCAGTTGCGTTGTGAGCTGAATGAAGCTGTGGCCGGAAGTGAAACAGTTTTTTTCTCACTTCAGTTCAGTTACATAAGAATATAAGAACTAAAAGCAAGAGTCGGCCATCTGGCCCCTCGAGCCTGCTCATTCAATGAGATCATGGCTGATCTTTTGTGGACTCCGCTCCACTTTCCGGCCCGAACACCATAACCCTTAATCCCTTACAAGAGACTAACAATCTTTAAAGCAGTGTAGACTTGTCTGAGAACAACGGGAGCTGAAATGAGCTGAAAAGCTCCCCCTGAAGAGATACAGCCAGAGTTCTGCATGGGTCTAACAGTAAGATCTTGTCCTGAAAGCCGTGATGCAAAATATTTCTTTCTCAAAGGACATCTCTATGAAGCAAGAATTCCTGAGTGCCAATGGTTTTCCAGTGGATTAAGAGATCAGGGGCGGGATTCTCCGACCCCCCGCCGGGTCGGAGAATCGCTGGGGGTTGGCGTGAATCCCGCCCCCACCGGTTGCTGAATTCTCCGGCACCGGATATTCGGCGGGGGTGGGAATCGCGCCGCGCCGGTTGGCGGGTCCCCCCCCGGCGATTCTCCGGCCCGCGATGGGCCGAAGTCCTGCTGTGAAAACCAAACCACCTCTCTTACTGGCGGGACAAGGCGGCGCGGGCGGGCTCTGGGGTCCTGATGGGGGGGGGGGGCGTGGAGCGATCTGGCCCCGGCGGCTGCCCCAATGGTGGCCTGGCCCGCGATCGGGGCCCACCGATCCGCGGGCGGGCCTGTGTCGTGGGGGCACTCTTTTCCTTCCGCCTTAGCCATGGTCTCCACTATGGCAGAGGCAGAAGAGACCCCCCTCCACTGTGCATGCGCGGGGATGCCGTGAGCGGCCGCTGGCGCTCCCGCGCATGCGCCGCACGGCAAAGTCATTTCCGCGCCAGCTGGCGGGGCACCGAATGCCTTTCCCGCCAGCTGGCAAGGCGAAAATCAGTCCGGCGCGGGCTTAGCCCCTCAAGGTAAGGGCTCAACCCCTCAAGATGCGGAATATTCCGCACCTTTGGGGCGGCGCGATGCCGGACGGATTCGCGCCGTTTTTGGCGTCGGTCGGCGGACATCGTGCCGATTGCGGGGAATCCCAGCCCAGATGTTATTTTTCTTGCTGTTTGAATGGGAATAAAGGTAGCAGTTGAGGGCAATGTATTCACTGAATTGAGTAGTAAATTGTTTAAGGAGTAATTGTAGGTTATTTTCTGGTGTGATGTTAAACAGTTTAATACGATGTTAGTAATAAAGATGTTTTCAATACCATTTCCCTATTTCTTTGTGCAATCACTTACAAATTTGAAATAAAATATCAGGGATTCTGCCCAGTAGCGTAGCCACTGGGGTCTGGTCTGGGATTCAAAATACATCACTTTACTAATGTTTGAGAGTAGACGGGTAGGGCTGTAATTGGCAGGTTTGGATTTGTCCTGCTTTTTGTGTACAAGGCATACCTGGGGTAATTTTCCACATTGCCAGTGTTGTAGCTCTACTGGAACAGCTTGGCTAGGGGCACGGCATGTTCTGCTGCACAAGAATTCAGTACTATTACTGGAATATTGTCAGGGCCAAAAGCCTTTTCAGTATTCACGTGGGGTGAATCGAATTGGCTGAAGACTGGTATATGTGATGCAGGGGACCTTTGGAGGAGACCGAGATGGATTAGCCACTCAGTACTTCAGACTGAAAATTATCTGCACAGATGTGTTGGGCTCCTCCATCATTTAGGATGGGGATATTTGTGGAGCCTCCTCCTCCAATGAGTTGATTAATTCCTCACCACCATTTACGACTGGATGTGGCAGGACTGCAGAGTTTAGATCTGATCCGGTGGTTATGGGTCGCTGAGCTCTGTCCATCACTTGCTGCTTAGGTTGACTGGCATGCAAGTAGTCCTGTGTTGTAGCTTCACCAGGTCGACACCTCAATTTTCGCTATGCTTGGTGCTGCTCCTGGCATGCTCTCCTAAACTCTTCATTGAACCTGGGTTGCATCCCTGGCTTTGTGGTAATGTGCAGAGTGGGGGATAAGCTGGACCATGATGTTACAGATTGTGGCTGAGTACAATTCTGCTGCTACTAATGGCCCACAGCGCCTCATGGAAGATCAGTCGTGTTACATCTCTTCTGAATCTATCCCACTTAGCATCGTGGTAGTGCCACACAACACGATGGAGGGTATCTTCAATGTTAAGATGGAACTATGCGATGGTCACTCCGACTGATATTATCATGGACAGATGCATCTGCCATTGACAACTTGGTGAGGAAGGGGTCTAATATATTTTTTCCTTTTGTTGATTCCTTCACCATCTATCGCAGACCCTGTCTAGTAGTTATGGCCTTTAGGATCGGCCAGCTCAGTCAGCAGTGGTGCTACCGAGCCACTCTTGATGATGGACATTGAAGTCCCCCACCCAGAGTACACTCGGTGCTCTTGCAACTATCAGTGCTTCCTCCAAGAGGTGTTCAATATGGAGGAGTACTGACTTATCAGCTGAGGGTGGACTGTATATGGTAATCAGCAGGAGATTTCCTTACCCATGTTCGAGACTTCATGGGGTCCAGAGTCGATGTTGAGGGTTCCCAGGTCAACACCCTCCAGACTGTATACCACTGTACTGCCAACACTGCTGCATCTGTCCTAGTCTGTGAGACAGCGCTCCAAATCAAATCTTTTTCACTTTTGAAGACTTATGGACGGCACGGTAGCACAGTGGTTAGCACAGTTGCTTCACAGCTCCAGGTTCCCAGGTTCGATTCCCAGCTTGGGTCACTGTCTGTGCGGAGTCTGCACGTTCTTCCCGTGTCTGTGTGGATTTCCTCAGGGTGCTCCGGTTTCCTCCCACAGTCCAAAGGTGTGCAGGTTAGTTGGATTGGCCATGTCAAATTGCCCTTAGTGTCCAAAAAAAAAGTTTGGGTGGTTATTGGGTTCCGGGGATAGGGTGGAGGTATAGGCTTAGGTAGGGTGCTCTTTCCAAGGGTCGGCGCAGACTCGATGGGCCGAATGGCCTTCTTCAGTCCTGTAAATTCTCTGTCTATTTCTCAGACCAGAGTAAAATATTATGGAAGGCTGAGAAAAATCTTCGAGCTTAAAAGGCGTTATCAGAAGAGTCACCCCTTCATGGCCCTGGACACATAAACAATAGTCGGAAATGGAACTCTTCAGCCGGACTTTTCCAGCCCCTCATGCCAGCGGGATCTTCCTGACCCACTGATGTGAACGGAAATTTAAATTGCTCACTGGCCCTGCCACAGAAAGGTTGGAAAACTCCAGTCTTGGGGCAGGATTTTCAGGACTGCATTCCCCTGCCGATTAGGACAATTCTGTTCGTCAGTTTTCAATGCAGAATCTTTATCATTTCAAAGTGCTGGAGAACATCTGTTGATTGTTTGAACAGGGTTGTTCAGATTAGATTTTCTGTCAATAGCATACTAAATCTACAGACTAAAATGCGACAAAGTATTTCCAGTACAGAAACAGGGCATTTCGCCCATTAGGCTTTCCAAAATGCTGGTGGCTAGCATAGAGGGGGAGGTATTTGCCTGGTGGACTGGTGATCCAAAAATCCAGGGTAATAATCTGGACACTCAGGTTTGAATCCCACCACAGCAGATGGTAGGAATTGAATCCAATAAAATTCTGGAATTAAACGCCAAAGGATGACCATGAAACAATTTCATAAGCTCAAAGTTTGTTCTTAACCTGCCCCAACATTTTACTCTGGTTTTCAAAAGTGAAAAAGATTTAATCAGTCCTTGTTTTAACTTTAAGGTATCAAGCAGCTGCGCTGCACAAAAGATAAACAGACACATAAGTAATTACCATGAAATAGTGATACGTTAACAGCAGCCAACATTTACCATGCTCCTTGGTATTCCAACCCCAGGAATCAAGCTACTGCTTTGTAAATAAGTTTTGAATCACACACTGTGACGATTTGTTTTCCAGTTCCACTGTGGGAAGATAATTAATCAGCACCGTCTTGGGGAAATTCCGACTAAATCTTTCTTTCTTTCTTTCTGTCAGAACTGAGCTGACTCTTTCAGTATGAACGAAACCAATCCAGAAATTCACTGAACTGACATCTTGACAAAGAGTGCAAGGATGCACTCACCAGGAACCTCCAAAGATGACCCACTGCAGTATTGCGGACTGGCGGAGTTGGACAGGGGGTCATGCGATGTTCAGTTTTCTTAGCTGAACCATCAGACCATACGCAAATTTATAAATGGCTCCTTATAATCATCAACAACCTTCAATGCAGTAAAGCACCTCAGGGTATTTTACAGGAGTGTTATCAAGTCACAGGATTTGGTGTAAACTGAACAAGAAGTTGTTAAGACAGGTGAACAAAAAACATGGCCAAACAGGTGGGATTTAGGGAACCATTGACAATCTAGTTGTGTGAAGCTCTTTGGGGATGAACGAGCATATGACAGATTTCTTCATCAAGATGACGTAGTTGATTCTGAGACTCGGGTCTTGAATCTAAATAAAGGAAACTATGATGGCATCTCGTGCGAGTTTGTCTAGAATGCATTGGGTAACATTACTTAAAGTGATAACAGTGGACAGGTAATGGCAAACATTCAAAGAATGCATGGGCGTGCGAACAAGTGCTCATCCCTGTTTGGAGTTAAAAGGTGGCCAAATCATGGCTTACAAGATAAAGTAGAGATAATATTAGATCAAAGGAAAAAGCATACAAATTGACAAAAAAAACCAACAGACCTGAGGATTGTGAGTAGTTTCAAATTCAGCAAAGGAAGATTAAGAAGGGGAAAATAGAGTACTGAAGCTTGAAAGGAATTATAGACCAGTCAACCTATTGTTGGGAGTGGGGGAAATGCTAGAGTCCATCATAAAAGATTTAACAGCAGAACACTTGGAAAACAGTGGCAAGATCAGAGAGAATCAGCATGGGTTTATGAAGGAGAAATCATGCTTGACAAAACTACCGGAATTCTTCAAGGATGTACCGAGTATACTTGATGAGGGGACGCCAGTGGATGCAGTTTATGTGGACTTTCAGAAGGCTTTTGACAAAGTCCCACATAAGAGATTAATGTGCAAAATTAAAGTCATGATGTGGAGATGCCGGCGTTGGACTGGGGTGAGATCAGTAAGAAGTCTTACAACACCAGGTTAAAGTCCTACAGGTTTGTTTCGATGTCACTAGCTTTCGGAGCGCTGCTCCTTCCTCTTCATTCACCTGAGGAAGGAGCAGCGCTCCGAAAGCTAGTGACATCGAAACAAACCTGTTGGACTTTAACCTGGTGTTGTAAGACTTCTTACCAAAATTAAAGTGCATGGGATTGGGATAGAAAACTGTTCGGCAGACAGGAAACACAGAGTGGGAATAAACTGGGCTTTTCTAAATGGCAGGTAGTAACTTGTGGGGTACATAGGGATCAGTGCTAGGACCCCAGCTATTGACAACATATATTAATGATTTAGATGGGGGAACTAAATTTGACATCTCCAAATTTGCAGGTGACACAAAGCTGGGTGGGAGGGTGAGTTGTGAGGACGATATAGAGATACTTCAGTATGATTTGGACAAAGTTGAGTGAGTGGGCAAATACAAGGCAGATGCAGTATAATGTGGAGAAATGGGAGATTATCCACTTTAGTAGCAAAAACAGGAAGGCAGGTTCTTATAGATTGAGAGAGGGGAATGTGCAATGATACCTGAATGTCCTTGTACTCCAGTCGTTGAAAGTGAGCATGCAGGTGCAGCAGGCAGTAAAGGGTACGTTGGCCTTCGCAGCGAGAGGATTCGAGTAGAGGACCAGGGATGTCTAGCTGCAATTATACAGGGGCTTGGTGAGAACACACCTGGAATATTGTGTGCAATTTTGGTCTCCTTATCTGAGGAATGATATTATTTCTATAAAGGGAGTGCAGCGCAGGTTTACCAGACTGATTTCTGGGATGGCAGGAAATATGTATGAGGAGAGATCGAGTCAGTTAGGATTATATTTGCTGGTGGTTTATAAGAATGTGGTGGGTTCTCATAGAAACCTATAAAATTTTAACAGATCTGGACAGGGTTAATGCAGGAAGAAGGTACCCGGTGACAGAGGAGTCCAGAAGGCGCATCCAGGAGGGCTTCTTGAAACAGTATGTAGATAGTCCAACGAGGGAAGGGGTCGTACTGGATCTGGTATTGGGGATGAACCCGACCAGGTAGTTGACATTTCAGTAGGGGAGCAGTTCGACAACAGTGACCACAATTCAGTAAGCTTTAAGGTACTGATAGATAAAGATAAGTGCAGTCCTCAGGTGAAGATGCTAAATTGGGGGAAGGCTAATTACAACAATATTAGGCAGGAACTGAAGAATGTAGATTGGGGGCAGATGTTTGAGGGCAAATAAACATCTGGCATGTGGGAGGCTTTCAAGTGGAAGTTAATTAGAATTCAGGACCGGCATGTTCCTGTATGGCAAGCTTTGGGAACCTTGGATAGCAAGAGATATTGTCAGTCCAGTCAAAAAGGAAAAAGAAAGCATTAGTCAAGGCTAGGAGGCTTGGAACACACAAAGCAAGTGTGAAACACAAGGAAAGTAGAAAGAAACTGAAACAGGAAGTCAGGAGGGTTCAAAGGGGTCACGGAAAGTCATTGACCAGCAGGATTAAGGAAAATCTCAAGGCTTTTTAAAGATACATAAAGAGCAAGAGGGTAGGCAGGGAAAGGGTTGGCCCACTCAAGGACAGGGGAGGGAATCTATTCATGGAGCCAGAGGAAATGGGCGAGGTATTAAATGAGTACTTTGTGTCAGCATTCACCAAAGAGAAGAACTTGGTGGATGATGAGTCTGGGGAAGGGTGTGTAGATAGTTTGGGTCATGTTGAGATCAAAAAGGAGGAGGTATTGGGGGGTCTTGAAAAACATTAAGGTAGATAATTCCTCAGGGCCTGATGGGATATACCCCAGAATACTGAGAGAGGCAAGGGAGGAAATTGTTGGGACCTTGAGAGAAATCTTCATATCCTCACTGGCTACAGGTGAAGTCTCAGAGGACTGGAGAATAGCTAATGTTGTTCCTTTATTTAAGAAGGGTAGCAACGATAATCCAGGTAACTACAGGCCTTACGTCAGTGGTAGGGAAATTATTGGAGAGGATTCTTCGAGACAGGATTTACTCCCACCTGGAAATAAGTGGACGTATTAGCGAGAGGCAACATACTTTTTGTGAAGGGGAGGTCGTGTCTCACTAACTTGATGGACATTTTTGTGGAAGTGACGGAGATGATTGATGGGGGTAAGGCAGTGGATGTTGTCTACATGGACTTCAGTAAGGCTTTTGACAAGGTTGCTCATGGCACAGAAGGTGCAGTCATACGGGATCAGAGGTGAGGTGTGTAGCGCACAAAGACTCCGTGAGACGAATAGAGTGAAGTCGATGAGGCTTTATTAAGAGTGTCTGTTCCCCCGCAGCTCGATAGTAAACTGGCCTGCGGGGGAAGACTCCGGCTTCTTATACTCCACCTTCAGGGCGGAGCGTGAGGTCAACGGCCAACCAGGACCCGGGATCTGTCAGCCAATGACATTAGGGCTTCCAGTCCCACATGACCCCCAATACATACTACCACATTCACCCCTTGTCAAAAATGAACCCGGCGGGGTGATGCTTCGTATGGTGGTAAGGGTTTACAGGGCTGGTCCTGGGAGGACAAAACATTCACATGGCAATACAGTATTGGACAATTTCGTCCTGTTGCAACTATTTACAGAGGGTATAGGAAGAAAAGCAAAATGTTCTTGTGAACAGTCCATATTTGTTTTACATCGACGCCACGAGTCGGTCGGGCGGTCTGGTCGTCCGTGTCGATCGCCTCGGCCCCGGCGGTGGTGGTGGTGCTTGTACCAGTGTTGTCGCCTCCAGGAGCCGTACGGTTTCAGCTCGGGCTTGATTCTTGGTCGGTGCTGAGGGGAGGGGAGCCGATCCTCCTGGGAAGGGGGCGGTCGCGGGGTGCGGCGGTGGCAGGAAGGGGGGGGTTGGGTTGATGGTGTCGGGGGGGGGGTGCGTGTTGCCGGTGGGCGCCAGATCCCGCAGGGAGACCGTGTCCTGTCGGCCGTCGGGGTACTCCACGTAGGCGTACTGGGGGTTCGCGTGGAGGAGGTGAACCCTTTCGACCAACGGGTCCGCCTTATGTGCCCGCACAAATGCTTTCGGAGCAGGATGGGTCCTGGGGCCGCCAGCCAGGTCGGCAGCGACGTTCCAGAGGAGGACCTCCTAGGGAAGACAAGGAGACGCTCATGGGGCGTTTGATTAGTGCTCGTACATAATAACGACCGGATGGAATGGAGAGCGTCCGGGAGGACCTCCTGCCACCGTGAAACTGGGAGGTCCCTGGATCGTAGGGCCAGTAGGACGGCCTTCCAGACCGTGCCGTTCTCCCTCTCTACTTGCCCGTTCCCCCGGGGGTTGTAACTGGTCGTCCTGCTTGAGGCTATGCCCTTGCTGAGCAGGAACTGGCGCAGCTCGTCACTCATGAAAGACGACCTCCTGTCGCTGTGGACGTATGCGGGGTAACCGAACAGTGTGAAGATGCTGTTCAGGGCTTTAATGACTGTGGCCGCGGTCATGTCAGAACACGGAATGGCAAATGGGAAGCGGGAGTATTCGTCCACTACATTAAGAAAATATGCGTTGCGGTCGGTGGAGGGGAGGGGCCCTTTGAAATCGAGACTGAGACGTTCAAAGGGGCGGGAAGCCTTAATCAGGTGCGCTCCATCTGGCCTGAAAAAATGCGGCTTGCATTCCGCGCAGATGTGGCAGTCCCTTGTGACTGTACGGACCTCCTCTAAAGAGTATGGGAGATTGCGGTACTTGATGAAGTGGTAAAACCGAGTGACCCCCGGGTGGCAGAGGTCCTCGTGGAGGGTTTGGAGGCGGTTAATTTGTGCGTTGGCACATGTGCCACGGGATAGGGAATCGGACGGCTCGTTCAGCTTTCCGGGACGATACAAAATCTCGTAGTTGAAGGTGGAGAGCTCGATCCTCCACCTTAAGATTTTGTCGTTTTTGATTTTGCCCCGCTGTGCACTATCGAACATGAAGGCTACCGACCGTTGGTCCGTGAGGAGAGTGAATCTCCTGCCGGCCAGGTAATGCCTCCAATGTCGCACAGCTTCCACTATGGCTTGGGCTTCCTTTTCTACTGAAGAGTGGCGGATTTCTGAGGCATGGAGGGTCCGGGAGAAAAAGGCCACGGGTCTGCCCGCTTGGTTAAGGGTGGCCGCTAGAGCTACGTCGGAGGCGTTGCTCTCAACCTGGAAGGGGAGGGACTCGTCGATGGCGCGCATCGTGGCCTTTGCGATATCCGCTTTGATGCGGCTGAAGGCCTGGCAAGCCTCTGTCGACAGAGGGAAGGTCGTGGTCTGTATTAGGGGGCGGGCCTTGTCTGCGTACTGGGGGACCCACTGGGCGTAGTACGAAAAGAACCCCAAGCAGCGTTTCAGGGCTTTTGGGCAGTGCGGGAGGGGAAATTCCATGAGTGCGCGCATACGTTCGGGGTCGGGGCCTATTATCCCATTGCGCACTACGTAGCCCAGAATGGCTAGCCGGTCGGTGCAAAAACGCACTTGTCCTCGTTGTACGTGAGGTTCAAGGCTTTGGCGGTCTGGAGGAATATTTGGAGGTTGGCGTCGTGGTCCTGCTGATCGTGGCCGCAGATGGTTACATTGTCGAGATACGGGAACGTGGCCCGCAACCCATGTTGATCAACCATTCGGTCCATCTCCCGTTGGAAGACCGAGACCCCGTTTGTGACGCCAAAAGGGACCCGTAGGAAATGGTATAATCGCCCGTCTGCCTCGAAGGCTGTGTACTTGCGGTCACTTGGGCGGATGGGGAGCTGATGGTAGGCGGACTTGAGGTCCACGGTGGAGAAGACTTTATATTGGGCAACCCGATTGACCATGTCGGATATGCGGGGGAGAGGGTACGCGTCTAGTTGTGTGTACCAGTTGATGGTCTGGCTATAGTCAATGACCATCCTTTGTTTCTCCCCTGTCTTCACTACTACCACCTGCGCTCTCCAGGGACTATTGCTGGCCTGGATTATGCCCTCCTTTAGTAGCCGCTGGACTTCGGACCGAATGAAGGTCCGGTCCTGGGCGCTGTACCGTCTGCTCCTAGTGGCGACGGGTTTGCAATCCGGGGTGAGGTTCGCAAACAAGGACGGGGGTTGCACCTTGAGGGTTGCAAGGCCGCAGATAGTGAGTGGGGGTATGGGGCCGCCGAATTTTAACGTAAGGCTCTGTAGATTGCATTGGAAATCTAATCCCAGCAAGGTGGGGGCTCAGAGTTGCGGAAGGACGTTTAGTTTGTAGGTTTTGAACTCCCTCCCCTGCACCGTTAGGGTAACTATGCAGAATCCCTGGATCTGTACGGAGTGGGATCCTGCAGCTAGGCAAATCTTTTCTGCGCTGGGATAGGTGGTCAAGGAACAGCGTCTTACCGTGTCGGGGTGTATAAAGCTTTCCGTGCTCCCGGAGTCGACTAGGCATCGCGTCTCGTGGCCGTTTATTAGGACCGTTGTCGTCGTCGCTGGAGTGTCCGGGGCCGAGCTTGATCGAGCGTAATCTAAGCGAGCCGTGGTTGTAGTAGTGGAGTGGGGTCCGTTGTTGCCGTCCAAGATGGCGTCGGGGATGAACAAAATGGCCGCCCCCATACATCGCACGTGGCTGGGGGGTCACAAGATGGCGGCGGGGGTGGACAAAATGGCCGCCCCCATGCGTCGTACAGGTCTGGGGCGGTCCAAGATGGCGGCGCCCCTCCTCCCCTCGTGGTGGCCGGGACACAAAATGGCGGCGTCCGCGGGTCGCACATCGGCGCCCCTCCTCCCCTCGTGGTGGCCGGGACCCAAAATGGCGGCGTCTGCGGGTCGCACATGGTGTGCTGGGGGGGCTGGGGAGCGCTAGGACCACGAGCGCTAGGACCGCGAGCGCTTGGACCGTGCGGAGCTCCCTCACCGGGGACAGCGGTGGTCGGGGCCCAAGTCGGCGGCTCCGGCGGGTCAGGCGTGGGGCCGCGAGCGCTAGGACCGCGCGGAGCTCCCTCACCGGGGACAGCGGTGGTCGGGGCCCAAGTAGGTGGCGCCGGCGGGTCAGGCGAGGGGCGCGGGGTGGGGGTTAGGGTGGCGTTAGGGACGCGGAAAACTCCCTCCTCTCCGTGGAGAGTGTTGGCCGGGACCCAAAGCGGTAGCGCCGGCGGCGGGTCATACATGGGCTGCGGGGAGGGGGGTTGGGGAGCGTAGGCGGCGTGCAGGGCTCCCAGTTCTCCCGGGACCGCGGTGGTCGGGACCCAGAGCGGCTGCGCCTGCGGGCCGTACATGGCGTGCTGGGGGGGTTGGGGCGCGTAAACTGCTTGCAGGGCTCCCTGTGCTCCCGGGACGGCGGCGACCTCGCGGGACCGGCACACAACCGCATAATGGCCCTTTTTCCCGCAGCTTTTGCAGATAGCTGCGCGGGTCAGGCAGCGCTGTCGGGGGTGTTTCGCCTGGCCGCAGAAATAACAGCGGGCGCCCCCGGTGCGACTCGGCGTTTGGACCGCGCAAGCCTGTGGGGTGTCCGGGGGGGGGGGTTAGGGGGTTTGCCACGACGGGTACGTACGGAGCCCAATGGGCTGCCGCGCGGTCGGGGCCGTAGGCGCGGGTATTTCGCGCGGCCACGTCTAGGGAGGATGCTAGGGCCCGTGCCTCTGAGAGTCCTAGCGACTCTTTTTCTAGAAGTCTTTGGCGGATTTGGGAGGATTGCATACCTGCCACAAAAGCATCGCGCATTAACATGTCCGTGTGTTCGTTTGCGTTCACCGACAGGCAGCTGCAGGCTCGTCCCAAAATCAGCAGCGTGGCGTAGAACGCGTCCATCGATTCTCCGGGAGCTTGCCGTCTCGTCGCGAGCTGGTAGCGAGCGTAGATTTGGTTAACTGGGCGAACGTAGAGACTTTTCAGTGCTGCGAATGCCGTCTGGAAATCGTCCGAGTCTTCGATGAGGGAGAAAATCCCCGTGCTCACCCTCGAGTGCAGGACCTGCAGTTTTTGGTCTTCTGAGACTCGGCCGGTGGTCGTTCTGAGGTAGGCCTTGAAGCAAGTCTGCCAGTGCTTGAAGGCTGCTGCCGCGTTCACTGCGTGGGGGCTGATCCTCAGGCATTCCGGAATAATCCTGAGCTCCATAGTCCTTTTTAGGCACGCTTAATAAATTGTAGCGCACAAAGACTCCGTGAGACGAATAGAGTGAAGTCGATGAGGCTTTATTAAGCGTGTCTGTTCCCCCGTAGCTCGATAGTAAACTGGCCTGCGGGGAAGACTCCGGCTTCTTATACTCCGCTTCAGGGCGGAGCTTGAGGTCAACGGCCAACCAGGACCCGGGATCTGTCAGCCAATGACATTAGGGCTTCCAGTCCCACATGACCCCCAATACATACTACCACAAGGTGGCAAGATGGATACAGAACTGGCTCAGTCACAGAAGACCGAGGTAGCAATGGAAGGGTGTATTTCTGATTGGAGGGCTGTGACTAGTGGCGTTCCTCAGGGATCTGTGCTGGGACATTAGCTGCTTGTAATATATATAAATACATATAAATGATTTGGAGGAAAATGTAACTGGTTTGATTATATGTTGAGGGCGACACGAAGGTTGGTGGAAATTGCGGGTAGCGATGAGGACCGTCAGAGGATACAGCAGGAGAGAGATCGGTTGAAGACTTTGGCGGAGAGATGGCAGATGGGGTGAGGTGGGGTGGGTACAGAAGACACCATGTTAAGACAGTCCGATGCATGCAGCCCAGGGGGTTGGGTAGCTGGTGGCTTCAGTGCCCAGGGCTCCCCGGCCATGACGGCCAGTATGGGTGCCGGCATGAGGTGCAGAGTGGGGCTTTGGCCGCCCTCCGGTTGAGGTTGGGGTAGGGTTACGGATGTGTGGGAAGGGGATTAGTGCCAGGGGCACAGTGCTGCCTGCTCACCCTTGCCACACTGAGGAGGTTGTGAAGTTTTTTTTGGCACTGCTGGCTGTTATGCAATGTGTTAGGCACGGCGCTGACCACCACTACCACTTGCGCCCAGGCCCGGCGAATGGCGGCAGCCTCCTTTTCACCGTGGGGAACAGGGTCACCCACCCCTCCCCCACGGCGTCCAGCAAGGTCTCTGGTTCTTCAATCTCATATCCACACACACCCACACCCATTTCATCACACCCACTCCCTCACACCCACACCCTCACACCCACTCCCTCACACCCACTCTCTCACACCCCACTCACTCACACACCCACTCTCTCACACCCAACTCTCTCACAACCCACTCTCTAACACCGGCATCCACTCTCTCACACCCACTCTCTCACACCCACTCCCTCACACCCACTCCCTCACACCCACTCCCCACACCCACTCCCCACACCCCACTCTCTCACACCCACTCCCTCACAACCCACTCTCTCACACCCACTCCCTCACCCCCACTCCCTCACCACCCCCCACACCCTCACCCCCACTCCCTCACACCAACCCTCTCACACCCACTCCTCTAACACCCGCACCCACTCTCTCACACCCACCCCTCACACCCCCAACTCCCCCACACCCACTCTCTCACAACCACCCCTCACACCCACTCCCTCAACCCCACTCCCTCACCCCCACTCCCTCCACACCCACTCCCTCACACCCACTCCCTCACCCCCCACTCCCTCACACCCACTCTCTAACACCCGCACCCACCTCTCACACCCACTCCCTCACACCCACTCCCTCACACCCACTCTCTCACACCCACTCCCTCACCCCCACTCCCTCACAACCCACTCCCTCACACCCTCACCCCCACTCCATCGCCCCCACTCCCTCACACCCACTCCCATCACCCCCACTCCATCACCCCCCACTCTCTCACACCCCACTCCCTCACACCCACTCCTCACCCCCACTCCCTCACACCCACTCCCTCACACCCACCTCCCTCACCCCCACCCCTCACACCCACTCTCTAACACCGCACCCACTCTCTCAACAACCCACTTCCCTCACACCCACTCCCACACACCCACTCTCTCACACCCACTCCCTCACCCCCACCCCCTCACACACCCACTCCCTCACACCCCTCACCCCCCACTCCATCCCCCCACCCCTCACACCCACTCCCTCACCCCCACACCCATCACCCCACTCTCTACACACCCACTCTCTCACAACCCCACCACACCCACTCTCCACAACCCACTCTCTCACACCCCCCACTCACACCCACTTCCTCACCCCCACTCTCACACCCCCCACACCTCACCCCCCACCTCTCACACCCCCCTCTCCACCCCCACTCCTCCACCCCCACACTCTCACCCCCACTCCCACACCCCCACTCCCACACCCCCACTCCCTCACCCCCACACCCCTCACCCCCACTCCCCACACACCCACTCCCTCACACCCACTCCCTCACACCCACTCCCTCACCCCCCCCACTAACCTCACCCCCCACCCCTCACCCCCCCCACCACCCCACACCCCCCCCACCCCCTCTACCCCCCCACCCCTCTACCCCCCCACTCCCACCCCCCCCCCACCCCCACCCCCCCCCCACACCCCCCACTCCCCCACCCCCCCACTCCCACACCCCCCCACTACCTCACCCCCCACTCCCTCACCCCCCCACACCCACACCCCCCACTCCTCACCCACCCACTACCCACCCACCCACTCCCACACCCCCCACCACCCCCACCACCCCACACCCCTCACCCCCCCCACTCCCTCACCCCCCCCCCACACCCCACACAACCCCCCACTCCCTCACACCCCCCCACTCCCTCACCCCCCCCACACCCCTCACCCCCCCACTCCCTCACCCCACCCCACTCCCTCACCCCCCCACTCCCTCACCCCCCCCACTCCCACACCCCCCCCACCCCTCTAACACCGCACCCACACTCTCACACCCACTCCCTCACACCCACTCCCTCACACCCACTCTCCACAACCACCCCCCACACCCAACACCCTCACCCCCACTCCCTCACCCCCCACTCCCTCACACCCACTCCCCACACCCACTCCCTCACCCCCACTCCCTCACACCCACCCTCTACACCGCACCCCACTCTCTCACACCCCACCCTCACACCCACCCCTCACACCCACTCCTCTCACACCCACTCCCTCACCCCCACTCCCTCACACCCACTCCCTCACACCCTCACCCCCACTCCATCGCCCCACACTCCCTCACACCCACTCCCTCACCCCCACTCCATCACCCCCCACTCTCCACACCCACTCCCCACACCCCACTCCCTCACCCCCACTCCCTCACACCCACTCCCTCACACCCCACTCCCTCACCCCCACTCCCTCACACCCCACTCTCTAACACCGCACCCACTCTCTCACACCCACTCCCTCACCACCCACTCCCTCACACCCACTCTCTCACACCCCACTCCCTCACCCCCACTCCCTCACACCCACTCCCTCACACCCTCACCCCCACTCCATCCCCCCACTCCCTCACACCCAATCCCTCACCCCCACTCCATCACCCCCACTCTCTCACACCCACTCTCCTCACACCCGCACTCACACCCACTCTCTCACACCGCACTCACACCCCACTCCCCTCACCCCCCACTCTCTCACCCCCACTCTCTCACCCCCACTCTCTCACCCCCACTCTCTCACCCCCCACTCCTCACCCCCACTCCCTCACCCCCCACTCCCTCACCCCCCACTCCCTCACCCCCCACTCCCTCACCCCCACTCCCTCACACCCACTCCCTCACACCCCACTCCCTCACACCCACTCCCTCACCCCCCCCCACTACCTCACCCCCCACTCCCTCACCCTCCCCCCCACTCCCTCACCCCCCCCACTCCCTCTACCCCCCCACCTCCCTCTACCCCCCCACTCCCACCCCCCCCCACTCCCACCCCCCCCCACACCCCCCACTCCCTCACCCCCCCACTCCCTCACCCCCCCCACTACCTCACCCCCCCACTCCCTCACCCCCGCACACCCTCACCCCCCCACTTCCTCACCCTCCCACTACCTCACCCCCCACTTCCCCTCACCCCCCACTCCCTCACCCCCCACTCCCTCACCCCCCACTCCTCACCCCCCCCCACTCCCTCACACCCCCCCACTCCCTCACACCCCCCACTCCCTCACCCCCCCCACTCCCACACCCCCCCACTCCCTCACCCCCCCCCACTCCCTCACTCCCCCACGCCCTCACGCCCCCCCCACTCCCTCACCCCCCCCCACTCCCTCACCCCCCCCACTCCTCACCCCCCCCACTCCCTCACCCCCCCCACTCCCTCACCCCCCCCACTCCCTCACCCCCCCCACTCCCTCACCCCCCCCACTCCCTCACCCCCCCCACTCCCTCACCCCCCCCACTCCCTCACCTCCCCCCCTACTCCCTCACCCCCCCCACTCCCTCACCCCCCCCACTCCTCACCCCCCCCACTCCCTCACCCCCCCACTCCCTCACCCCCCCCCACTCCCTCACCCCCCCCACTCCCTCACCCCCGCCCCACTCCCTCACTCCCCCCACTCCCTCACCCCCCCACTCCCTCACCCCCCCCACTCCCTCACCCCCCCCACTCCCTCACACCCCCACCCCCCCCCACTCCCTCACCCCACTCCCCCCCCCACCTCATCCCGCCACTCCCTCACGCCCCCATTCCTTCACCCCCCCACTTGCCCTCACCCCCCCCACTCCCTCACCCCCCCACTCCCTCACCCCCCCACTCCCTCACCCCCCCCACTCCCTCACCCCCCCACTCCCTCACCCCCCCACATCCCCCACTCCCTCACGCCCCCCACTCCCTCACCCCAGCTCCCCCACCTCACCCCCCCCACTCCCTCACCCCACTTCCCCCACCTCACCCCCCCCCACTCCCTCACCCCCCCCACTCCCTCACCTCCCCACTCCCTCACCCCCCCACCCCCCCCAATCCCTCTCACCCCCCACTCCCTCACCCCCCACTCCCTCACTCCCCACTCCCCTCACCCCCCACTCCCTCCCCACCTAACCTCCCCCACCTAACCCCCCCTCCCACTCCCTCACCCCCCTCACTCCTCACCCCCCCACTCCCTCACCCCCCCACTCCCTCACACACCCCACTCCCTCTCCCTCAATCCCTCTCCCTCCCCCCCACTTCCTCACCCCCCCACTCCCTCACCCCCCCACTCCCTCACCCCCCCTCTCCCTCACCCCCCCTCTCCCTCACCCCCCCACTCCCTCACCCCCCCTCTCCCTCACCCCCCCCTCTCCCTCACCCTCCCACTCCCTCACCCCCCCACTCCCTCACCCCCAACCCCCCAATCCCTCACCCCCCCACTCCCTTACCCCCCCCCCACTCCCTCCCCCCCACTCCCTCCCCCCCCTCACCCACCCCACACCCTCACCCCCCCCCTACTCCCTCACCCCCCCTCACCCCCCCACTCCCTCACCCCCCCCTCACTCCCCCCCCACTCCTCACCCCCCTCACTGCCTCACCCCCCTCACCCCCCCCTCACCCCCCCTCCCTCACCACCCTGTGGTGTTGGGGTGCTCTGGGTGCACAGATGAGCCAACACAGTTGTATGTGGTACAACTCTATTTTATTTAACTCTTATAATACAGTTCGTTCTGGATACTCTGCACGTGCTGTCTCCCTGAGGGTGTCGTGTAGTAGGTCTGTCCTGGTCCTCCTCTGCAGTTAATACTGACCACCGGGGGTCGTGTCTGTGCTTTTATATCTTTCTGTCATTGGTTGTGGTGTTGTGTGTTCTGATTTGTCTGTTGGTGTGTCTATCATGATGTGTGTGTTTGAATATCATGACTTCCCCCTTTTTACAAAGATATGTGCCGACGTGGTTATAAATATAATTGTGCCGTGAGTGCATCTAAGAGTGTGTGTGCGTGTTGTGTACAGCGTGTGTATATGACGTAACTATTTACATGGGGCGATGTCGGGTGCGTCACACTAACAAGGTTGTACCATAACAAAACATGGATGCGAGAGAAAAAAAAAACTTGAACAGTGGTCTGGTCAGAGCGATAGTCTGGAACAATAAACAACAACAGGTTATAGATACAGAAGTGTTTGACTTTTGACGTATGAACAGCGTTATAAGTCCACTTGGACTGTTGGAGGTGATGCTGTTGCCGAAGTCTCTACTTTACCATTTGTTGTACTTCGTGCAGTGCTTGGTTTTTCATTCGTGCAAATATAACATTCAACATCTTTGTTAGTGTTGCCTTGGCTGTGGTTTGGTTCTGGTGGCGATGGAAGGGGCATGATCCGTGGCATCTCCACAAAGTCATCCTTGGGAACCAGTGGAGGATCCGGCGTGTGCGTACGGTTCAGTTGCGAGCGTGGAAGGCGGCGCAAAGCTCGCTGATTGCGCCTATGCACCAATCCATCCGCCCTGCATGCCAGGAACAAGGTGGAGTCTTTTTTCTTTTTATGTTTGTGGTGGACGGCATCTTGTAGCCGATGGGTCGTTGCCATCGAAGTAGCACCATCACTAATATCATGCAAGGCGATGACTGTGCCAGATGTGGAAGTTGGCCGAGACCGTGCACGCTGGTTCCGGCCACCTGCTGTGCCGGAAGGGCGACTCCGCAGAGAAACGTCGAAGCATGTCGCCTTGGAGAGAGAATTGTTGCTCGCATCAACGTCTGGCGATGGCGCGAATTGGTGTGTCCATCTTGGACCGCCGGTGCTGGTTGCCACTGCCGACTCAGTGGGACTGCCACGCGATCCATTCCCTGTCGCCGTGGCATCCGCCGTCACCCTGAGCGTGCCATCACCGAGGCCGCGACACCGCCCGTCCGGAGCAAGGTCTGGCGTGCGCGAATCAGAGTCGGCGCTTGGCTGCTCCCCATCTGGAGTCCGGTCTGCCTTCCATCGATGCCCCCCGTCCGGAGTCCCAACAGGTTCACTGGAGGCAGCCGAGATTCCCTGAAGCTGCACTTCTGGAGTCGGAACATGCAGGAATGCACCAACCAGTGGAGAGGCTCGAGCCATCGAGGGTGGAAGCGGTGCGCCGCCACCGCAGTCGTCAGTGGTCCCACCGTGATCGTCGAGTGCCTCGGTACGCACTAGGCGAGGTCTGTCACCTTGCACCTTTTGCATGGGAAGTGGGATGCTGTCGTCACTCGTCTCACATCCCGTGGATAGATCCTCATTAGCAGCTCGCTGTTCACTAGGGTTGGGTAAATTGTCAGAGCACACCATGTCGGTGGACTGTCATTGTCTTGCCGTTGTCCTTCATTTGGGCTTTTCTTCTTTGGAATTTTAAATCTTCCCCCAGACATTGCAGAACCTTGTTTATTACCCCCAAATTCTCCCATATGTATGGTCTCGAATATAGGATCCAATGTTTCTATCGACATTGTACTATTTTCCAAAGAACATTCCGTTTCACTTTTCTTCTCAGGTACCTCATATGTATCTTTGTCTAATGTACATGCCTTCATGGTCTCTGGGTCTGATTTTGCTGGGACTGGCATGGTCACAGTCTCTCTTTTACTGTTCTCAATTGCCCACATTATACTCCCCATACATAACTGCTTAATCACTGGGGTTAGTGTGGTACAATGGATAATCGGGTCGACCTTATCTGCATCTTCACCATTAGTGGAAAGCACACTTGGTTCACTTGAAACTGCTGCGGGTTTTAAATTCGTTATCTGGCTACTCGATGTCGGTGTCCTCAGGATTCTTGCTCCAATGTTCTGCTCATTTATCAGTGGAGTGTGTATATGTTCAATGCAATTAATGTTCCCTTCAAGGTTTGAAGAGTCATTACTGACTAACTGCTGGTCTCCGAAGTTGGGAGTTTGCGGCGTTGTGTTGAAGGGAGACATTTGTCCCTGCTGTAGATATGATTCAGGTTGTGTTATTTCCATTACCTGAGGATCAATGTCTTGTCCATTTTTTCGATCCGTACTAAAACACTGGCAATTCTCAGTCTGCTCCTTGCACGTTAAACATTCAATTAATTTCTTTAGCAAATCCTCAGCATCCTTCTGTGGCCGTGCAGCATTATTAATCTCTGTTCGGCTATAATGATCCTGAAGGCAGCGCATAAACCTTTTTTCTTCGGGCTTGGACAAGGCGATTCCTTTGGCTTGTCTTCAGTTGGGCTTGAACAGTCTTCAGCGCTGTGCCCTTCATTGTAGCATGAGAGACCGTCATGGTCATGCTGCTGTGTAGTGGAGCATGGTAGGCTGTTATAGCCTTCTTGCTGTTCACAGTGAGCATGGCAGACTTGCATCGTCTGCCGCTGGTTGGTCAGGAGAGGTTGCTAGACCCTCATGGTCTTGTTCCTGCAAGGACTGCACATTGGAGTCTTGCGTTGCTTCTATCGTGGAGGCTGTCCACGAGCTCTCTGTGGAGGTTTGTGACTCTGGAGTCACTTCTTGTTCGTGCAAGGACTGCGCTCTGGAGTCTTGCGTTGCTTCTATCGTGGAGGCTGTCCACGAGCTCTCTGTGGAGGCTTGTGACACTGGAGTCACTTCTTGTTCGTGCAAGGACTGCGCTCTGGAGTCTTGTGTTGCTTCTATCGTGGAGGCTGTCCAGGAGCTCTCTGTGGAGGCTTGTGACACTGGAGTCACTTCTTGTTCGTGCAAGGACTGCGCTCTGGAGTCTTGTGTTTCTGCAATTGTGGAGTCTGTCCACGAGCTTGCTGTGAAGGCTTGTGACACTGGAGTCACTTCTGGTTCATGCGAGGACTGCGCTCTGGAGTCTTGCATGTCTTCTTTCATAGAGTCGGGAACGTTGAGTGGGACGTGGACCACGCTCTGTGTGGCAGCAGGGCGCTCTCCGTGTGTTTGCAGCGCTCCCTGTCTGTTAATGTCAGGCTGCAGCACCATCCGGTACTGATAAGTTGGGACGTCATATCTGCTGGATTGAAGATCCTCAAATCCGAAAAATGAATCCGCATCTGCGTCGGATTCAATGTGGGGGCCGCCAATGTGCAACACGAAAGGTTCGTCCGAGTCATAGTCGTATAGGACCACGGAGCTATCATTGGGCTCGCGAGGTCCGGAAACACTGTAAAGATCGTCATCGAAGTATTCGAGGTCGGAATCATCGGCTTGTGTGTAGGTAACTGCTTGTCGGAGGGTTCTTCGGAGGTCAAATTCATCTCCTGGGTCAATTTGCGGCAATGTGCTGTCATTCCAGGTGAGGGAAGGTTGTTTTACAGCTTTAACAGATTTTTGTTTTTTTTGATTTGAGATGTTTCCCTTTTAAATTGGATTTGGGACGTTTCCCCTTTAAATTGGTGCAGTCTGGGGCCTCTGACATCCTGACGCTCGGTATGTAGCACGTAGGAAGTGACTGCGCATGCTCAGATCGCTGTTCCTTTGCTGATGGCCGTTTTCTTGACTGCGCATGCGCAAACGAAACTTCCTGTTCTGTGCACTGCTCGCGCAACTGTGCTAGCGTGATACCTTTAGCAAGATGGCCGCCGACCTCGACCCAGCCCTCTCTCAGGCCCGGGATTTCGGCCTCTGGGAATTCGGGCTCCGGGATCCCGGCCACGAGGTGAGTACTGCCGCTTTTCTTACCTTTACTTGCCGATTGGATTGCGTTTTCTTCACAGTACTTGGAGAATTTGTCCAGGACTGCCTGGTAATCGTACCTTTGCTGCCTCCTGAAGAACCTGAACCTTGTGAATATTTCTCTTGCCCTTGCACCGGCGATGGTGAGGAGAAATTCAATTTTTTCGCTATCATCCAGGTCTTGGAGTTCAGCTGCCACCAGGAACAATTCGAACACTTGCCGGAATCGCCGCCAGTTTTCGCGGAGATCGCCGTGGCACTGGAGCGGCTGCGGAACCGGGAGCTCTATCATTTTGCCTGGGCACTGCTGGTTGTCTGTGTACACTGAGGTATGCCGGCAGGTATCGATCCACTCCTGTACCATGTGGTGTTGGGTGCTCTGGTGCACAGATGAGCCAACACAGTTGTATGTGGTACAACTCTATTTTATTTTAACTCTTATAATACAGTTCGTTCTGGATACTCTGCACGTGCTGTCTCCCTGAGGGTGTCGTGTAGTAGGTCTGTCCTGGTCCTCCTCTGCAGCTAATACTGACCACCGGGGGTCGTGTCTGTGCTTTTATATCTTTCTGTCATTGGTTGTGGTGTTGTGTGTTCTGATTTGTCTGTTGGTGTGTCTATCATGATGTGTGTGTTTGAATATCATGACACACCCCACCCCCCCAATCCCTCACACTCCCCACTCCCTCACCCCCCCCACTCCCTCCCCCTCTCACCCACCCCCCCCACTCCCTCCCCCTCTCACCCACCCCTAACTCCCTCACCCCCCCCACTCCCTCAACCCCCTCACCCCCCTCACTCCCCCCCCACTCCCTCACCCCCCTCACCCCCCCCACTCCCTCCCCCTCTCACCCACCCCTAACTCCCTCACCCCCCCCACTCCCTCAACCCCCTCACTCCCCCCACTCCCTCCCCCTCTCACCCACCCCTAACTCCCTCACCCCCCCACTCCCTCAACCCCCTCACTCCCCCCCCCACTCCCTCACCCCCTCACCCCCCTCACCCCCCCCACTCCCTCACCCCCCTCACCCCCCTCACCCCCCTCACCCCCCCACTCCCTCACCCCCCTCACCCCCCCACTCCCTCACCGCCCCCACTCCCTCACCCCCCCCACTCCCTCACCCCCCCTACTCCCTCATCCCCCCCTACTCCCTCATCCCCCCCACTCCCTCACCCCCCAACTCCCTCATCCCCCCCACTCCCTCATCCCCCCCCCACTCCCTCATCCCCCCCCACTCCCTCATCCCCCCCCACTCCCTCACTCCCCCCACTCCCTCATCCCCCCCAACTCCCTCATCCCCCCCCAACTCCCTCATCCCCCCCCACTCCCTCACCCCCCCACTCCCTCATCCCCCCCACTCCCTCACCCCCCCACTCCCCCACTCCCTCACCCCCCCACTCCCTCACCCCCCCACTCCCTCACCCCCCCACTCCCTCACCCCCCACTCCCTCACCCCCTCACACTCCCTCACCCCCTCCCTCACCCCCCCACCCCCCCAATCCCTCACCCCCCCACTCTCTCACCCCCCCACCCCCCCAATCCCTCACCCCCCCACTCCCTCACCACCCCCCCACTCCCTCAGCACCCCCCCCACTCCCTCACCCCCCCACTCCCTCACCCCCCCCACTCCCCCTCACCCCCCTCACCCCAACTCACCCCACCCCACTCCCTCACCCCCCCCCACTCCCTCACCCCCCCCCACCCTCACCCTCACCCCCCCCCACCCTCACCCTCACCCCCCCCCACCCCCCCCCCCCACCTCACTCCCTCACCCCACTCCCTCCCTCCTCCCCCACTCCCCCACTCCCTCACCTCCCCCCCCACTCCCTCACCCCCCACTCCCCCACTCCCTCACCACCCACTCCCTCACCCCCACTCCCTCAGGCCCACTCCCTCACCCCCACTCCCTCAGGCCCACTCCTTCACGCCCAGTCTCTCACACCCGCGCCCACTCCCTCACGCCCACTCCCTCACGCCCACTCTCTCACGCCAACTCCCTCACGCCCACTCCCTCACGCCCACACACACTCCCTCACGCCCACACACACTCCCTCACACCCACACCCACTCTCTCACACCCAGCCACTCTCTCGCCCGCACACAGACTCTCTCACACCCACTTCTTGCTGCCATCTTGTTGGCTAGGATTGTGTGTGTGGAGAGTGAAGTGTAAATATGCAGCTGGTCAGCATCCTGAGTGGCAATCCTGGACTCGGCGAATCTGGCTCTGTTTCCCATTGGAATAGATTGTGTGACACGTGGCGCAGGTGCTAGCTCCTCAATGGCCGTTGAATCGGTCCAGCGACGACACCAGTTTTGCTGGCGTGGAACTCCATGAATCCTGCCCCAGTGTCAACACTTAGTCTCAGTAACGGAGAATCCGGTCGTGTATGTTTCCAAGAAGGCATTAGATATAGCTCATTGGGGTAAAGGAGCCAAAGAATACGGAGGGAAAGCGGGAACAGGTTACTGAGTTGGATGATCAGGCATGATCATAATGCATGGCGGAGCAGGCTCGAAGGGTGAATGACCTCCAACTGCTCTTATTTTCTCTGTTTCTATGTCTAGGACTATATGCTGAGGGTCACACTAATTGCAGAAAAGCAAAGGAGAAAGTCTGCAGCCTAATGCCTACTGCCATAGTGCACCGAGTCGCTGGTAACTATGTAGAACTCCTCGGGCTGTATGCTTGGCACTAAATCTATAAAGTAAATGTCACCTATATTGCAATTGTACTGAGGCACAGCAGAGCGCAACGTTATCTATGGAGAAATAATGACATTTATTGCACTTTCCGAAATGTCCAATTTGAAATGTTTCTGCATGTTCTTTTACAGGTTTTATGAATAATATATGTGTGGGGATAAATAATCTCACCCATTATTGCTAAATGTTTCTGGAGCTTACACTGGGCGGTATACTACATGCCTGCCTTCCAAATTGTCATCCTCATCTGGAACCACTGAAATTTCAAACTTTTACACACCTTCAAAGTGCCGTAGTGAACAGGAAATGCCGTGAGCTTCCCGGTGTGGTGATAGGCCTATGGGCTATATCGTGGTTGGATAGTGTGAGAACTCCAACCAGCAGATGGTAGCGGTACAGACACGCATGTGGTCTCCAGACCACGGTCATGTGACCTGGGACCCTGATATAAAGAGAGGCACATCTGGTCAGCTTCAGAAGAAGGAGAGGGTAATAAACGTACATGTAATTGGTCAGTGCTAGGTGTAAGCAACCATTATAGTTACAGCAAGCTGTCATCCTCACCATCCTCCAGTGCAGATGCACACACCTCGGTGAGCCATGTTAGTGGATAGGCTTCGGGGGCACAGTCTGGTGGGCGCCACACTGCTGCTGATGGACATCAGGTGGAGGCAGGAACCCCCAGGCGAGACAGCAGTCGGAGGGCTGCTGGACCCTAGGACCCAGCTGGGTCCCAGCCTGATGCTGTGCCTGTGGTGCAGAGGTACCTGGAGCTGATGGAGATGATAGGGAGCAGCCAGGATATTCAGAAGGAGATGTCAGCGTCACTCCAGAAAATCCATAGCCGCTTTGAGGAGTCCCAGAGGCTACGGGCACAAGAGATGTCTGTTACATTGGGTTACAGGGATAGGGTGGAGGTATGGGCTCAGGTACAATGCTCTTTCCAAGGGCCGGTGCAGACCCGATGGGCCAAACGGCCTCCTTCTGCACTGTAAATGTTATGATTCTATGTTGCCGGCAATGTGTGGCACCGAGGTCAACACTGCTAGGGTGGCGACCGCAGTGGACAGCCTGGTGCACGACGTCGGCACCATGAGGGAAGGTGTCCAAGGCGTCACGCAGTTGATGAGGTTCTGTGCGACATGTCCCACTCTCAGACGGGAACGGCCCAGGTGCTGCGGAGCTTGTCCCAGTCGCGGGTGGGCATTGCCGAGACACTGCAGAGCATTGCCCAGTCACCGAGGAGCGCCCTGTCACCGAGGAGCATCGCTGATGCCGTCGACATGATGGTGAAGACTATGGAGAACCGCCAGAGCTGGCAGAGTCACATGGTGCAGCGGCAGCTGGGGCTCAAACCAGCTGCCCCTCCATCTCAAGGTGAACCCCAGGGCCCTATGGACACCGACCAAAACGAGGAGTACTAATCGGCGCCAGCGTGAGGCCGGTGAATGAGGAGGCCATTGGATAAGGGGTGGTTCCCGTTAATTGTATGGAAATAGGGTTTAAGTGGTGATAATTGGTTTCTTGCCACGTTACGGCGAGATCCCGATTTTGTATACGGGAGCAGGCCGGTTGTATCGCAAACTCTTTGGCGCCTGGCGCGGTCCTCGTTTTTGGCCTCTCCCACTATTCACCAGCCTCATTTCTGTTGAGCGAGAGCGTAACGAGGCCGGAGAATCATGTCCTATGTTTGAATTACATCTTTTAGAGAATGTTGGAATTTGTTCCTTTTT
This sequence comes from Scyliorhinus torazame, assembly GCF_047496885.1. Taxonomy (NCBI): domain Eukaryota; kingdom Metazoa; phylum Chordata; class Chondrichthyes; order Carcharhiniformes; family Scyliorhinidae; genus Scyliorhinus; species Scyliorhinus torazame. Next base: position 35,997,835 of record NC_092715.1, on the reverse strand, counting down.
GGTTTGATTATTTTGTAGGTATCGCAACGAGCATTCAGCGATCTGCAATCAACATTAAAATATTCAATCCTCTCTCTTGTTCATTCTCTCTTAATGAAATGTTTGATCTCTTTCTGTCTTGCCTCCAGTGGAAACCCTACTGTGTGTGCGACTGATTAGAAAGAAACGAGGCAAAGCACTTTCATTTTTATAGCATTTTACCATGTTGTTAAAATGTCATGAAGCAGTTCGCAAAATGAATTGCTTTTTGGAATGTAATAACTGTCATTTCAGCAGACCAGACAGCCATTCCACTTAAGAAGTTGCCTCATAACCTACAAGATCGTTAATTTATTTTTATCCCATGGGCAGTGCTGGTTTGGAAATAAAATGTTGGTCAGGCTGCCAGGAAGAATTCCTTGTTCTTCTTTTCAAGAGCATCATGACATCTGCGATGTTCACTTGAACAGTTGGCACATAGGACCTTGGTTTAAAAACTCACTCAATGGGCGGGATTCTCCGACCCCCCGCCGGGTCGGAGAATCCCCGGGGGGGGGACGGTGTGAAAGCCGCCCCGCCGCTCCGACGCCAAATGCCGTATTCTCCGGCCCCCCGGCAATTCTCCAGGCCCCGATGGGCCGAGTGGCCGCCGGTTCCTGGCCAGTTCCGCCGGCATGAAATGGACATAGTCCATCACCTGGCTTGTAGGCCGGCTACTGAAGTCCCCAGGGGGGGCGCGGGGCTATTTGGCCTCGGGGGCATCCTTCCTTCCACGCTGGCCTCTGTAGGGCTCCGCCATGGCCGTCGCGGAGAAGAACCCCCTTGTGCATGCGCAGGAAACACGGTGGGGGGGTCTGCGCATGCGCGGCACCACGCCGGCGATTCTGCGCGTGCGCCAACTCGCACCGGCCCTTCGCCGCCGGTTGGTGCAGTGCCAACCCCTCTGGGTGCCAGCCTAGCCCCCGGAAGTGAAGAGGATTCCGCAACCTCTGGTTGGCCCGACGCCAGAGAGGTTCACGCCGTTCTAGGCACCGGCGTCGGGCCATCCCGCCAATTGCGGGAGAATCCCTCCCACTATCTCAGTGCTACACTGTCCAGTTACTTTGGATTATTTCCCCAAGATTATGGCCGGGATTTTCTGGATTTTCTCACGCACAAAATGTAGAACCATAGAAGCCCTACAGAAGGAGGCCATTTGGCCCATCTTTGAAAGACCACCTTACCTCGGCCCATTCCCTGTCCTATCCTTGCAACCCCATCCTAAGCGGAAAAATAGCATGGCCAATCCACCTAACCTGCACACCTTTGCATTGTGGGAGGAAACCAGAGCATCCGGAGGAAGCCCACGCAGACACGGGGAGAACGTGCAAACTCCACAAAGACAGTCACGCGAGCTCGGAATCGAACCCATGTCCTTGACGCTGTGAGGCAGCAGTGCTAACCACTGTGCCACTGTGCCTCCCATAAGTACGTGGTGGGGAAGTCCTGTGGATGACCTTCATGCCCCACTGCCAATTGAGGCCCTTAAAGTGGGCAATTAATGGCCACTTAATGTGCCTCTTCCCACCACTGCTGGTATTAACCCAGCATTTGATGACACTAATGTGAAGCAACATGGGATAGAACATAGAACATTACAGCGCAGTACAGATCCTTCGGCTCTCGATGTTGCGCCGACCTGTGAAATCACTCTGAAGCTCATCTACACTATTCCCTTATCGTCCATTTGTCTGTCCAACGACCATTTGAATGCCCTTAGTGTTGGCGAGTCCAGTACTGTTGCAGGCAGGGCATTCCACACCCTTACTACTCTCTGAGTAAACAACCTACCTCTGACATCTGTCCTATATCTATCTCCCCTCAATTTAAAGCTATGTCCCCTCGTGCTAGACATCACCATCCGAGGAAAAAGGCTCTCACTGTCCACCCTATCCAATCCTCTGATCATCTTGTATGCCTCAATTAAGTCACCTCTTAACCTCCTTCTCTCTAACGAAAATAGCCTCAAGTCCCTCAGCCTTTCCTCATAAGATCTTCCCTCCATACCAGGCAACATTCTGGTAAATCTCCTCTGCACCCTTTCCAATGCTTCCACATCCTTATAATGCGGCGACCAGAATTGCACGCAATACTCCAAATGCGGCCGCACCAGAGTTTTGTACAGCTGCAACATGACCTCATGGCTCCGAAACTCAATCCCCCTACCATTAAAAGCTAATACACCGTACGTCTTCTTAACAACCCTCTCAACCTGGGTGGCAACTTTCAGAGATCTATGTACATGGACACCGAGATCTCTCTGCTCATCCACACTGCCAAGAATCTTACCATTAGCCCAGTACTCTGCCTTCCTGTTATTCCTTCCAAAATGAATCACTTCACACTTTTCTGCATTAAACTCCTTTGCCACCTCTCAGCCCAGCGCTACAGCCCTCTGTAACTTGTAACATCCTTCCGCACTGTCCACAACTCCACCGACTTTAGTGTCATCTGCAAATTTACTCACCCATCCTTCTACGCCCTCCTCCAGGTCATTTATAAAAATGACAAATAGCAGTGGCCCCAAAACAGATCCTTATGGTACACCACCTGTAACTGGACTCCAGTCAGAACATTTCCCATCAACCACCACCCTTTTGTCTTCTTCCAGCTAGCCAATTTCTGATCCAAACGGCCAAATCACCCTGAATCCCATGCCTCCATATTTTCTGTAGTAGCCTACCATGGGGAACCTTATCAAACGCTTTACTGAAATCCATATACACCACAACAACTGCTTTACCCTCATCAACCTGTTTGGTCACCTTCTCAAAGAACTCTATAAGGTTTGTGAGGCACGACCTACCCTTCACAAAACCGTGTTGACGATCTCTAATCAAATTATTCCTTTCCAGATGATTATACATCCTATCTCTTATAAACCATTCCAAGATTTTGCCCACAACTGAAGTAAGGCTCACTGGTCTATAGTCCATAGTTACCTGGGTTGTCTCTACTCCCCTTCTTGAACAAGGGGACAACATTTGCTATCCTCCAGTCTTCTGGCACTATTCCTGTAGACAAAGATGACTTAAAGATCAAAACCAAAGGCTTTGTTTTACTCACTCCAATATCATAGATTATCATAGAATTTACAGTGCAGAAGGAGGCCATTCAGCCCATCGAGTCAGCACCGGCTCCTGGAAAGAGCACCCTACCCAAGGTCAACACCTCCACCCTATCCCCATAACCCAGTAACCCCACCCAACACTAAGGGCAATTTTGGACACTAAGGGCAATTTAGCATGGCCAATCCACCTAACCTGCACATCTTTGGACTGTGGGAGGAAACCGGAGCACCCGGAGGAAACCCACGCACACACGGGGAGGATGTGCAGACTCCGCACAGACAGTGACCTAAGCCGGGAATCGAACCTGGGACCCTGGAGCTGTGAAGCAATTGTGCTATCCACAATGCCACCGTGCTGCCCCAAGTTGCTTTTATTCACAATACAAACCTGGGGCGTCATTCTCCGACCCCCCAGCGGGTCGGAGAATGGGCATTGGCCGCCGTGAATTCCGCCCCAGCCGAAGTCTCCGAAGGGAGAAAAGTCGGCGGGGCGTTAATGGCGCCGCAGACGTCGGAGAATGGCACGGGTGGGCGCAAGGCAGCCGATTTTGGGCCTGCCGATAATCTCCCGTCCGGATGGGCCGAAGTCCCGTCGACGTGATGACCCGGTCACGTCGACGTAAATCAAACCTTCTTTTAATTGGCGTCAACCTGTACTCCAGGTTTACGCCGACCAGCGTGGAGGTGGGTGACGGCCTGGGGGGTTGGCCGCTGGGCAGGCGATGGCGTGGCCGCAGTCTGAATGTGTGGGGAGGATTGTGTGTGTGTGTGTGCGCGGCGCGGGGGAGGGGGGGTGGTGGTTAGAGTGGGCTGGGCTCCGGGGGAGTGCCGGGAGGGGGGGGGTCAGTGCCGGGGAGGAGGATGGGGTCCGTGCCGGGGAGGGGGATGGGGAAGGGGGGACGGGGTCCGTGTCGGGGAGGGGGATGGTGGGACGTGGTCCGTGCCGGGGAGGGGAATGGGGGGACGGGGTCCGTGCCGGGGAGGAGGATGGGTGGGTCCGTGCCGGGGAGGGGAATGGGGGGACGGGGTCCGTGCCGGGAAGGGAGATGGGGGGACGGGGTCCGTGCTGGGGAGCAGGATGGGTGGGTCCATGCCGGGGAGGGGAATGGGGGGACGGGGTCCGTGCCGGGGAGGAGGATGGGGTCCGTGCCGGGAAGGGGGATGGGGGGGGTCCGTGCCGGGGAGGGGGATGGGGGGGGACGGGGTCCGTGCCGGGGAGGAGGATGGGGGGACGGGGTCCGAGCCGGGGAGGAGGATGGGGGGACGGGGTCCGAGCCGGGGAGGAGGATGGGGGGACGGGGTCCGAGCCGGGGAGGAGGATGGGGGGACGGGGTCCGAGCCGGGGAGGAGGATGGGTGGGTCACTGCCGGGGAGGGGAATGGGGGGACGGGGTCCGTGCCGGGGAGGAGGATGGGGTCCGTGCCGGGGAGGGGGATGGGTGGGTCCGTGCCGGGGAGGGGAATGGGGGGACGGGGTCCGTGCCGGGAAGGGAGATGGGGGGACGGGGTCTGTGCTGGGGAGCAGGATGGGTGGGCCGGGCCGGGGAGGGGAATGGGGGGGACGGGGTCCGTGCCGGGGAGGAGGATGGGGTCCGTGCCGGGGAGGGGGATGGGGGGGTCCGTGCCGGGGAGGGGGATGGGGGGGGGACGGGGTCCGAGCCGGGGAGGAGGATGGGGGGACGGGGTCTGTGCTGGGGAGCAGGATGGGTGGGTCCGTGCCGGGGAGGGGAATGGGGGGGACGGGGTCCGTGCCGGGGAGGAGGATGGGGTCCGTGCCGGGGAGGGGGATGGGGGGGTCCGTGCCGGGGAGGGGGATGGGGGGGGACGGGGTCCGAGCCGGGGAGGAGGATGGGGGGACGGGGTCTGTGCTGGGGAGCAGGATGGGTGGGCCGGGCCGGGGAGGGGAATGGGGGGGACGGGGTCCGTGCCGGGGAGGAGGATGGGGTCCGTGCCGGGGAGGGGGATGGGGGGGTCCGTGCCGGGGAGGGGGATGGGGGGGGGACGGGGTCCGAGCCGGGGAGGAGGATGGGGGGACGGGGTCTGTGCTGGGAGCAGGATGGGTGGGTCCGTGCCGGGGAGGGGAATGGGGGGGACGGGGTCCGTGCCGGGGAGGAGGATGGGGTCCGTGCCGGGGAGGGGGATGGGGGGGTCCGTGCCGGGGAGGGGGATGGGGGGGGGACGGGGTCCGAGCCGGGGAGGAGGATGGGGGGACGGGGTCCGAGCCGGGGAGGAGGATGGGGGCACGGGGTCCGTGCCGGGGAGGAGGATGGGGGCACGGGGTCCGTGCCGGGGAGGAGGATGGGGGGGTCCGTGCCGGGGAGGAGGATGGGGGGGTCCGTGCCGGGGAGGAGGATGGGGGGGTCCGTGCCGGGGAGGAGGATGGGGGGGTCCGTGCCGGGGAGGAGGATGGGGGGGTCCGTGCCGGGGAGGAGGATGGGGGGGTCCGTGCCGGGGAGGAGGATGGGGGGGTCCGTGCCGGGGAGGAGGATGGGGGGGTCCGTGCCGGGGAGGAGGATGGGGGGGTCCGTGCCGGGGAGGAGGATGGGGGGGTCCGTGCCGGGGAGGAGGATGGGGGGGGTCCGTGCCGGGGAGGAGGATGGGGGGGTCCGTGCCGGGGAGGAGGATGGGGGGGTCCGTGCCGAGGAGGAGGATCGGGGGGTCCGTGCCGGGGAGGAGGATGGGGGGGTCCGTGCCGGGGAGGAGGATGGGGGGGGTCCGTGCCGGGGAGGAGGATGGGGGGGTCCGTGCCGGGGAGGAGGATGGCGGGGTCCGTGCCGGGGAGGAGGATGGCGGGGTCCGTGCCGGGGAGGAGGATGGCGGGGTCCGTGCCGGGGAGGAGGATGGCGGGGTCCGTGCCGGGGAGGAGGATGGGGGGGGTCCGTGCCGGGGAGGAGGATGGGGGGGTCCGTGCCGGGGAGGAGGATGGGGGGGTCCGTGCCGGGGAGGAGGATGGGGGGGTCCGTGCCGGGGAGGAGGATGGGGGGGTCCGTGCCGGGGAGGAGGATGGGGGGGTCCGTGCCGGGGAGGAGGATGGGGGGGTCCGTGCCGGGGAGGAGGATGGGGGGGTCCGTGCCGGGGAGGAGGATGGGGGGGTCCGTGCCGGGGAGGAGGATGGGGGGGTCCGTGCCGGGGAGGAGGAGGATGGGGTCCGTGCCGGGGAGGAGGAGGATGGGGTCCGTGCCGGGGAGGAGGAGGATGGGGTCCGTGCCGGGGAGGAGGATGGGGTCCGTGCCGGGGAGGGGGATGGGGGGGTCCGTGCCGGGGAGGGGGATGGGGGGGACGGGGTCCGTGCCGGGGAGGGGGATGCGGACGGGGTCCGTGCCGGGGAGGGGGATGCGGACGGGGTCCGTGCCGGGGAGGAGGATGGGGGGTACGGGGTCCGAGCCGGGGAGGAGGATGGGGGGACGGGTACCGAGCCGGGGAGGGGGATGGGGTCCGTGCCGGGGAGGAGGATGGGGTCCGTGCCGGGGAGGAGGATGGGGTCCGTGCCGGGGAGGGGGATGGGGGGTCCGTGCCGGGGAGGGGGATGGGGGGGACGGGGTCCGTGCCGGGGAGGGGGATGCGGACGGGGTCCGTGCCGGGGAGGGGGATGCGGACGGGGTCCGTGCCGGGGAGGAGGATGGGGGGTACGGGGTCCGAGCCGGGGAGGAGGATGGGGGGACGGGGTCCGAGCCGGGGAGGGGGATGGGGTCCGTGCCGGGGAGGAGGAGGATGGGGGGTCCGTGCCAGGGAGGAGGATGGGGGGTCCGTGCCGGGGAGGAGGATGGGGGGTCCGTGCCGGGGAGGAGGATGGGGGGTCCGTGCCAGGGAGGTGGATGGGGGGTCCGTGCCGGGGAGGAGGATGGGGGGGTCCGTGCCGGGGAGGAGGATGGGCGGTCCGTGCCGGGGAGGAGGATGGGCGGTCCGTGCCGGGGAGGAGGATGGGGGGTCCGTGCCGGGGAGGAGGATGGGGGGTCCGTGCCGGGGAGGAGGATGGGGGGTCCGTGCCGGGGAGGAGGAGATTGGGGTGTCCATGCCGGGAGGGAGATGGGGGGATGGGGAATGCTGGGCAGGCGATGGCGTGGCCGCAGTCTGAATGTGTGGGGAGAGGTGTGTGTAGGGTTGTGTGTGCTGTGTGTGCGGCGGGGGGGGGGGGGGGGTGGTTAGAGTGGGCTGGGCTCCGGGGGAGTGCCGGGAGGGGGGGTCAGTGCCGGGGAGGGGGGTGGGGGGGGGGTCCGTGCCGGGGAGGAGGATGGGGTCAGTGCCGGGGAGGGGGATGGGGGGGGGGGGGTCCGTGCCGGGGAGGAGGATGGGTGGGTCCGTGCCGGGGAGGGGAATGGGGGATGGGGTCCGTGCCGGGGAGGAGGATGGGGTCCGTGCCGGGGAGGGGGATGGGGGGGTCCGTGCCGGGGAGGAGGATGGGGGGGTCCGTGCCGGGGAGGAGGATGGGGGGGACGGGGTCCGTGCCGGGGAGGGGGATGCGGACGGGGTCCGTGCTGGGGAGGAGGATGGGGGGTACGGGGTCCGAGCCGGGGAGGAGGATGGGGGGGACGGGGTCCGTGCCGGGGAGGAGGATGGGGTCCGTGATGGGGAGGGGGATGGGGGGGTCCGTGCCGGGGAGGGGGATGGGGGGGACGGGGTCCGTGCCGGGGAGGGGGATGCGGGGTACGGGGTCCGAGCCGGGGAGGAGGATGGGGGGACGGGGTCCGAGCCGGGGAGGGGGATGGGGTCCGTGCCGGGGAGGAGGATGGGGGGGTCCGTGCCGGAGAGGAGGATGGGGGGGTCCGTGCCGGTGGGGAGGATGGGGGGGTCCGTGCCGTGGAGGAGGATGGGGGGTCCGTGCCGGGGAGGAGGATGGGGGGTCCGTGCCGGGAGGAGGATGGGGGTCCGTGCCGGGAGGAGGATGGGGGGTCCGTGCCGGGAGGAGGATGAGGGGTCCGTGCCGGGGAGGAGGATGGGGGGGTCCGTGCCGGGGAGGAGGATGGGGGGGTCCGTGCCGGGAGGAGGATGGGGGGGTCCGTGCCGGGGAGGAGGATGGGGGGGTCCGTGCCGGGGAGGAGGATGGGGGGGTCTGTGCCGGGGAGGAGGATGGGGGGGTCCGTGCCGGGGAGGAGGATGGGGGGGTCCGTGCCGGGGAGGAGGATGGGGGGGTCCGTGCCGGGGAGGAGGATGGGGGGGTCCGTGCCGGGGAGGAGGATGGGGGGGTCCGTGCCGGGGAGGAGGATGGGGGGGGTCCGTGCCGGGGAGGAGGATGGGGTCCGTGCCGGGGACGGTGGGGTCCGTGCCGGGGAGGAGGATGGGGTCCGTGCCGGGGAGGGGGATGGGGGGATGGGGTCCGTGCCGGGGAGGGGATGGGGGGACGGGTTCCGAGCCGGGGGTGGGGATGGGGTCCGTGCCGGGGAGGAGGATGGGGGGTCCGTGCCGGGGAGGAGGATGGGGGGGGTCCGTGCCGGGGAGGAGGATGGAGTCCGTGCCGGGGACGGTGGGGTCCGTGCCGGGGAGGAGGATGGGGTCCGTGCCGGGGAGGGGGATGGGGGGATGGGGTCCGTGCCGGGGAGGGGGATGGGGGGACGGGTTCCGAGCCGGGGGTGGGGATGGGGTCCGTGCCGGGGAGGAGGATGGGGGGTCCGTGCCGGGGAGGAGGATGGGGGGTCCGTGCCGGGGAGGAGGATGGGGGGTCCGTGCCGGGGAGGAGGATGGGGGGTCCGTGCCGGGGAGGAGGATGGGGGGTCCGTGCCGGGGAGGAGGATGGGGGGTCTGTGCCGGGGAGGAGGATGGGGGGGTCCGTGCCGGGGAGGAGGATGAGGGGGTCCGTGCTGGGGAGGAGGATGGGGTCCGTGCCGGGGACGGTGGGGTCCTTGCCGGGGAGGAGGAGGATGGGGTCCGTGCCGGGCAGGGGGATGGGGGACGGGGTCCGTGCCGGGGAGGGGGATGGGGGGACGGGGTCCCTGCCGGGGAGGGGGATGGGGGGACGGGTTCCGAGCCGGGGAGGGGGATGGGGTCCGTGCCGGGGAGGGTGATGGGGGGGGGAGGGGGGTCCGTGCCGGGGAGGGGGATGGGGGGGTCCATGCCGGGGAGGGCGATGGGGGGGGGTCCGTGCCGGGGAGGAGGATGGAGGGGTGCGTGCCGGGGAGGAGGATGGAGGGGTGCGTGCCAGGGAGGAGGATGGAGGGGTGCATGCCGGGGAGGAGGATGGAGGGGTGTCCGTGCCGGGGAGGGAGATGGGGGGACGGGGTCCATGCCGGGGAGGAGGATGGGTGGGTCCGTGCCGGTGAGGGGAATGGGGGGACGGGGTCCATGCCGGGGAGGAGGATGGGTGGGTCCGTGCCGGGGAGGAGGATGGGGGGACGGGGTCCGTGCCGGGGAGGGGGATGGGTGGGTCCGTGCCGGGGAGGGGAATGGGGGGGACGGGGTCCGTGCCGGCAGGAGGATGGGGTCCGTGCCGGGGAGGGGGATGGGGGGGGTCCGTGCCGGGGAGGGGGATGGGGGGGGGGCGGGGTCCGTGCCGGGAGGAGGATGGGGGGACGGGGTCCGAGCCGGGGAGGAGGATGGGGGCACGGGGTCCGTGCCGGGGAGGAGGATGGGGGGACGGGGTCCGAGCCGGGGAGGAGGATGGGGGGACGGGGTCCGAGCCGGGGAGGGGGATGGGGGGACGGGGTCCGAGCCGGGGAGGGGGATGGGGGGACGGGGTCCGAGCCGGGGAGGGGGATGGGGGACGGGGGTCCGAGCCGGGGAGGGGGATGGGTGGGTCCGAGCCGGGGAGGGGAATGGGGGGGACGGGGTCCGTGCCGGGGAGGAGGATGGGGTCCGTGCCGGGGAGGAGGATGGGGTCCGTGCCGGGGAGGGGGATGGGGGGGACGGGGTCCGTGCCGGGGAGGGGGGGGGACGGGGTCCGTGCCGGGGAGGGGGATGGGGGGGTCCGTGCCGGGGAGGAGGATGGGGGGGTCCGTGCCGGGGAGGAGGATGGGGGGGTCCGTGCCGGGGAGGAGGATGGGGGGGTCCGTGCCGGGGAGGAGGATGGGGGGGTCCGTGCCGGGAGGAGGATGGGGGGGTCCGTGCCGGGGAGGAGGATGGGGGGGTCCGTGCCGGGGAGGAGGATGGGGGGGTCCGTGCCGGGGAGGAGGATGGGGGGGTCCGTGCCGGGGAGGAGGATGGGGGGGTCCGTGCCGGGGAGGAGGATGGGGGGGTCCGTGCCGGGGAGGAGGATGGGGGGGTCCGTGCCGGGGAGGAGGATGGGGGGGTCCGTGCCGGGGAGGAGGATGGGGGGGTCCGTGCCGGGGAGGAGGATGGGGGGGTCCGTGCCGGGGAGGAGGATGGGGGGGTCCGTGCCGGGGAGGAGGATGGGGGGGTCCGTGCCGGGGAGGAGGATGGGGGGGTCCGTGCCGGGGAGGAGGATGGGGGGGTCCGTGCCGGGGAGGAGGATGGGGGGTCCGTGCCGGGGAGGAGGATGGGGGGGTCCGTGCCGGGGAGGAGGATGGGGGGGTCCGTGCCGGGGAGGAGGATGGGGGGGTCCGTGCCGGGGAGGAGGATGGGGGGGTCCGTGCCGGGGAGGAGGATGGGGGGGTCCGTGCCGGGGAGGAGGATGGGGGGGTCCGTGCCGGGGAGGAGGATGGGGGGGTCCGTGCCGGGGAGGAGGATGGGGGGGGTCCGTGCCGGGGAGGAGGATGGGGGGGTCCGTGCCGGGGAGGAGGATGGGGGGGTCCGTGCCGGGGGAGGAGGATGGGGGGGTCCGTGCCGGGGAGGAGGATGGGGGGGTCCGTGCCGGGGAGGAGGATGGGGGGGTCCGTGCCGGGGAGGAGGATGGGGGGGTCCGTGCCGGGGAGGAGGATGGGGGGGTCCGTGCCGGGGAGGAGGATGGGGGGTCCGTGCCGGGGAGGAGGATGGGGTGGTCCGTGCCGGGGAGGAGGATGGGGGGTCCGTGCCGGGGAGGAGGATGGGGGTCCGTGCCGGGGAGGAGGAGATTGGGGTGTCCATGCCGGGGAGGGAGATGGGGGGATGGGGAATGCTGGGCAGGCGATGGCGTGGCCGCAGTCTGAATGTGTGGGGAGAGGTGTGTGTAGGGTTGTGTGTGTGTGTGTGCGGCGGGGGGGGGGGGGGTGGTTAGAGTGGGCTGGGCTCCGGGGGAGTGCCGGAAGGGGGGGTCAGTGCCGGGGAGGGGGGTGGGGGGGGTCCGGGGGCGGGGAGGAGGATGGGGTCAGTGCCGGGGAGGGGGATGGGGGGGGGGGGGGTCCGTGCCGGGGAGGAGGATGGGTGGGTCCGTGCCGGGGAGGGGAATGGGGGGACGGGGTCCGTGCCGGGGAGGAGGATGGGGTCCGTGTCGGGGAGGGGGATGGGGGGGTCCGTGCCGGGGAGGAGGATGGGGGGTACGGGGTCCGAGCCGGGGAGGAGGATGGGGGGACGGGGTCCGTGCCGGGGAGGAGGATGGGGTCCGTGATGGGGAGGGGGATGGGGGGGTCCGTGCCGGGGAGGGGGATGGGGGGGACGGGGTCCGTGCCGGGGAGGGGGATGCGGGGTACGGGGTCCGTGCCGGGGAGGGGGATGCGGGGTACGGGGTCCGAGCCGGGGAGGAGGATGGGGGGACGAGGTCCGAGCCGGGGAGGGGGATGGGGTCCGTGCCGGGGAGGAGGATGGGGGGGTCCGTGCCGGGGAGGAGGATGGGGGGGTCCGTGCCGGGGAGGAGGATGGGGGGGTCCGTGCCGGTGGGGAGGATGGGGGGGTCCGTGCCGTGGAGGAGGATGGGGGGGTCCGTGCCGGGGAGGAGGATGGGGGGTCCATGCCGGGGAGGAGGATGGGGGGTCCGTGCCGGGGAGGAGGATGGGGGGGTCCGTGCCGGGGAGGAGGATGGGGGGGTCCGTGCCGGGGAGGAGGATGGGGGGGTCCGTGCCGGGGAGGAGGATGGGGGGGTCCGTGCCGGGGAGGAGGATGGGGGGGTCCGTGCCGGGGAGGAGGATGGGGGGGTCCGTGCCGGGGAGGAGGATGGGGGGGTCCGTGCCGGGGAGGAGGATGGGGGGGTCCGTGCCGGGGAGGAGGATGAGGGGGTCCGTGCCGGGGAGGAGGATGGGGGGGTCCGTGCCGGGGAGGAGGATGGGGGGGGTCCGTGCCGGGGAGGAGGGTGGGGTCCGTGCCGGGGACGGTGGGGTCGGTGCCGGGGAGGAGGATGGGGTCCGTGCCGGGGAGGGGGATGGGGGGATGGGGTCCGTGCCGGGGAGGGGGATGGGGGGTCCGTGCCGGGGAGGAGGATGGGGTCCGTGCCGGGGAGGGGGATGGGGGGATGGGGTCCGTGCCGGGGAGGGGGATGGGGGGACGGGTTCCGAGCCGGGGGTGGGGATGGGGTCCGTGCCGGGGAGGAGGATGGGGGGTCCGTGCCCGGGAGGAGGATGGGGGGTCTGTGCCGGGGAGGAGGATGGGGGGGGTCCGTGCCGGGGAGGAGCATGGGGGGGTCCGTGCTGGGGAGGAGGATGGGGTCCGTGCCGGGGACGGTGGGGTCCTTGCCGGGGAGGAGGAGGATGGGGTCCGTGCCGGGCAGGGGGATGGGGGACGGGGTCCGTGCCGGGGAGGGGGATGGGGGGGACGGGGTCCCTGCCGGGGAGGGGGATGGGGGGACGGGTTCCGAGCCGGGGAGGGGGATGGGGTCCGTGCCGGGGAGGGTGATGGGGGGGGGGGGAGGGGGGTCCGTGCCGGGAGGGGGATGGGGGGGGTCCATGCCGGGGAGGGCGATGGGGGGGGGGTCCGTGCCGGGGAGGAGGATGGAGGGGTGCGTGCCGGGGAGGAGGATGGAGGGGTGCGTGCCAGGGAGGAGGATGGAGGGGTGCATGCCGGGGAGGAGGAGATTGGGGTGTCCGTGCCGGGGAGGGAGATGGGGGGATGGGGTCCGTGCCGGTGAGGGGAATGGGGGGGACGGGGTCCATGCCGGGGAGGAGGATGGGGGGGTCCGTGCCGGGGAGGAGGATGAGGGGGTCCGTGCCGGGGAGGAGGATGAGGGGGTCCGTGCCGGGGAGGAGGATGGGGGGGTCCGTGCCGGGGAGGAGGGTGGGGTCCGTGCCGGGGACGGTGGGGTCCGTGCCGGGGAGGAGGATGGGGTCCGTGCCGGGGAGGGGGATGGGGTCCGTGCCGGGGAGGGGGATGGGGGGATGGGGTCCGTGCCGGGGAGGGGGATGGGGGGACGGGTTCCGAGCCGGGGGTGGGGATGGGGTCCGTGCCGGGGAGGAGGATGGGGGGTCCGTGCCCGGGAGGAGGATGGGGGGTCTGTGCCGGGGAGGAGGATGGGGGGGTCCGTGCCGGGGAGGAGGATGGGGGGGTCCGTGCTGGGAGGAGGATGGGGTCCGTGCCGGGACGGTGGGGTCCTTGCCGGGGAGGAGGAGGATGGGGTCCGTGCCGGGCAGGGGGATGGGGGACGGGGGTCCGTGCCGGGGAGGGGGATGGGGGGGACGGGGTCCCTGCCGGGGAGGGGGATGGGGGGACGGGTTCCGAGCCGGGGAGGGGGATGGGGTCCGTGCCGGGGAGGGTGATGGGGGGGGGGAGGGGGGTCCGTGCCGGGGAGGGGGATGGGGGGGTCCATGCCGGGGAGGGCGATGGGGGGGGGGTCCGTGCCGGGGAGGAGGATGGAGGGGTGCGTGCCGGGGAGGAGGATGGAGGGGTGCGTGCCAGGGAGGAGGATGGAGGGGTGCATGCCGGGGAGGAGGAGATTGGGGTGTCCGTGCCGGGGAGGGAGATGGGGGGATGGGGTCCGTGCCGGTGAGGGGAATGGGGGGACGGGGTCCATGCCGGGGAGGAGGATGGGTGGGTCCGTGCCGGGGAGGAGGATGGGGGGACGGGGTCCGTGCCGGGGAGGAGGATGGGGGGACGGGGTCCGTGCCGGGGAGGAGGATGGAGGGACGGGGTCCGTGCCGGGGAGGAGGATGGGGGGACGGGGTCCGTGCCGGGGAGGAGGATGCGGGGGACGGTGTCCGTGCCGGGGAGGAGGATGGGGTCCGTGCCGAGGAGGGGGATGGGGGGGGTCCGTGCCGGGGAGGGGGATGCGGGGACGGGGTCCGAGCCGGGGAGGAGGATGTGTGGGTCCGTGTCAGGGAGGAGGATGGGGGGACGGGGTCCGTGCCGGGGAGGAGGATGGGGGGACGGGGTCCGTGCCGGGGAGGAGGATGGGGGGGTCCGTGCCGGGGAGGAGGATGGGGGGGGTCCGTGCCGGGGAGGGGAATGGGGGGGTCCGTGCCGGGGAGGAGGATAGGGGGACGGCGTCCGTGCCGGGTAGGGGGATGGGGTCCATGCCGGGTAAGGGGATGGGGTGGACGGTGCCGGGATGGGGGATGGTGGGACGGGGTCCATGCCGGGGAGGAGGATGGGGTGGTCCGTGCCGGGGAGGAGGATGGGGGCGTCCGTGGTGGGTAGGAGGATGGGGGCGTCCGTGGTGGGTAGGAGGATGAGGGGGTCCGTGCTGGGGAGGAGGATGGGGGGGCCGCGCCGGGGAGGAGGATGGGGGGGTTCCGTGCCGGGGAGGACGATGGGGTCCGTGCCGGGGAGGGGGGTTGGGGGGAGGGGGTCCGTGCCGTGGAGGAGGATGGGGGGACGGGGTCCGTGCCGGGGAGGAGGATGGGGGGACCGGGTCCGTGCCGGGGAGGAGGATGGGGACCGTGCCTGGGAGGAGGATGGGGTCCGTGCCGGGCAGGAGGATGGGGTCCGTGCCGGGGAGGAGGATGGGGTCCGTGCCGGGGAGGAGGATGGGGTCCGTGCCGGGGAGGAGGATGGGGGACGGGGTCCCTGCCGGGAAGGTGGATGGGGTCCGTGCCGGGGAGGGGGGATGGGGGGGTCCGTGCCGGGGAGGGGGGATGGAGTCCGTGCCGGGGAGGGGGAGTGCGAGGGCAAGTGAGTTGGTCCACCTGGCCAGTTGCCAGCCTCCAACAGTTGGACCCATGCAGTCCATGCCACCTGGCTGGGGGGGAGGAGGGGGTATGGGCAATGACGACATGTCGTCTTTCCCCCCCCCAACCAGGCAGTCATGTTTTCCGATCAGCCAGCGATGTTGGCCACCGTGGCGGTTGCCGCTCATGTCTATGTTGCCCTGGATGAGGAGGAGGAGGAGGAGGAGCGTGCCAGAGAGGCGGCGCAGGCTGCCGCAGAGGGACAGGCGGCAGCCGCCCAGGCTGGAGGGACACCTGACCGACAGGACGAGGAGGGGGAGGAGGACGTCGCGGCCCCGCAGCAACGGAGGCACCCGAAGGCGCCCCGTGTGTACTGGCACATACCAGGACCTCACGGACCGGGAATACAGGAGGAGACTCCGGATGAGGCGGGAAACAGTGGCACACATCTGCCACCTGCTGGCACACCTGTCACCGCGTGGCACTGGCGGGGGACATCCTCTCCCCATGTCCGTCAAGGTTACGGTGGCCCTGAACTTTTATGCAACGGGGTCATTCCAGGCACCGAGTGGGGACCTGTCCGGCATATCGCAGACATCGGTGCATCGGTGCATCCGGGCAATGACAGACGCCCTATATGCCATGGCGCACCGCTGCATCTGCTTCCCTGTGGACCGGGCCAGCCAAGATGCCCGGGCCGTGGGCTTCTCTGCCGTGGCCGGGTTCCCCATGGTCCAGGGCGCGATTGATGGGATGCACGTTGCCGTGCGGCCACCTGCAGATAACAGGGCCGTGTTCACCAATAGGAAGGGGACCTATTCGATGAACATACAGGTGGTCTGCGACCACCGCATGATGATCCTGCACGTCTGCGCCCGTTACCCGGGCAGTGTACACGACTCATACGTGTTGTCGCGGTCATCCATCACCGGCATGTACGAGGGACGCCATCCCCGGCTGAGGGGCTGGTTGCTGGGCGACAGGGGCTACCCATTGCGATCGTGGCTGATGACGCCTGTACGGAGGCCACGCAATGAGGCGGAGAACCGCTACAATGATGCCCATGTAGCGACAAGGGGAGTGATAGAGAGGTGCTTTGGCGTGCTGAAGATGCGTTTCGGTCAGATAGGGTCGGCCGCATCATTGTGGTGTGCTGCGTCCTGCACAACATAGCCCAGCAGAGGGGCGATGTGCCGCAGGCAGAGGAGGGCGGAGTGGAGGAGCAGCAGGAAGAGGCGCAGTCCTCCCCAGATGAGGGGGATGGGGGCAATGGTCAGGGCAGACGGGCTAGACACAGGCGGGTGGCTGTCCACCGTTACCGGCTGGCCCAGCGGGCACGGGACAGGCTGATAGCCGCCCGCTTCACTGACTAGATGGGCGTGGGAATCGGGTAGTATGGCCACAGACCGCACACCATGGCAACAGCCGACCACCCACACCCCCCACCCATCCACCCCACCCAGCACCCTCACCCCCCTCCCCAACCCAGCCACCCCACCCGCATGCACACCACCCCCCCCCCATTGCCGATCCACCTGCGGCACAACGGCCGGGCTTACACAGTTGCCGGTGGACGCGTGTCTATTGCAGGCCATGGAGGATGATGACAACCCGCCCTGCGGTGAGCTCCTGGCTCTACATCGTTGGACTATGTCTGACCCATGGCCACAGTACCACCATCCACCCGGACCATCCCTGCATGCGGCTGTGACACTGCAGCGCACGGTCCCGTCCTCTGCCCAGGGGGATGTTGATGGCGGCCCAGGGGGAAGGGGGCAGACTCACCTGGGACTGAGGTAAGACCACCCCTCACACACACACTTGCGCTCAACGTACATGTCACCCCCGCACGCTTTGGACAGAGCACAAAGGCAGCTTCTGTAGGTGTAACATTGACTTTAATAACCAAAGGAGTTCATGCACGTGCCCTAGCCCCTAAAACTCATCTGTGCCCTGCACCCATGCCAACTTACTCAGTGTCTAATTGTTTGGCCTTACGGGCCCTTTGACTACGTCTACGTGGTTCCCCAGACGGTTCAGCAGAACTGGAGGTGGACTCCTGTGATTCCTGCCCTCTGACACGGGATCCCATTGGCGGCCGTTTCCTGGGGCGTCCAGGCCTAGATGGGCCAGGCTGCGGCCCGGGCAATTGGGATGGCGAGCTGCCAGCCTGTCCTGCCCGTTGCCCACCCGATGCACCTGGGACGGAAGGGGTCTGCAGGTTTGCAGCCATGGAGCTCAGGGGATTGGCAAACCCTGTCTGTGACTGTGCGACGCCGGCTCGCACATGGCCAATGGCGCCGATGCCCTCAGCGATGACCTGCAGAGACTGGGCTATGGCCTGCTGAGACTGGGCCATGGCGTTGAGCGCCTCTGCCATCTGGCGCTGGCACTGGCTCATGGCCTCCTGTGAGAGGGCAGCCATGTCCTGGGCCACAGACACCGCCTGCACGGAAAGCCCCAGGCCTCGCAAACCGTTCCCCATGTCTGACACCGTCGCACCCATTGCCTCCACCGCGGACGCCAACCGTGCGGTGTCGGCCTGGGTTGCACGCATGACCGGCACCACTCCCAGCTCCTGGACGCGGGTGGACTCCTCCACCTGCGACTGCAGCCG